>NW_022111372.1:32771161-32860682 GCF_000313985.2 Echinops telfairi | reverse complement strand
CTGATACCAAGGGCTCAAGCAGAAAGCAAATGTTTTGAGAATGATGAGGGCAACAAATGTACAAATGTGCTTGACACAATGGATGTATATATGGATTGTTACAAAAGTTGTATGAGCCCCCAATAAAATAATTTAAAGAGAGAGAGAGGGAAGCCATTCCTTGGAAAAAGGAAACCATGCTTGGTAATGTAGAGCGGCAGCAAAAAAGAGACACGATGGATTGACAGTGGCTCAAACAATGGGCTCAAACAGTTGTGGGGTGGCACAGGGCTGAATGAAGATTGGGTCTCTATGAGTGGAACTGCCTCCTGGCATCTGAAACAACAACAGTGGCATCCACATATGGTTGGGTCATAGAACAAACACAATTTCTGCCTAGTTGTCTTTTTGGCGTGCTGGTGATGTAATGGTTACGCTTTGGACGGCTAACCACAAGGTCAGCAGTTTGAACTTCCTCCTGGTTAGTGGGACAAAAATGAGGCTTTCTACTCCCTTAAAGAGTTGCAGGCTCAGAAATGCAGGGGGCCAGTTCTACCCTGTGGTCTCTCTGAGCCAGAACTGACTCCATGGCTGTGAGTAGAGTGGTGAGTGGTCTTTTCACTCAGTTTTTGACGAGGCCATTTCGATCTCATCACTGTCTCAGCTAGGGCTGCTCTAACAGAAATGCAACAAGGGGGCATCTTTAACAAACACAACTTATTTTCTCAGAAGGTTGCAGGCCAGGTGCCCAAAGTCATGTTGCCTATTCTAGGGGAAGCGTCTCTGTGTTGCCTCAAAAGGAGGTCCTTGACTCATTGAACTTCTGCTCCTGGAAGAGCGTTATGTGGCTGCATCCATCAGTCTTTCTCCAGCCTTCTTTCATTTGCTAGCTTGTTCAATTTCTATGTATAGTTCATAAAAGACTGAGCCAAGAACCACCCTACGCTAACCCTGCCTCATTCACTTAACACAAACAATCCATGCCCAAGGCAATGATACCCACATGCATAGGGGTTCGTTTTTATAACACATATTTGGGGGAAACACACAGTTCAGCCCATGACACTCAGTTTCTCAATAGGTGTGGCCTCTAGCTGGCCTTTCTGGCCATGCCTTCTAGGGTTTTATGATAAAGACCCCACTACTATCAAGGAAGTAATGTGGTGGAGAATGCAGTTGGTTAAATATTCAGCAGCTACCTAAAAGGTTGGTGACTAGAACCCATGCAGAGATGGCTCTGAAAAGAGTCCCAGTGATCTGTTTCTGAAAGGTTGCCGATTTGAACACCCTGTGCAGCACCGTTCAACTCTGCACATGTGGGGCCGCTAAATCAGAGGCTGCTTGATAGCCCCCACGGAACTCAGTCTGTCAGTAACCCTACTTACTTCTGGCCCCTTTCAGCCAGGCCCTATTATGATTCTCCATGACAAAACTTGCCCCTTTCCTGCCATAATTTATTCTACCTGCTTTCAAATTGACCAATACGATATCAGCACACACTGACCCCCAGCCCCCAAACCTCAGTAAAAGTGTTGGCCCCAAGATTCTCTCTGCCTTGTTCCCCAACACTTGCTTGAGTATGTTCCTTCCCTGTCATCATTCAAGGTGTGCTGTGCCTTCCCTTTGTTTTCTGGTCTTCCTACTGTGAGTTTCACTCCCTCAAGGCACACCTGCCAGACCCCTTTTATTTATTTTAATTAGTTTTATTGAGCAACAATTAACACATCATACAATCCAATAGTTCAATTCCATTATTAAGGCACACGTTGACCCAAGATAAGATACACAATGATATTCCTTGTACTATCACACTAGAAGCCTCCTCAAAATTGACATGGGAGTGGAGTGATAGTCACTTTTGCCCCAAATAGAAAAAAAAAAGTGGAATCCATGTGAAAAAGTGGAAATATGAGAGGTAGAGTTTACTGTTACCAATCGTCTGTCAATTTGACACAGGATGGCTTCAGTGTTGCTGCACTGCTGGAAACGGAATCACAAGTATTTCAAAACACAGCAGGGTCATCCATAGTGGGCAGGTCTCAGGGAAGTGTTCAGACTAAGTAAGATGAAGAAGGACCCGGTGGTCTACTTCTGAGAAACTGGTCTACTTCTGAAAAAGTGGAAACCTTATGAATAGTGGTATTATCTGATATAGTGTCGAAAGATGTGCCCTGTGGGTTGCAAGGCACTCAAAATACACCTGAAGAAGAGCTGCCTCTTCAAGGCCGAGTCCGCCTCAACGACACGGATGGAGCAAACACATTTCATTTATTTATAGGGCACAACTTAAAATGAGAAGATACATGAAACTAGGGGTGGAATCCAACCTATCAATCAGATCACAATCTGGTGATGCCTCCTTGGGGGTGTGGTCTTCCTTAAGCATGGAAAATTGAGAACCTCCTTCTCTCTCTGCCCCTTTGTCTTCCTGCTCGCTGAGGACTCTGCTGCCCACCAGGAGGACTGCCTGCCCTCTGCATGGTTCTACCAATCTTGGATCCACTCAAGTCTGCACCCACAGGCCTTGATCTTCCGGGCCTTCCTTCGTCATCCCCTGCAGCTACGTGAGTCTGAAGAGGTCTTATGAGCTAGCATTGGTCTTATGGTCTTGAGTTGGACTGGGCTGGAATGTCTTCTCAATATATAATTACTTCTTGATTTAAACTTATTTCTTATACATAGATGTGTGTCACTGGATTTGTTTGTCTAGACAACCTGGCCTAACACAATGACTTATTCATTACAAATACCTTTTGTTAACAACATAACCTAAAAATTATATAAAATATGAATCTTGATAGATAGACTACACAAAAATCAAGTCAGCTGTATCAGTAGAAAGAGATGGCAGAGAAGCTATGAGGTAGTTAGTTTATTGTGCCAACCTGGCTGATAAACACATGTGGGGTTAATTGAAGGGAGAGGGATAAATGGCTCGGTGAGCCTTGCCTTTGTAGTTCTCCGGTCTCTTGCATTGTGATGGTCGGACCAGGGTGCAGCTGCCTTAACCAGTTCCCTGCTTCAACTGACAAGGCTCACTTCCTGTGAGACACCCCAAGAAGAAGCCTCATGAACCTACCCAGTTGCAGCCCTGGGTGCTGGAGCAGCTGTGTGGAGACCCCTGCCAGCGCTGAGATGCTTACACATTCACTGATTCGCTTTCCTCCTGCAGTCAGCATCATTGCATGTGTTTTGTGAGATGGAGGAGGACTTTGTGGATTGGTGTGGGACATATGGGTTAATATTTGATTTGTGGACTTGGGAAGCACTGGGTTGGGATTTTTCTTGATGTGCACTTAACCTTTATATAAAACTCTCTCTTATACATGAGTTTCTGTGTGTTTGTTTCTCTAAAGTACCCAGACTAAGACAAGCTATGTATCATCCATCAGAACCAGCCAGATACTGAGCCCAAAACAGAGCATCAATTGTCCATATTCAAGTTAAACTTAAAGTGAAAAAAATTAAAATAAGTCCACAAGAGTGTCTGACCTTGAGTATATTCCACTTCAATTTAGTGACCATCTGAACAATAGTTGTGATACTTTAAACACTAAGGGACAAAGACCAGATAAGTTGTGGAATGACATCAAGTACATGCAGAAAGCAACCGGTAAGAAGAAAAAAAAATGGATGTAGCAAAATACTTTGAAACTGCTTCCTACAGATAGAGTAGCTACTATAAATTAAATAAATTATAACGGAAAAGAGCTGGACGGACATTTTCAAAGAGCAACTGCAGAACACAGAACAAACCATTGTAATGGAATGTTTAAACACCTGAAGTTAGAAAACTAAGGAGGCCAACACACTTGATATTTCTCATGCTGAAAGAACTGAAGAAAAACATACAAACCTCGAATAGTAATTTTGAAGGATTTTATGGGCAAAATATTGAACAATACAGGAAACATCAAAAGAAGATAGGAAGTCATTGTACCAGAAAGAATTGGTTGAGATTCAGGTATTTCAGGAGGTAGTGTATGATCAAGAACTATAACAATGCATGGTGAAGAAATCAGATGGTGCTCAACTAATAGAAAGAATAGCTCTCTGAATCTTAAAGGCTTGTCATAAAACCAGCAACTATCTAAGTGAGGTGTCAACTAAGTCCACACAGAAAGAGCACGCAAACGTTCTTGATCCAAGGATTCGAAATAATAGAATCCAAATTTGAAGAATGGAATGGTGTTAGAGCTTAAATTCTGAATACTCAGTTTGAATCAGGCTGAATGACACCTTTCTACTTCCTTAGTCTCTGAAAGTCAGACACCCTATCTATCCTATAGGGCTGCTATGAGTCAGCATCCACTCAATGGCAATGAGCTGTGAGCTGAGCATGGATGACAGTGAATCCCCTGACCAGAGTCCTGGGATGTGACTAGTCTTGCTGCCAGAGAGCATTGTAAAGTCAAATATGACTCATGTCGTTAGGTTGGCATGTAACATCTTATCATTTGATCTCCAATTGGACCCATTTTGTTTGTTCCAGTTTTTAATATTTTCTGCTTTCTTTTCAATGGAGGTTTTTCTCTATTTGATTTTGTCGTTGTTGTTGGGGCTTTGCTTGTTTATTTCTTGATTTTGTTGTGTTGGTTTCTCTTTACATGAAATCCAGGATAGGAAAATCTATAGTCACAGTGACTCAATGAATAGTTCCTTAGGGTTAGGGTAGGGAACGCTGGAAAAAATTGAGTAGCTAGTAATTATGAGTGCAATAAAAGAAGAAAATGTTCAAAAATTGATTGAGGTGATGGTTGCACAACACTTTTTAATACATTTAAGCCATGTAACTGTACAATGTGTGAATTATAACCCAATAAAACTGTTAATGAAAAAGATTAGGCACAAAGGGGGCAAAGTAGGGGGCAGAATATAAATATCATATGAAGAGTCCCAAGGAGCAGAGAAACTCCAAGGCTATAGAAGCTGAAAGAAGCAAAGAGCCTACAGAGATAGAGCCCTCCCTAGTGCCTTGAATTTGAACTTTGAGCCTCTTGAGCCAGAAGAAAAACACTCTGTTCTTTAAAGCCACCCAGTTGTGGTATTTCTGTGATAGAAACACTAAGAAATTAATACCGGTGGTAAGAAGAAATGTCTGAGCAAATAAATCACAGTCAACCGGTTCCTTCGGCAAGTTTTCACTCCTCCAGCATTGGCCAGGAATGCTTTGGAAAAGCCTCAAACACTGTTGCAATCTGATGGGAAGACCTAATTCCCCTTCTTCCTCATGTCCCCCCACCCCTACCCGTAACAAAGGGACCAGGGCTTCCAAACATTAAAAAAAACCCACCAGTGTTTCCCAACATTATATTCCTGGATCGCCAGGTTCTCAGTCTTTGACAAGGGTCAGCCTTGACCAGTTTCCCTGGCTCATTTTAGTGTCAAGTGCTTTGAATTTTTTCTTCACGGGCAGATTTCTGCCTCTCACAAGTTATGGATTTCATGGTTTTATTGTAAAGATTTGATGTTTCTAACTTCAACTTTGATGTTGCTAAGTAAATATTCATTTATATCATGTTCCTCTATGTTTAAAAAACACACACACAAAGAGTTTACTCTCCCAGAACCTTTGCTGCCTCTACTATACAGCTGTATTACATTATTCCCAATTCCATAGATGAAGGAAACACAAACTGCTCATGATTTAGAAAACGTAAAAGCTTTACCCTCTGCAGTAGCTAGAGATCTATTTTCCCCTAGAAAGGAGAGCCTCACACATTCATGCAATGTACAAAATGTTAGTACTCAGTACTCACACAAGAGTTACTTACTGAGTATATAATATGTGCAAAGCAATATATTAGGGTCTATGGTTGCTTGCATAATGTCGAAGATGCACCCTCATTCTGTAAATACTAACGTCCCATCGGAAGCAGTAAAATAGCCACAAATAACTGCTGAATGAGTCTTATAGACATGTATTCTGGAAAGTGGACTTCCCTCAACACATTTTATATTCAAAAGCTTCAAAGCAAAGGGAAAAGTTATGTCTATCTAACCTTGGCTCCATCCACTTACCCTTTCCCACATGTGTCTTCTTCTGTCTGTCTCTCTTGCTGAATCATTGGTATTAAACGTGGAACATGAAAAGTATGAATCTTGGAAATTTGGAAGTCAACAAAAATCAAATGAAGCACATAAATATCAATATCTTAAACATTCATGGGCTGAAATAGACTGGTATTGGCATTTTCAATTCGAAGGTCATATGATTTACTATGCTGAGAAAAACAAAAGCAGGAAGAATAAAGTGGCACTCATTGTCAAAAAGGACATTGCAAAATCAATCTTGAAATATAATACTATCTGTGATAGGATTGTGTCTATCCACATTCAAGAAAATCTAATCAATACAACTATTTTTCAAATTTGTGCACCCATCACAAAAATATCTAATGATAAAGAAACCGAAGAATTCTACCAACGTTGTAAATATGGAATTAACCAAATGTGCAGTCAAGACGCATCAATATTATTGGTAATTAGGATGCAAGAGTTTGAAAAAAAGAGAAGGGAAAATTCATTGGAAACTATACTCATTGTGATAGAAATGAAGCTAGAGATTGCAAGATAGAATTTTGCAAAACCAATGACTGTTCATAGTAAATACCTTTTCAACAACACAAAAGGTGACTATACATGTGGATTTCTCCAAGTAGAATATGCATAAATCAAATTGACAAAATTTGTGGGAAGAGAAAATGGAGAACTTCAATATCAGCAGCTAAAACCAGAACAGGGGCTGGCTATGGAATAGATCATCAATTACTCATATGGAAGTTCAGGATGAAGCTAAAGAAAATTAAAACAATTCCACAGGGGTCCAAATATGACCTTGATTAAATTCCACCTGAATTTGGAAAACATTTCAAGAACAGATTTGGCATATTGGACACAAATGTCAAAGATTTTGTCTTGCTTGGATCCACAGTCAATGTTCAGGTATACAGCAGACAAAAGATCAAAAGATGCATTGCATCGGATAGATCTGCTGCACAAGATCTGTTTAGAGTATTGAAAAGCAAAAATGTTACTTTGAGCACTAAGGTGTGTCTCACCCAAGCCATGGTGTACCCCGCCCACCCCCACATCATGCTCGTGTGAAAGTTGAACACTGAATAGAGAAGACTATAGAAAAAATAGATGCATTTGAATTGTGGTACTGGAAAAGAATATTGAAAGTATCATGGACTGCTGAAAGGACAACCCGGTCTGTATTGGAAGAAGTAAGACCAGGTGCCCCTTAGGGGCAAGGATGGCAAGACCTTGTCTTACATATGTTGGACATGCTGCCAGGAAAGATGAGTGCCGGAGGAAGGACATCATGCTTGGTAAAGTAGAGGGACAGCAACAAAGAAGAAGGTCCTCCAGGAGATGGATTGACACTATGTCCGCACCAACGGTTTCAAACATAGGAACTATTGTGAGGCTACCATAGGACCAGGGAGCGGTTTGTGCTCTTGTGTATAAGGTCGCTATGGGTTGGGACTGACTCAAGGGCACCTAACAGCAACAACAGCAGTCAACATTGACATGTGGAGGTGGAACTACAACTGCATCCACAATCAAGGTAACAAGTTGCTAGGCACATAGATTATAAGCAAAGACAGGATCTAACGCTTCCCTTCGCTCATGGGGCTCTCCACACCCTCCTGACACTGGGCCATCAAGCTAACTCCAATCATGGCGACCTGGTGGGTCTCAGAGTAGAACTATCCTCCATGAGATCCACGATGGCTGAACATTGTTGAAGTAAATTCTGGGTGTCCTTAAAGCTACAAACTTCCAGTTTGTAGCCATGCCCAGCAACTGTTTGCACTACCCAGGGATTTCTTTTTTGTGACCCTCACAATCCCCAGAACACATTTGTAGGGTAAATGTGCTTCAGACAGCATCCCCAAGCATCAAGATTGTTTGATGGCTCACCTTGAAAAATAAACATCTTGATATTAAAACATGACAGAATATGTAATAGGAGCAATTTGCAAACTTAGGCAATATTAAGCTAAAGGCATGAAGTGTCACACCCATGCATGCATGCACACGTGTGCACACACCCACACCCACACAGATGTGGTTTTGGAAAGCCACTGAAGGTCAGTCCCTCAGGAGTTAGAAACATGCATCTTTCTTCTGCTGCCAAGACTACATAGAGTGGAAGATTTGAGAAAAACGGTTCCAAGCCTGTGATGTAATGAGCTGGCCACAAACATCAGGTATCAAGAAGAAAAAAATAGATCATGGGAGACTTGATTCTGTAAGAGCAAAGGCAAAAATGACTGGATATGGACTTCTTATAAATCAATAATTATAGGAAGGAAACACCACACATCTTTCAATAAGTTTGTCTCACACATTGTTAAGAAGATTCTAAGATGATCTCTAGCTTACCCTAGAGATAATGAGGACATTCCAGTGGGTGTGTTAGAAGAGAGAAGACAGGGCCTCCTAGCTCTTTTTCTCCTTCAGGGTATAATTTTAGGATTTCTATTTTAGAGTTCAAATTTTGGATTCTGCAGAGCAAAAGAGAGTTGTGTGCACAACAAAAAACAGACGCACAATCAAATAGAACATTTCAGGACCTTATTGGAAATTAGAATCTGGCCTATTTTTTTCAAATAAGAAGGCAGGGGGGGGGGATGAGAAATTTAAAGAGAACAGAAAAAAGTCACCTTTAACAGAATTTTTAAACCCCAAACTCTTAGGTCCCAGATTGAGTTAAGCCTCTATAAACCAAGTCAGTGGGAAGTGAATGCCAATACATCCTGAACGTGTACATTTTTATAAAGTGGAAAATATGCTAATTCTTATAACTATGAAGTAAGGAACTCCTTTGGATTCGATCATCAAATTCAATATTGGGCTTTTAAAAATACTTAGCTTATGACCTCTGTGGAGCCAAAGTCTCAACATCTAAAACCTTAATGCTACCAGAGAACGCACTCTGGTGGGACTGCTTGCCGTGCCCCACAGAGCATGCTAGAAGACAGACTACAGAGTCACAGAGGAGGGACATTCTCTGTAAAGGCTCCAGGACTCTACTTCAGAAAGAACACTTCTCTCCAGGCCCCTTGGTCGGTCACCCAGATGATAAATCATGTTAGGGATCAAGGAAGATGACCACGTGCAAAGCTCCGCCCCATCTCTTCACCAACCAATTCTTAACCCTAGCCTAAACTACATTCCCATACCTTGTCTTTCCTACCTCTTAGCACATGTTATAATGCTACATCTCCTTGTTAAAGATATGCCCCCATCCACTGTAAGTTCCAGTGTTAAGATTTGTTCCTCATTTTCTCCTCATCCTGGGTGCCCAACCCAATATGGAAAAAGTGAAAGATAAATATGCTTGAATGAATGAATGCCTCGTAGGTAGCTGAATGTTTTCTGCCTGGTCAGGATATAGGTTACTCGGTAGGTGTGTGCTGTGGGTTGATTTGTTTCCCCAAAAGATGATTCCTGGTCTTAAGCCCAGAACCTTGAATGTGAATATATTTGAAAGCAAGATTAAGCAGATGGGTCAGTCCTAATTCAATATGAGTGATGCCATTATAAAAAGGAAGAAGACACACGCACAGAGACTTAGAGGGACAGCCATGTGGAGATGAAGGCAAGTATTAAAGTGACATTGTTAGAAGCCAAGGAATATTTGTGGCCACTAAGATTTAGAAGAGACAAGAAAGCATTTTACCCTTGAACTTTCAGAAAGAGCATGAATCTGCTAGCTTTCTGCCTCCAGAACTGTGAAAGAGTAAATTTTTGTTCTTTGTTTGAGGCCCCATATTATGACAGTTCTGGGATAGTTGGAATACTTTGGGTCTGTTTGGCCTTTATTTAACCAAGTAGGCAGGTTTAAGACTGACTCAATGTACATTCTGTCATTGTCTTATAAGCCTCTACCATGTCTCAAGCAGTATGGTGGGTGCTGGACAGACAAAGATAAATATAATACCAGGCCTCAGGGCTTGGAAAAATATAGGTAAGACAAACGTGTTAACAGATCAATCAACTCAAAGCCTGAATCCAACTACTGTTACTTTCAGGAGTAAACACAAGAATCTCTCACTCTTAAAATACAGAGAAATGCATAAACGTATGAAGAAATACACAAGACATGGTGACTTTGGCTCTCCAGTATCAGGGACAAAGAGGAAGCAACCCTTGGATTTCACTGTTTGTACCACCAAATGTTTCTCTCTTGCAAGTCACAGCTGTTAAAGCCCCCAGATTTCTTATGCACAGAGACCCTCTGCAACCAATGTAACCGAGGAATCTCCTCTCCCAAACCAACGCCTATTCATTGGCAGTGTCTGCCTGGGGGCGTGGTGTAAGAAACCACTACTGGGCTAAGTGAGGGGAAAACAAAAGCCAGATGCCATTGAATCAACTCCAACTCTTGGCAGCCACATGCATCTCATAGTAGACCTGTGTCCCAGAGGCTTTGCCATGACTGATTTTTCAGAAGTAGATGGCCATGCCTTTCTTCCAAGGTGCTCTGTGTAGACTCGAGCCTTCACAATTTTGGTTAGCATTCATGCATGCTAACCACACTCCCCCAACACTCCATGTAAGAAAAACCAAAACTGAAGTCCCTGCCATCGGGTCAATTTTGACTCATCGGACCCAAAGGACAGAATAGAACTGCCCTTGTGAGTTTCCTAGACTCTAACTCTTTACGGGAAGAGAAAGCCTGCCATAGAGGCTGTGCACCAGTCTTACTCTAGCAAAGCTCATTCACAACCTATGATATGCAGATTACACAACCTTGTTTGTTGGAAGTGAAGGAAACTCAAAGCATGTACTGAAGATTACCAAAGCCTTCCATGTGGATTACAGCACAACATAAAAAGAAAGAAAAACCCTTTCAACTGAGCCAATAGACAACATCATGGTAAATATTAGCATTGTCAATAGTTTCATTTTACTTGGATCTACAATCACCATCCATGAAAGCACCAATCAAGTTATCTATCAAGTTGCATAGTCCACTGGACAAATCTGTTCAAAAGACCCTTTAGTGGTGTTAGAAAGCAAAGATGTCACTTTGAGGACTAAGGTGCATTTGATCCATGTCACGGTGTTTTAATTTCTTTATACACATGCAGAAGCTGAATAATCAATACAGAAAACTGAGGAAGAATTGAATTATGGTATCTGCAAAGAGTATAGACTATATTATGGACTTCCAAAAGAGCAAATAAATCTGTTTGGGAGGAAGAAGAGCCAGGATGCTCCTTGGAAGTGAGAGTGTGCCTTAAAAGTGACATCACAAGGATCAACATATAACCCCAAGAGAAAAGCAGGTGAAGGGCGACGTCAGACAGTGTAAGACATGACAAAATAATAATAATTTATAAATTATCAAGGGTTCCTGAGGGAGAGAGGGTGGGGATGGTGGGGTAAAAATGAGGAGTTGATACCAAGGGCTCAAGCAGAAAGCAAATGTTTTGAGAATGATGATGGCAACAAATGTACAAATGTGCTTGACACAATGGATGCATGTATGGATTGTGATAAGAGCTGTACAAGCCCCAATAAAATGATTTTTTCAAGTGGTGACTTCATCTAAAATACTTTGGATGCGTTATCAGCAATAATTAGTCCGATAATTGGTCCCCGGGAAAGGGTAGTGTGCTTGGTAAACAAGGAGGTCTCGAAAATAGAGGAAGACTTCCCATGAGGTGGACCGACACAGCGGCTACAAAAATGCGCTGAAGCATAGCGATGATTGTGAGGATAGGGTAGGTTCTTTTGTACATAAAGCCGTCATGAGTCAGAACTGACCAATTTCACACAGCAATAACAACAGTCTAGGAGGAGAAATTTTTTCACATGTACTGGAGCAAAGCGAGCAATAAAGAGGCTAGGGAAGTGAGCTAGACAAGAGATAATGGTGACTTAGGACAGAGTGGGAGTTGTGCGGGACACTCAAGTAGGCATATTGGTAGAGCTGCTAGAAATCACTGATGGATTTTGAAGTGACCGTAATGACTATAGATTTTTTTTTACTTATTCATTTTTTGTATTTTGTGATGAGGGATTACAATTTCTTTAGCTTTGAGAAGTCTAATAAATATCAGAAATAAGATGTCAAGTGGACAGTTGTAAGTATGAAGCTAGAATTCATGGAAGTTCTGGGATAACAAAACATTTGGAGGGTATCAGCATATAGATGGTGTTTTAAGTCATGGGATCATAAGAAATCACTTAAGTTCCCATCACTGGGTGAATAGATAAACTACGATACATACACACAATGGAATCCTATGCAACAGTAAAGAATAATGAAGACTCTGGAACGTCCCATAACATGCATGACCCTAGAGGACATTATACTGAGTCAAGTAAATCAATCGCACAAGGGAAAATATTGCTTAAGATCACCAATACAGAAAGTAAAAAAAAAATTGCTACCAGGATGGGCAGGAAGGGGAGGGGATAACTGACATGGATGAAGGGAAAGACAATATAGAGTAAGGGGCAGATCAGCACTCTTCCTCCAGACACAGGAAGACACTCTGAGGTGCATACGCGTTACAAACATCAAAGATAAATACTATTACATACACTATCTTGCAATTTCAGGAATGGCCTACAAGTGGATACACAGCAGACATGTAAACTAAGCAGATATGTGTAGGTGAATGGGGCTATACCCACAACCACATATAGATTTGATGAAAGATATTTCTACATATATCTTTGTGTGTGCTATAAATATATCCATATGGTAGAGCAAACAGGGCAAAGGGTTGTGAAAACTTCTTAGTCACAGCCAAACACCTCGTGGGAATGAGTAACTAGATTTGAGGCTTAGGACCACAATCTCTGGCAACAGCTAAGTCAATTGGCATAACACAGTTCATAAAGACGCTATACATTCTACTGTAGTGGGTAGTGACTGGGGACTTAAAAGCTAGCATGTGGCCATCTAGAGGAAAGAAGGATGAAGAAAAGCAATGACTCAAGGAAGCATTTAGTCCAAGGGATTAATTGACCGTGAGAAACATAGTCCTAAGAAGAGACGCCATCTTCCACTACTAATGAAATGAAAGCTATCTTCCATCTTCTACTACTAACATCTCAGATTGGGACTACTGAAGGTCTGGGACAGAATAGGAGAAAAAATGTAAAACAGAATTCAAAACCATAAAAAAGATAATATTTCCTAGTCTGACAGAAACTGGAGGAACTACCAAGTTTATTCCTTTAAATACCTTTTATAACTGGCGGTTAACCCACCCCCCAAATCACTGTTGTAGGCCGGGTTAACTAACAAATCCAGTGATGTTTACATGTAAAAGCTTTATATCAAGATGTAATTACTTATGGAGAAAACATCCCAGCCCAGTCCAACTCAAGTCCTAAGTCCAATACTAGTTCATGAATCCCTCTTCAAACTCACAAGCCACATACAATGATGCAGAATGAATGCAAGAACACAGGCCAGTTGTTTCAAAGGCGTGTGGAGCCAATGATAGTGAACTTATCTCCAGGGCTCTGGCAGCAACCAGGGTCAGCCAGAAGGAAGGTGAAGGCAAAGAGGGAGGGGAGGGTCTCAAGCCTCTCCTTATGAGAAGACCACGCCCACAAGGAGTTACCATTAGACTGTGACCTGATTGACAGGCTAAACTCCTCTCCTACACTTTTATATATCTCCAAGTTGACATGAAATTATGTACTACCACAATCACCTCTCAGTCAAACAACCTACAAAATAAAACAGAACGATGCGATAACACTGTCATGGAGTTGATTCCAACTCATAGCTACTCTGCAGAGGATTTCTGAGGCTGTAAATATTTACAGGAGTAGAAAGGCTTAACTTTCAGCCACAGGACAGCTGGTGGGTTTGAACTACCAACCATTCAGTTAGCTATCTAACACCTGAAACACCACATGTGATCCAGTAAAATAAGCAATAAAGAAGGCACTTTAAGGTAGGAGGAAAATCAAAAGAATGAGGCAACACTGGGGCCAAAGAAGTGTTTCAGAAGAAAATGGTTGACTAGATAAAAGGTTGCTAAGAGAACTACTAAGGGAACCCAAACAGTTCTCTTGTATCTAGAGAAGATGATGTTCATTGGTGAACTTGACAGCAGTTCGACTCAGTGATGTGAAGAGGGCAGCAGCTGGAATGAAAGAGGTACAGAGAGAAGAGACAGGTTTGTGCATAAAAAGTACCGTTCTTATCACTATGCCTGTGTTAGTCTGGGCAGACTAGAGAAACAAATTCATAGACCCTCATAGGTGTGTAAGAAAGAGGTTTATATACAAGAGCAATTGAACATTGAGATAACAATGTTAAGAAGTCCAATATAAGCCCATATGTCCGATACCAATCTATAAAGTCCTCTTCAGACTCACGAAACATGCATTGATGCCAAATGCAGAAAGATCACAGGCCAGTGGGTTAGAAGTCTTGTGGATCCAGTGGTGTTGTAAGCATCGCAGCGCTGACCACGTGGTTCCTTCAGTTCTGAAACTCTGACTGCCTCAGGGTAGCTTCATGTGGCTTCTTCTCAGAAATGTCTTGCAGGGAGTGAGTCTTATTAGTAGATAGTCGCCCAAGGAAGTAAGCAGAGAGAGTTTATTTCTCCCTCCTCCAAGAAAGAAATACAGCAGTTCCCAGAATCCTTAGGAGAAGGCCATGACCACACAGAGGCCTCATTGGCTGTACCCTGATTGACAGGCTAGACTCCACCCCAATACTCTTAATCCTCAAATTGACACCAGATTATGTAACTACCACAATGCCTGACACACAGAAAGCTCCAGTACATGTTAGGGTAATTGTGAGGCATGTCTTCAGTGCAGCTCAGCATGACTCCTGAGTTGTCCATTGCTACAGATTGAATCCATGCCCTCCATTTACCCTACTTCATTTAGAAGAGGGACTCAATACAGACAAAGCAAATATTTTAAAAATAAAATAGGTAAATGAAAGAAAATTACTGCTTTGTAACCATAGGGAAAATGTTTGGATAAAACTACGCAAAAACTCATGATAGAAACTGAGAAAGTGGTGGAAGCCTAAGTCCTGCTGTCCAGTGTGCATCTTGAAATATGGATGAATGGAAGTGGATGGAGAGATTAAGGAGTTCTGCTGTTCACACAGACCCAAGGACATACCTGCTGGAGTCTCCTCCCTAAAAAACAGGGGCTATTTGGTGAATGAGTAATTTTGTTAGCATCACACGCCCTGTGAAGGCAATGTGTCAGAGCTTCAGAGATACCACCATCAGACATGAGCGATGCGAGGTGCATGACTTCATCAGACCTGTTCTCCAGGGTGTGAGCACAGGGTGCCAGCTCACTTTGTGGGCAGCAGGAAACGAGAACTTTCGTCCAGTCCCCGTTATACTCCAGAACTACGTGGGTTTAGCAGAAGACCAAAGGAGCAAGCGAAAACGCAGTGCACTCTTGCACCTCTTGAGTTCCGAAGCCAGAGTCGGCACCGCCGCAGCCCTGTCAGATGCTTCTTCTTTTTGAGTTGCCCTGGGTATCAGGGGAACCCAGTCCAGTCCACTTCCTCCCATCCCTGTATAGAGACCCTTCATTCACTGTGCCGATGGGTGCCTTATTTAGCCTGATCAAGTAAAGAAGTAGTCATTTAGAAAATACGGAAGACCTCACTCCATTCCCTCCCCAAGCACTCTGGGCCTGGAAAAGATGTGTTCGTTTGATTGGAGACTCAGATGCCCTTGCCACACCCTGCCCTTCACTGACTTAGTCAGCAAAATAGGTATTGAGACCCCAATACATACATGACAAGACCTGTTCTAGTCAGGAATACACGTGATTTTGTGCATACACACGCACATGGATTTGTGTATGTGCCTACATGAAGCTTATTTTCAAGTGGTAGGAACAAAGTCTCTGGTGCAGTTAACTTGCTCAGTCCCAAACTGAAAGGTTGGAGGTTCAAGTATACCCAGAGGCACCTCAAAAGAAAGATCTGGTGATCTAGTTCCCAAAATATAAGCCACTGAAAATTCTGTGACACACAGTTCTACTCTGATACACATGAGGTCATCAGGAGTCAGCGCTGATTCAAGACCAAGCGATTTTTTCCAGATTTATTAATTTCAAATATGATTTTATCAAAAGTAACACAATTGGTTATTTTCGATATGATGGGCAAGTCCTGCAGTGACCGAAATTAAACAAGAATGTAAACCTGGTTAGTGTCTGGGGACAGAGTAAATGTTCAAGGGGAAACTCACTGAAAAGGTAAAAGCCCTGAGGCCGAATGAGCTCAATGTTTTTTAGAAACTGCAAAAAAGACCAGAGTGGTTGGCATGATAATGAAGGAGAAGAAAACTGGAAGAAGTTCAGATCGTAAAGTTATATGGGTATCAGACCATATACATATATCATATACAGACATGTGGATGATGATAAAAATGTGGGACTTTGAAGCCTTCCGAGTATGAGAAAGACATGACCTGAATTGTGTTCCAAAATATCACTTCATTCTTTTATGGAGTGCAAGCAATTAGTACACTGCAAGGGAGACTACCTCTCCTAATTGCCCTACTCCAGAAAATAACCAGAGTAATTAATCAACTCAATGGCAAATAACAACAACAAAAACCTTGCAGGTGAGAGAAAATCCTGGCTTGGTGAAGAATGATAATGGAGATTATGTTCATGTCTTGCTGGGGTTGTAACAAATTACCACAAACTCAGTGCTTTAAAACTAGGGCTTCAGACTGGTGTGATTCGACCCCAGGCTGAGAATTTTCTTTTCTTTCTCAGATATACTGAATCAAAATCTACATTATACAGAAAAAGGTCCCTGGGTATCTATAAGAATTGCTTGGGAATTTTGTTAATATGTAGATTCTCTTTAAGTGTATCTGGCTGACGTGGAATGCACCTATTCAATGCTCCTGCTTGAAAGGCACATTTCTCATGCTACAGTTTTGTAAGCCCGATGGCCTATGTACTAAAGGCTCTAGTGGAGAATCTAGTGAATAGGCTGCAGTGGAGAATGTTTGGCTTCCATTTGAATTGTTTGAAGAATTCATTTCCTCACAGTTTAGGACCAAAGTACCTTTTTCTTGGGAATGGTAAATGGAAGGGTTTTCTCACTTTTTAAGGGCTTTTGCATTCATTGATTCATGTCCACCTTCCTCCTTCTTCAAAGGCACTACCAGGATGTTCTTCCAAGTCTGCATATTCTTCTAAGTCTACATATCTCTGATCCACATTTCTAACTTTCTCTTCTATCTGTAAATGCCCATCTGATTAAGTAAGTTCCACCTGGATATTCCAATCTCAAAGTTCATAAACATAAGTTGCCAACTGTCAGTTACACCATGGTCAGTTACTTTTATGAAGAACAGTAACAAATTCACGGATTCTCAAGATTATAACATGGGCATCTTTGGGAGTCATGATTCTGCCAACTTTGGTCATTAATGCATATTTTGATCTGTACCTGAGATTTGATAATGTTGTAGGTGCCATCAGGTTGGTTCTGACCCATAGTGGCCCTATGTACAACAGAAAAAAATATTGGCAGACCCTGTACCATCCTCACAAATAATTATTCGTATGTTTGACCCCTCATCGTAGCCACTGTAAATCCATCTCCTTGAAGGCCTTCCTCTTGTTTGTTGCCTCCCTACTCTACCAAGAATAATGTCCTTTACCAGAGACAGCCTCTCCTGATAACATGTCCAAAGAATGGAAGACAACGCCTTTTCCCAAGACAGATTAATTTGTCCTTTTAGCAGCCATGATACTTTTTTATTCAGTTGTGACTCCAGACAGGATCCAAAGAGGAGTTATGGTGACCTCATCTCTGGGTTTTATGGAAACTCGTTTTGCCTTTCTGTGTTCACCTCTTAAAGTACTGCAACAACCTTACAAGGGCACAAGAAAGGGAGGTCCATGATACTTTTAATATTCTTCACCAGCACCGCAATTCAAATGCATTGATTCTTCTTTGGTCTTCTTTATTCAATGTCCAACTTTCACATGCATATCGGGCTATTGAAAATACCATGTCTCGGGTGAGGCACTCCTTACTCCTCAAAGTAACATCCTTCCTTTTCAACACACTGAAGAAGTCTTGTGCAAAAGATTTATCCCATGCAACTCAAATTTTGATCTCTTGACGGCTGCTTCCATGAACATTGACTATGGCTCCAGGAAAGACAAAATTTTTGACAACGTCAACCTTTTCTCCATCTATCATGATGTCATCTACTGGTCCAGTTATGACCATTTTGAAGGCTTTAATACTTGATATTCATCAGCAAGGGCTCCAAGGCTTCTTCACTTTCAATAAGTAACCCGCATACTGCAGGTTGTTAATAAGCCTTCCCCCAGTTATGAAGCCACATGCTTCCTCATATAATTTGAACATTCTGTTGGGTCACCTTTCTTTGTAATGGGCACGAATATGGGTCTCTTCCAGTCAGTTGACCAAGTGGCTGTCTTCCACATTTCCTGACATAAATAAATACTTCCAGTGTTTCATCAACCTATTGAAACATTTCATTTGCTATTCCATCAATTCGTGGAGCCTTGTGTTAGGCGAATGCTTTCAGTACAGCTTGAACTTCTTCCTTCAGTACCATTGGTTCTTGAGCATATGTTACCTCCAGTTATTTTTGCTACAGTAACTCTGTATATTCTTTCCATCTTCTCTCAATGCATCCCTGCATCATTCAATATTTTGCCCATCAAATTGTTCAATAGTAGCTCAAGTCTTGAAATTTTTCTTCAGCTCTTTTAATTTAAGATATGCTAAGCATGTACTTTGTGGTCTGCTTCATAGTCAGCCCCTGGACTGGTTTTAGCTGCTGATATTGAACTTTTCCATCATCTCTTCCCACAGATGTAGTCAATTTGATATCTGCATATTCCATCTGGAGAAGTCCACGTGTATGTCAACCTTGTGTGTTGCTGAAAAAAGGTATTTCCTATGAACAAGTTGTTGGTTTTGCAAATTTTTATCATGTGACCTCTGATTTAATTTCTATCACCAAGACTACTGTTCCTTCTTCTTTGTTTTCAACGTTTGCCTTCCAATTGCCAATAATTATTAATGCACCTTGATTGCACATTTGGTCAATTTCAGATCGCTAGCTTTTGTGGTGGGTGCATGAATGTGAATAAATAGTTGTACTGATTTGGATTTACTTGGAGGTGGATAGCATAATCCTACCACAGGCAGCACTGTACTTGGAGACTGGTTTTACAACATCCTTTTTGACAGTTAATGCCAAGCCGTTCTTCTGATTATGTCATTCCCACCATTGTAAGTCGCGATTTTTCTGATTCAAAATGGCCGATACGGATTTAAGTTCACTAATCAGTTCACTGATGTTTAGGAGTTCCACTCGATTTTTGATGACTTCCAATTTCCCTAGTTCATACTTTTCACATTCCAAGTACCTATATTCAGCACATTGCGGCAGCGGACCCTCCTTACCTGGAGGAGTGCCTCATCATCAAATAAGGATCCTCATGGCTCCATTCCTACATCCTCACACCGCCGTGGCTGCCTCCACCCCAAGACAGCAGCTGCTCCTCAGCCCCATGTGGATGGCCTTGTGACCTGAGGGGCCCATCCTTTGGGGACTATCTTTGACAGTATTCTGCTTCCATTTATTAAGCCTTCAGTATCTGACAATGCTTCCATGCTATTGATGAGGTTTTCAGCAACTGCTTCTTCTGAAGAGTGCAAATGAGTTCTTCATTGTCTGCTCTTAGTCTGGGAGTTCTGCTGAAACCTGTTCATTTCAGATGACCCTGCTGGCATTTGAAACAGCAGTGATATAGCTTCCAGCATCACAGCACCACACAAGCCACCATAGCACAGCAAACTGACAGACAATTCCCAAATATTTGTGGGAAATGATCGGGTTATCACAAGCCAGGATGAGAAAATATTAAAGATATAGTCATTTGTTCACAAAAGCACCTCTCCTTAGTCAGCAGCCAACTTTCTGTCTAGCCCTCACTTCCCATGGTCCCAGGGCCTCGGCCTCTGTGAGCTAGGAAGCCAGCCTGCTGTTCTGCCTCATCGTTTCATCATCTCATTCCTTTTCTTCTGCTCTGTCTCATGGTGTCACTGCCTTAGCCTCTAATATTCACCAGATCCTTCTTCTACCCCAGGTTCTCCATGCCACAGCCGTGGCTGTCTCTGTTCTTAGTCTCTGCCGCTTCAGACAGATATCATGTGCTCCACGAATGGCTCTTCTTCCTTGATGGCCCTGAAATTCTCTGTTTCTGTCTCTGAGATGGTTCATGCTTACAGCCAGGAGAGTGGCAAATAAAAATGACCAATCCTCTCGATTAGTTTTACACATACCCTGTTTACATAGTTCCACACAGTCATTTGGTGGGAGTTTAATAAACATGGATAAGTCATATGAAGAATTTCACTTCACTACAATGGTAAAACAATATGAGGACTAAAAATTGCCCATTGGATTTGTGCAATAATAGATATATGGAACAATGGAACAGTTTTGAAAACCCAGAAATAAATTCACCCTCGTACCGAAAACTGATCTTTGGCAAAAGGTCATAGTCTCATCAACAAATGATGCTGGCCAAATTGAATCTCCTTCAACCCATGTACAAGACTGAAATCTAGCTAGATCCAAGACCTACATGTACATACAAGAGTTATAGAGACAATCCGTGAGAAAATAGGGACAAACTTAGGGACTTACTGCTGGTCGTAGACACAGTATCAAACATAAGGGAGATAACACACGTAGTAGAAGACAAAAAAGAAGAATTGGATGTACTAAAAATAAGTCATCCATGTTTTTCAAAAGACTTAATTTTTTAAAAAAATGAAAAGAGAATGAAAAGTGGGGAAAAACATTTTTACAACATAATAGAAAAGACAAATCTCTAAACTATAGAAAATTCAAACAAAAACATGAATAATACAATTTTTAAAATAGGCAAAGGACATGAATAGGCAGCTCACGAAAGGTGATATCCAAATGACCAACACATAGAGAAATGTGCACAATCACTAGCTATGCAACAGATGAAAATCAAAACAATGATAAGATTGGACATTCCTGTGATAATGAAAACAAAATTCAAAAAAATGAAAATAGCGAATGCTATAGAGGTACTGAGACTATGGAACCTTAATGCACTGCTTGTAGAACTGAAAAAAATGTGAAAATACTGTGGGAAACCATATGGAAGCACCTCAAACAACTGGGAATAGAAATTTCATAAGTAAGAGACAGGACACAAACAGATATATGTACATGTATGTTCATTGCCACCAGTTCTCTGTCCGTTTTCCTACTGTGGTGGCTTGTGTGCTGTGCTGCTAGGAGCTATGTCACTGGTATTTCAAATGCCAAAAGAGTTTTTCAGACTGCAAAAAATAAAGAAGGAATCAGTTGCCTACTTCAGAGGAAGTAGCTGCTAAAAGCCTTATCCATGGCATGGAAACATTGTCAGATATTGAAGGGCAAATGAATGGAAGCAGAAATTTGTCTGAGACAGTGCCAGAAGATAGGCCCCCAGGGTCACAAGACATTCAAATGTGACTGAGGAGGAGCTTTTTTCTCAAAGTAGAGTCCACCATGGTGACATGAACTCAACAAAGCCTGTGGGAGTGAACCCGTCAGGATTGTCATTTATTCATGGAACACAAATCAAAGTAGAAGAAATAGCTACAAAAATCCACTAATAATTAGAACTTTGAAAGGACAAAGTTTGTACTGATGCAGATCAATGATTTCAGTATTTGATATGGATTATACCTCAATGCAAAGATCAAAAATCTTCACAACTGGACCAAGAAGTAACATCATGATACAGGCAGAAAAGATTAAAGTTGTCAAAGATTTTGTCTTGCTTGACTCCATAATCAATGCTCATAGAAGTGGCATCGAAAAGATCAAATGACACTTACATTAGGTAAACCTGTTGTGAAAGACCTCTTTGAGTGTTGAAAAGCAAGGTTATTACTTTGAGGACTAAGGTGTGCCTGACCCAAGCTATGGTATTTTCAATTGCCTCATCTACATGTGGAAGTTAGACATTGAATAAAGAAGACAAAGAAGAATGGATGCATTTGACTGTGGTGCTGGAGAAGAATATTATAAGTACCCTGGAAAGCCCAAAGGACAAACAAATCTGTCCTGCAAGAGGTCAAGCCAGAGGCCTTCCTAAATGCAAGATTGACGAGACTTTGGACATGTTGTCAGGAGAGACCAGACCCTGGTAAAGGACATCATGTTGGGTCAAGTGGAGGGGCAGCAAAAAAGAGGAAGGTCAAATTGAAACAGTGGCTTCAATTGTGAGAATGGTGCAAGACGGGGCAGTGTTTCATTCTGTTGTGCATAGGTCCCTGTGGATGGCAGCCAACTATACAAAAAAAAAGAGTAAAAAGAAAAGGAGAATTTACAATGAATGCAATCCATGTTACTGAATTGTGCATGTAGAAATTCTTGAATTGGTATATTATTACCCCATATTCTCAACAGTAACAAAAATAAAGTACATTTTCAAAATAAATTCTTCCTCCGAAGATCCTCAACAATCTCTCCCTCATAAATGGTGGGAGACCTGGCCCAGTCATACTCACTGCTCTCTGCCATTATGTCCATCCCAACCCGTGTCTACCGTAGGCGATAGCATTGAACTGTCCTTTCGGGTTTCCAAAATTGTAACTCTTCCCGGGAGTAGAAAGCCTCTTCGTTATCCTGCACAGACGTTGGTGGACCTTACAGTTAGTAGCCCAGTGCAAGCACTAAGTCATGGCTAACCCAGTGATAAATCTTTCATAATCTTGCTGGCTTCCATTCGGGGTTCAATTATGCTTCACATGGGAACCTTTGCTTCAGTAGCCTATCAATCTGCTACTAAGCATTCTCTTTGACTACACTTTCCATCATGGTCACACCTTTCCTGAATGAAGGCTGTAATCTATTTTCCCATACAGTGAACTGATGCAAGACCAACCACTTCACTGTACTTCTACAACTTTCCCTGGGTGTTTTTCACTCATCGTCTCTATTTATTCATTAATTGAACTTTATTAAGGGTCTATTCTCTTAACAACTTTCTATCCTACTTGCCTAAAATTCATCTTCTTTGGAAAGTTTATTCAATGACCTTTTGGTTAGAATTCCATTTCCAAGTCATCTTTGAGATTCTGGGCTACTCATAGCCACCGCCCTCTCGTAACATCATTACTTAGCATTTGTATCTTGACACGTTTCTTCCAAAGAACTCATTATGAAAACAATAATGAGATCCCCCTATGCTACCCTCACCAAAGTAACTCTTAAATCTCCTAACCTTCATTATCCTTGATCCTCGGTAATGGAATAGTAAGTTCTTACAAGTATTCAACTGAACGCACATTTAATTTGACATTATTTTGTCTCTCACATCAGTGGTCTGTTCTGTATTTTAAGCTTCTAAGAAGACATAAATCATAGCTCTATTTTATGTGGTGTTGCACTCAGACAGCTGTCATTAATTATTTTTATCTTAATGGTGAACTAAATAAGTGAAGAGCATGTCGGTGCGTTATTAAAATATGACCAACTGTGGTCAACATTCTTTTACCACAATTGACCATTCATTGATTTTTGAAGCTTAGAGTTGTGCATTTTCTAAGGAACGGGTCTGAATTTTGCATTTGGCAGATTGCTGTTCCCTCTGCTTGCACTTCCCTGAAAGAGTAAATAAATTTAAAGCATGACCCACACATTAATTTTTATGTCTAGTTACTCCTATAAGAGAATATTCATTTGCATATCAATGACAGTAGAAGAATGCTTATCAATACCCCCAGGCTTCTTCATTAATTTGTTTCTTCATAATTATCATAATCAGCGAGCAGCTGCAAGTACTGCACAATTTCTCAGCAGTTTGCCAATAAAACAGAAAGACTTAAAATGTTAGACTCTTGGCACCAGAATTTGCATGATTTAACTCATGGCTTTTGCTTTGACTCTTTCCCTGATTTGCTTATTTGGTAACAGAGTCAAACAAGAAAATGGGAAAAGCAGTGGACTTCTCTGTAGTAGATGCCGCCGTTCCTCAAGCCATACCTCCGTGTCCCACTTCCACAGATATGGTAAATAGCTGTGGCAACCTTAAATTCGTCTCACACTTCCCTTCCCAGGCAGTCACCAGAGATTTTCCTCTTTTTACCTTCTATGTTTGTTTCAGTAAGATCTTGAAAGAGGAGAGGGAGTCGTTAATGTGTACTATCTGTCAGTCGATGGGGACAGACACAGGTCACTTCTATCCTTCGGTTGGATGTTTCAGGGAAGCATCCCATACTCTTTAAGGAGCTCTACCTGGCTTGAGGCTCTGTTGTCCACAGCAGCAGTGGTCTAAATCTGTGGTTGCTAATTGCCATCCAATTGACTCTCGCTTATGACCACCCCACATACAACAGAACAAAAGATTGTCTAGTCCTGCATCATTTTCTTGATCATTGGCATGTTCTAGTTTAATATGAATTTTAAGTGCCTTCCAACTCACCTTCCAGCACTCTATCAGACAATATTCCGTGGTGACCCACAGGACTGTCAATGGCTACATTTCAAAAGTATATTGCCAGGCCCTTCTTTCTACTCGATATTGTCTGGAAGCTCCACTCAAGACTATCCACCATGGGTGACCCTACTAGTATTTGAAATACTGGTGGCATAACTTCCAGCATCATAACAACACACAAGCTACCACACTCTGACAAGTAGTGGATCAACAACACACTTACCCTAGTATTGGTTTTTCCTCCTTCCCCATCTACTTGCTCTACTTTCTCACTTCTGCTTCCTGGAATCACCTGCTTTGGTGACACAAATGAAAAGCCTCCCTTCAATCAATTTTGCTACTGAGTCACATGTCTAGTCAGTAATTGAGTGAAGAGGCGACTAAATAATGAACCGAAGTGACAATTTGGAATAATCTGAAGATTTCACTAAGCTCCACAAAGTTCTCACTTGTATACTAGCTGCAGTAAAGTCAGTCTTGGAAGACGTATCAAGTAAATCTGGGAATCAAAGGAGATGTTTCTCTTTTTCCGATAGTACTCATATTAACCCAAATAATGACTAAGATGAAGTTCTCAGAGATAGAACATAAGCAAGAGAGAACACTTTGGCACAACTTAAAAACACTATGAAACAGCGCCGTACTCTTTCTATAAGGAACCTGCAAGGTCAATAAATGTTTACTGACTTACTTAAATGTCGATTGCAAGTAGAAGAAACAAATGGTTCTGCAGTAGGCCCTATCCTGATAGCAGGATGATTCGTTTGTTGTTTAAAGAGAGGTCACATATTGGAGTCAATACAATTTTTACTTGTGAATTCAAATCACCTAATTATGGAAATCTTTCCTCAGGTTTTTATTTATTTTAGTTTTTATGTAACTGTCATTCACAGTAGATGCTGACTCACGTAAAAGAAAAATGCTAAGATATATAAATGTGTGTTAAGATATATATAAATATACATTGAAAGAAATATTTGGCTAACATATTTGTAAGTATAGGCATGAATTTCCATAACACTAAAGTGTCCTGGTTTTTTTGTTGGGTTTGATCTTTTAAAAAAAAAGACATGTGTCTTGATCACAAAAAGGAGTGATCTAAGATGAGAAAAGAGGTCATAAATGGAGGAGCTCTTTGGTTATTAATAACCAAACCCAAAACATGACTGCAGTCAAGCCAATTCTGACTAATAGCAGTCCCATAGGACAGAGGATAACTACTCCTTAGGGCTTGAAGCCCATAAATCATTACAAAGGGTAGAGAGCCTCATGTTTCTCACCCAGGATGGCTAGTGTATTGGAACCATTGACCTTATGGTTAGCAGTGAAATGCCTACAGCACCAATGATAGACTTAGAGGTACAAAATTCATGACTTGGAATTATTAGATAGTAGTATTGTAATTCGACCTATGATCTGACATACATTTTCATGAGTTATCCAAATGAGGAAGCACGTTTTACTTTCTCAGGTTTACAGAGGATAGCAAAGTCAAGGATAGAAAGAAGTAAGCAGGTAGAAAAGAGGCCGGTTATTTTTAATAAGAGAAATGGCAGGCTGATGCACTTGTAAGTAAGTAATGCATACATACCTGTGTAAGAGAGGTCAACCTTTTCTTTACTTAGAAACTGCCTGAGGGGAATATTCTATATTTTGGAAAACATGTGCAAAAAGACTTTTCCTTACAGCACAAGAAAATTGGAACCAGCTTAAAATGTGTAGCAATAGGAGAGGACAGAAATTTAAAAATGATAAATTCATTCAAAGAAATAACATGTTGTCATTTAAAAAGGCAACTATGAAAACTGTTCAGCAACAGAAAAGATATTTATAATTATAGTCATTTTTTAAAAGAAATTCCAGTATTTCAAATATGTCAAAGAAACTCATCCAGAAGAAAAGCTAGAGGGAAATAAGTCAAGATGATAGTTGTGTTAGATTGCCATTATGCTACTGTATTATAGTTTTAGGGGATTCTCACCTTAAGTTTTATGTCTAGTCTGATGTGTTTGAAGTGATATTATAATATATAGTATCATTTAAAACCTTTTGATAACTCAAGGCAAACAGGTAGGAGCTTTATAAAGCAGTTACTCAGTTACCCAAGTTGTTGAAAGGTCTACCTCTAGGCTTAAGGGAGGTGCAAATGGCAAACAGAAGACTGGAAATTGGGACCCACCCAGAGGTGCTTCAGAGGGTCTACTTCTGAAAAGTCAACCTCTAAAAATCCTATGAAGCACACTTCCACACATATGGAGCTGAAAGTCCGGGTAGACTAGAGAAACAAATCCATAGAAACTCATATGTGTATAAGAAAGAGGTTTATATACAATAGCAATTGAATATTGAGAAAACATCCCAACCCAGTCCAGATCAAGTTCGTAAGTCTGATATTAGCTCATATGTCAGATATCAATCTATAAGGTCTTCTTTAGACTCATGAAACACATGCAATGATGCTGAATGCAGGATGATCACAGGCCAGTGGGTTGGAAGTCTTGTGGATCCAGTGGCGCTGTAAGCATCTCAGCGCTGGTGGGGGATCTCTACATGGCTTCTCCAGCTCCAGAGGTCTACATTTGGATAGGTCCATGTGGCTCCACCTCAGGGATGTCTCACAGGAAGTCAGCAGAGAGTGTCTCCTGCCTCCAAGGAGGAAATGCAGAAAATTCCCAGAATTCTCAGGAGAAGGTCATGCCCATGCAGAGGCTTCATCTGATTGACAAACTAGACTCTACCCCATTCACTCTTAATCCTCTCAAGTCCCTAATTGACACCAGATTATGTAACTACCACAATCAGCTCATGGGTAGCTACTTTTTCTTTTTTTTAATGCACAAAGATAGTGATGGAAGACAGATTACTGATTCTCAGAAGTAGGCTCATGTAGAACAGAATATCTTCAAAGAATCCTAAACTCTGTCAAATTATACAACCACGCTGAAACATCATTTGCCTACTCATTCTGTTCATTCCCTCCAGGATTTTCCAGGGCCTGAACTCAGTTGGGATCCAGGGAACATAGGAACCTTTTGATTTAGACCATCAAAGATCAGTGTCTCAGTAGAGAATTCATGGCAGACAAATGTGAAGGGGGACTTACAGGAGGAAATGAAGGATAGCTTCCACATGCACAAAGATAATAGATAGATAGACAGACAGACAGACAGGTAGATATGCAAAATTTTACTAGTGTGATGAGTAACTAATCTAGAACTGGACTCTGAAAACGTTAGACAACTGTGAAGAGGGATCTGGAAGGAGAAATGATAGATAATCTTCACATATGCCAATTAACTAAATAACAAATTCAAGCTTTTGCTAATTTATGGTAACCAGGAAGGAGAATAAATGTAGGAACAGATTCTAAAAATTCTGAACCTGTGAGGAATTGCTACAATTTTATGTCAGGCTGAAATTACTGAAATGTTGATATTAACATCAACTTTTTATTCAGTAAGTTTAGCTTAACAGCAGAGAATGGCTCTAAGATTTTACTCAATGGCTTGAATGTAACCTTTACTCAATAGTGTCCTGCATTAAATGACATCGAGTTGCCAGAAATCCCTTGATATGTAGTAGAGAAAATAATTCAGCAGTTTAGAGACATGAAAGATGGAGTAGACTTAGCATGGAACCCACTTGTGCATCTCCTAATTGTTATCTGTCAGGAAAGACTAGTGGCCACACTCCATATTTAGGGTTTAAAGGATACATTGGAGAAGAAAGCACCTGAACTCTTTAAAGTTCAGTGCTGGTTCTGAAACAAGCTCCCTGGAATGACAGAGCCCACGAAGCAGAGCAACAGGAAGGACAACAAGGGCCGCGTGATCAGATCATGGTGGACTCATCGGGGAAGGTGGTTTCATTCTAACCCTGGAATACATGTTCAATATTCTTAATTCTGACTTAATCTTTGTTGTTGCTGCTGCTGTGTGTCGTAGTCTATTTCAACTCATGTGACTGAATAGTTCCCAAAGGGTTTTCTTGGCTGTCGTCTTTAAGTAAGAAGATCATTGGGTCTTTGTTCCATGGAGCCATTGAGTGGCTTTGAACCACTAACTTCTGGGTTAGCAGCCAAATATTTTATTTTTTGTGCTACCAAAGGTCCTTATAATTAAAACATTTTAAAAATCAAAGACTTATTTCAGTAACCACAATGTGTTAGACCAGGTTGACTAAAGAAACAAATCCAAGGACACTCGTGTGTGAAAGAGGGAGCTTTATATCTAAGAGTAATTATCTATTAAGAAAACACCCCAGCCAAGTCCATAAGTCTGATATTAGCCCATAAGTCTGATACTTGTCCATAAATCCCTCTTCAGACTCATACAGCACATGCAATGACGCAAAATGCAGGAAGATCACTGGCCAATGGGTGCTAAGTTTTGTGGATCCAGTGGCAGTGGATACGTCTCCTGGGCTCCAGAATGTCTCAGGGTGTCAATAGGAAAGTGAAAGCAAAGAGAGAGGTGTGGGGCCCGCCTTCAGGGAGAAAGATAGAAGGAGGCCAGCCTCCAAAAGCCATTGATCTTGGTGGCCCTCCAGTCAAGCTGCAACCTGATTGACAGGCTAAATTCCACCCACATATTCCTACAGGAGCCACGCTGGAAGAGAAAACCAAACTATCACACACAGTGAAAATCCTGGTCCTCTCACCAGCTTCGTAGACTGGAATTGGCTCACCAACCCAGAGCCTCCAGTGGAGAAGTAGCCATGTGTTTACACTGTAGATTTTACTTCAAGACCCCCCCCCAAAGGGTTTGCCGTCACGGCCCCAACATGGAGGAAAAGGAAGCAGTCAGCAGTCTGACACTTGTCCTCTCACAGACCCACTCCCATAAATACTCTGAAAAGGATGCTGGAGAACCATGTCTAAATGGCGGCAGTCCTCAGAAAGTTCATGAAGCAAAGAGTTCTGGGAGTCTCTGCCTGCCCGTTCAGAACACGGCAGCACTGAGAGCAGAAACGGCAAATGCAAAGCCTCTGCTCCTTCTCCTCGCATTCCCCTCAGCAGGAAACACGGACCCTCAGTCACAAGTTCATTGTTTCATTGCACACACGTGTGTCGTGCCTTTTCTGTGGGTGAGTGCAAATTCACCTTGTGCCTGCTACTCCCAGGCTTTGTCTTCCCTCATGCTAGGCCACACCAGGTCTTTAACAATTGTGAGAATTTTAGCGGATGCCTTTGAAACACTTTGTGGACAGAGAAAACGCCCACTTCCCCCTGTATTTTGCCACCGAGAAGCTGATGCTTCTGTCTAGACTTATTGTATTTTTCTTTTTGGTCCATGTGGAAGGGGAGGTGATGGCAGGGAGGGACTCTCCCTCCTTAGAGTTCAGCCTCCTGTGACCTTGTGACCTATGACCTTGTCTCTGATTTTCAAATGGGTCAAAGAAAAGCAATAAATTTTGTAGTTTATCCCACATTTTGTAGTGGATACGGTGGGAAGGCCATTCCTTCTGGCAATCTACAAAGGGATTCAACCAGTTTGTGGGAGAATTCCACTGTCTTTCAATTCCATTCTTCCACCAACTTGTTTAACCATTCTCATGCATCTGTCCTAGCCAAGGAGCACCGGGAGCACAGTGGCTCAATAGTACCTGCTAGCCAAAAATTTGACTTTCTAAACCCACCAGAGGTTCCACGGGGAAAAGGTGTGGCTATCTGCCCACACCCTTGTAAAGATCACACCTTTGTAAAGATCAGACCCTTGGAAAGATCACACCCTTGGACACCATTTGGGACAGCTGTTCTATTCCGTCCTATAGGGTTGCTGTGAGCCAGCATGGACTCGACAACACCAGTATATGATAGCCGAGCAGAGCAATTTTCCTATTTTAAATGGCAAGTTTGGAGACAAACAGGTGCTCAATGCAGCATCTGCAAATATATATTCAGAAAGCAAAGCAGTGTGAAGCCCAACACTATAATTACCATGAATTCAGCATCTTACTTAGGCTCCTCTATTGCTCTAGAACTTTTCAAGAACTATGTAAACATCCAGTTAAAGACGATGAGTAGATGGAGAGAAAGCAATACCTGAACATGCTAGTGTTCATAGTTTCTTTCACTTTGCTTGGGGGGAAAGAGGAGGCTTTGCACTCCCTCTAAAGGGTTCCAGTCTCAGAAACCCCCAGGGGCAGTTTGACGCTAGCCTCCAGGTTCACAATGAGTCGGAAGGGACTCGACGGCAGTGAGTTTGGAGTGATCTTCGTTTGCTCAGAGTCGAGTTACATCTTCAAGAACATGGAGTAAGTTTGACTCTTCATTTCTGAGCTGCTGCTTCTGTGGGAACTCCAAAGAGAGAAAAATCCAACTTTCACACACTCACATGAAATACTCCAAAGAGCGGGGTGATTACCTTCAGGTGGATATGTCAGCCACAGGTGAGTGTTTTTGTCCCCTTGGCTTGAGATGCTGCTGCAGGAGCTGAATTAATGTCTAAACAGAACATGCATAACAAGCATTTATCAAAGGGCGCTTGACAACCCAGAGATCCTGACAACAATGAGCATGGCTGCCCTCAAGCAAAACCAATTTTCCTGTGGCCTCTCTGCTCTTGCCATAATCACCCATTCTGCAAGTAGGCACTGACCACATAGGATTTGTCGTCTCAGGTCTAACCAAGCAGCACCAGGGCTACAGGGCAGAGCCAGAAATGCGTGGATCCTGCCAACCTATGTCAGGAAATTTACCAGGGGAACTAGGCATTGATTAATGACACAAGCAAGTATGTCATAAGTTAGCTTGTAATGCAAGAGAAGTCCACTGACCTATTAATATAGTTTGGGCACTAAAAGCCAGCAAACTTTTTCTGTAAAGGATCAAATAGTAAATATTTGTGACTTTGTGACTCTGTGGCAGCTAGATTTTGTGTCAATGTGAACCTATGTGAAAATGTAGTCGGGTCACAGCCTGATGGTTCCTCCGTGGGGATGAGTGCTCTTTTTAGAGGAGAGACACGGGGAACTTCTACTTCCTCTTGCCCTTCACCTTCCTCTTCCCTGGTACTCTGTGTCTGCCTCCAGGGGCAGCTGCATGTTCCCAGTGACCTTGGATCCATGTGGCTCTGCACCCACTATCTTGTGATCTCCCTGCTTGCTGCTTCACCTTTGTGCATCACCGATAGACCTGCAACTACATGAGTGTGCAGAGGGCCCCAGCTAGCATTGGACCCAGGGACTTCAGTTGGACTGGCCTGGGATGATATCCTGATAGAAAATTACTCCTTGATATCCAGTTCTTTCTTATCTATAAGTAAGTGTCAATTTTTTCCCCTCTAGGGTCTAGACAACCCAGATTATACAAGTCTTATAATCATTGCCCCTTTTAACTTGAAAACAGCCTCAGACAATGTGAAAATGAATAGGGTGACTGATTCCTAGTAAAGCCTTCCTTGTAGACATTGAACTTGGAATTTAACATACTTATCATGTCGTGAAATAGTTTTCTTTGATTTTTTTCAAGCACTTAAAAATAGCAATCTGTTTGCCGAGTATATAAAAACAGGCAGCAGGCTAGTTTCAAATCTTGGGCTACCATTTGCTGATCTCTATAGTAGCTATGTCTCTTCCTTCTCTTGCTCCGTACACATACATGTGTACATTCACACACACACAAATAAGGGGATATGCACACGTAAAAGGATATATACACATATCAACACACTTAAACATACAAAAACACAACACAGAGAGAAACATGCAAACACATGCCATGTACATATCCACAGACATACATACAGATGTGTGCATATGCAGGTAAATACACAAGCACACACAAATATATTCACATACCCCCAAGAGCACATATGGACATGCATGAATATATGGTAGCGCATGCACAAATATGTATGTGTGCACACAACACACCCATGTACACATGCACAACAGTAAGAGCACAAAGATTACAGCCATGTTGATCCATCATCTGTGGGGCCACAAGCCTGCAGGGTGACTACATTTCACCCAGTCCAATTCAATTTATACTTTATGAGGAAAAATTATAGGTCTACTCTAATTTTTTTAAATTAGATTTAGACTTAGACAATAATTTTCTATTATTTTCACTACCTCAGACTTTATTAGCCATGAAATCGAAGCAGAATATCACCAATTGTTCCCAAATTAAGTTACCCTGTGAGACATCATACATTTTTAAGGCTTCTGAAGAGAAATATAATCAATAGACTCTTTGCTGCATTTCCCCATCCTGTACTAGAATCTTAAAAATGTTTTTACCCTCTCAAGCCGTTGTTATCAGACGTCGAGCAGGAATTTCTCAGTCTGAAGCTTCACGTTGGCTGTTAGAATCACCAATCTTCCCACCAGCCTGGGGTTTCAGAATCTCATGGTACTTTTTGAAATAACATGACTCTTATGGAAAAAAAAAGAGAGAGAGAAAGAGAAAAGACAATAATGGCTTAGCTCTCAGCTCAGGCTCCAACCTGCTACCTCAGACTCTGTATTTGGTCAAGATTTGCATTGAGCAGTGGGTGTGCTCCATCTGAAATGCTAGGGAGAGTGTGGAGCAGAGACCCAAAGCTCATCTGTAGGCAACTGGACATCCCCTTACAGAAGGGTCACTGGGAGAAGACGAGCCAGTCAGGGTGCAGTATAGCACCAATGTAACATACAACATTCCTCTAGTTCTTTAATGCTTCCTCCCTCCCACTATCATGACCCAAATTCTACCTTACAAATCTGACAAGACCAGAGGATGTACACTGGTACAAATAAGAAACACAGGGAATCCAGGACAGATAAACCCGAGAGTAGCAATACCAGGAGATTAAGGGGGATCGGGGGGAGAAAGAAGGAATTGATCACAATGATCAACATATAACCCCCAGCAGGGCAGACAACAGAAAAGTGGGTGAAGGGAGACAGCGGTCAGTGTAAGACATGAGTGAAAAATTTATAAATTATCAAGGGTTCGTGAGGGAGGGGGAGAGGCGAAAATGAGCTGATACTAAGGGCTCAAGCAGAAAGAAAATGTTTTAAAAATGATGATGACAATATATGCACACATGTGCTTGGATGGATTGTGATAAGAGCTGTATGAGGCCCCAATAAAAGGGTTAAAAAAAGAGAGAGAGAAATGCTAGGGAGAGAGTCTCACCTAAGGCCACATTCTGTGCCATGATTTGCAGGCTGAGTTAGTGGAGGATTGGATCTTGATCACCTGGCGATGAGTACACCTCCCTGCAAGGCTGCATGGCTGAGAGGATGCCTGCACACACCTGGGCAGAGCCAGTCTCTGCCTTAACAGCCAGGCCATACTGTTAGTGTCCTAGGGCTGCCATTAAAAGACACCACAAGTGGAAGGCTTTAAAGAACAGAATTTTTTTTTCCTCACAGTTTTGGATGCTTGGAATCACACTTCAAGGGATTAGCAGGGCTGTGAGCTCTAGGGGAAGATTATCCCTTATATCTTCGAATTTCTGTAGCCTCAGAAGCTTCTTGGCCCTTCTATGCCAGGTGTCTCAGAGCCGAATCTTCCCTTTTGATGATATACCAATCTGAAAGGACAAGGTATAGTACCCAGGCTACTTCAATATGACCAAATAAACCCAAACCAGACTCACTGCCATTGAGTTGATGCCGAATCACAGTAACCCTATAAAACAGGATATAAATCCCCCTGTGAATTTCTGAGACTGTAACTGTTTACTGGAATAGAAAGCCCCATCTTTCTTCTGAGGAGCATCTGGTGGTATCAAACTGCTGACCTTGTGGATTGTAGCCCACTTGGCAACCATTACACCACCAGACTCCTTATGATCAAATAATACAAGCAAAAGTAGTGCCATTGTGTCTACTCCAACTCACATATATCAGAGGAGGACGGGAAGACATAGGGTTTTCCATGGATACTTTTTCAGAAGTTGTTTCCCAACTCTTTCTTCTGAGAACTTCAGGGTTGAAGTCTTTAAGTCAAGAGGTTGAAGAGATTGCTTGCATCATGTAGGGATTCTCCATTAACATAACAAAAGAAAATCCTTATTTCCAAACAGTGTCACATTCAACCCATCATTTGGGAAGACACATTTCAACACAGAGCAAAGGCCACTGCCAGAAGGGACTAGAAGAGTCCGCCATCTACGCAGCCACTTTGGTGTCAAGTGTGGAAACAGTCATCATAAGTGTCGCTCAAGATCAATGCGGCCCAAATCCTTTCCTCTTGTGATGAATAACTTTGCCTTAAAGAAGCGAAGCAGTGGAATACACTGGGCAGAACATCCTGGCTCTCCCTCAGGGTCCATTTTCCACCTTCCCCATTCAGCTTCCCCTAAGAGACTGTGCTGTACAGACGACCCAGGTGAGATCATGAGCCAGTGAGTTCTGGTTAGGATTATCCAAGGGAGGCATGAGCAGGAACCAGGCTTCTGTGTTACCCTGCCCTCCCTAGCAGGTTTCCAAGGGTTGATTGTGTCCTGTACCTGTGTTGCCCTCCTGTTGGAAGTCCTTTCCATCCAAGTCTGGCAACCTCTCATCGACCCTTCCATCCTGCTGAGAGGATCAATGCCTCGGGTCCTCAGGTACTGCTCAAGGCTTGTCAGCTCACTCATCTGCCAAGGCCCATGTTATACCCTGCCTCCCTCCACAGGACCCTTCTTTATCTTTCTATCTCACACTTACTGCTCCTTCTCTCAAATCTTCAAGTTTCCAACTGCTCCATCTCTATACACTTGTAAATGGCAGGAGAAGATGTTGGGACGGTGTCTGTTATAACTCCTGCACACCCATCAACATTTAAGTTAACAAACTCTTATGAGCTGTCAACCTGTTGTGAATTAAATTGCGCCCACCCCCAACTTGTTTTGTAAACCCTAACCCTGCTCAAAAAAAATCTCATTTGGGAATAGGTTTTCAATTATGGTAAAGAGGCCATATCAGAGTAGATTTCATTTAAGCCAATCATTTTTTTAGATATTAAAGATCAGTTATGTGAATATTGTATCAAGAAAACTACTTTTAAAAAAAATGGAACCAAACTCAGCCACTGGTTCCCATGGTGAAGGAGGAAGAGTTTTGCTTAGGGGCATTAAGTTTAGTTTAATAGTAGTGGGACACTTTGGAGCAGGATATAAATAATGGTTCTATAACAAGAAGAGTATAATCAATGGCACTGGATTATACATGTAGAAGTTGTTGAATTGGAGCACGTTTTGTATATTTTGGCTAAAACTGAAAAAAATTACACAAACATAAATAAATTAATAAAAGATCAGATTAGGTACAAAAGCAAGGCAGTACAACTGGAGAAAGATGAATCAAGAGTAAGAAGCTCAAAGAGATGTGGATTATTCTCCAGAGTGACAAATCTTTCCCTGGAGGTGGGGCCCTAACTTGGGATCCCTAGGCTCTTAAACAGAGAGATAATTATTTTCTGTTCACTAAAGGCACTTGAAATTCGGCTAGAAGCAGCAGGCAAGCACCAGCCATTCCACATGAGAAAACAATTGGTGGTATGCTCCCACAAAGACTGCACCCTACAAAATCTTAAGGAGCAGTTCTATTCTGTATGAGTCTAAAATTAGCTCAATGGCACCTAACAACAACAAAGTCACCCACTTACAGTCTTTCTGTTGCAGCACCTCTAAGAAGCTAAGACACCAGCCTTAATACACCTAACAGATGGTCAAGGTCAAGGTCGCAAGGAGCAAAAGACATACTTCTATTTGAGTATAAAATTATTTTAGATACTCCATGATAAGGCCAGTTAACTCTTGTTTTAAGTAACCTACAGAAGATCCTTGATTGCACAGAGCAGGTTTGGAATCATAGTAACCAAGGTCAATGTCTTCTTGATGGCTGGAGAGATGTGGTTTCCCTGGCTAGGATTTTATGACCCATCGTGTTGGATGATATTTCTTTAAGCAAATATGCAGGCTCATCGCTCATTAATTAGCAAAGAGCAATATCCGTCTTTCTGAGAAACAAGCTTGGTGGAGTGCTACTGTGATTGACTTCCCTCACACAACCCCCCTGGGCTTACCTCCGCTTTTTGCACTGCGCAAGTGAGAGATGAATTTCCCACATCAGCAAGACACTATTTTCAGTTGAAAGCTGCCTTGGGGTTTGCAGGATTCCCAAATAAAAACAGGCTAAGCATACTGACAGAAAGCAGAGGTTGTATGTTTATGCACAATAGCCCATCCTCAACACAAGGTCATTTCTAAGTAGCTACCTCTCCAAAGGCATTGTTCGGTAGAACATTCTGTGATGATGGAAATGTGTTATTTGTATTCTTCAGTATGGTAGTTACTAGCTTCTCTAGCTCCTGAGCAATTGAAATGGGGCTAATGTGATTGAAAAACTGACTGTTATTGTCGGTCATCTAAATTGAGATAGCCCTATAAGGCTAGTGGTTACCATACTACACAATGAAGTGCTAAATAGTTCTGTTCAAATAAAGAATTTTCTTCTTACAATTTAGTAATCTTCGAGAAATTTTAATCCTAGAGTAAACTGTAGCAAGATAACTCGTTCATTACTGATCTATGGGGGGATATCCTACACTCTAATGATAAATGAGTGCACAATTTGAGGGTGATTCAACAAGCAAATACTAAATTGGAGAAACAAAGCAAATACAAACCATTGCTATCAAGTTGATTCCACTCATAATGACCCTAAGTAGGACTTCTGAGTCTGTGAATCTTCACAGGAACAGATACCTTCATTGTTCTCCCTCAGAGTGGTTGGCAAGTTTGAACCACTGACCTTGCCGTTAATAGTCCAGTGCTTATCTGGTAGCACCACCAGGGCCTATGAAAGTCATTTAGCATTGTTCCCTAGAGTACAAACTTAAAACTCAATTATATTTGACATGCAACTGCAACCCTCTGGGTCCTAAAAGAGCCATATAAATATAAGTTTTATAAATACAATTTTTATAGCGGGAATATAAATATTCACTCTGCTTCAATATACTGTCTTTCCCCATACCAAGCTACTTGGTGCCAAGATCTACTTTTAATACAAATACACAGTATACTAGGTGTTTTAAAGGTTATGGAAGGCATAAAAGACATGACAATTTCCTTGGTGTGGGGTTTAGATTCTAAGGATGGTTTAAAAAAAGAAAACAAAAACTCACTATCATTGAGTCCATTCTGAGTCATAGTGACCTGGAAAGGCAAGGCTGTACTGTGCTGTGGTTTCTGAGACTGTATATAGTAACCGGAGTAGAAAGCTTCATCTTTCTCTTGCAGAGCAGCTCATGAGTTAGAACTGCTGATCTTGCCGTTTGCAGCCAATGCTTACTCAATAGGTGAAGAATGTGGAGTTCACACATAGGAAAGCTCTGTCCCAAGGGTCTTCTCAACCTTCTTGTTTTTCACGTCTCCTAATCTATTTAAAGAAGGTATTGGAAATAAAATTAGACTACTAGAGAGTAAAAGGTTCCATGTAATACAATTCAATAATTCAATCAGATCAAGAAGTGCTGTACAATTGTCACCACAATCAATTCTAGAACATTTTCTTCTTCCTTATACGCACTGTTATTCATGTACCGTATATACTCGTGTATAAGCCGAGCTTTTTCAGCACATTTTTAATGCAGTTTTTGTGGTAGAATTAGGTGCCTCGGCTGATATTCGAGTCAGTTTATACTCAAGTCTATATGGTAATTACTTTTTAAATTGTGGCAAAATATATACAAAGCAAAACATTCTCCAATTCAACAACTTCTACATGTATAATTTAGTACCATTGATGATGGTCTTTGTGATGTATAATAATTGATATCCTTTTCCAAATTATTCCACCACCATTAACATAAACTCAATGCCCCCTAAACAACAACTCTTCTTCCTTTACCCATGGTAACCCTTGACCAAGTTTGGTTAACTGATGCAATGGTTTATCAGGATCAGGGGCGGGGGTCTTGAGGGGGGGATTTGGGGAACAAACAACGAATGCAGGAGCACAGAGAGAGCATAGACTGATTGTGATGATATCTACATGCAACTCTTTTAAAAAGTGACTGAACTATGGAAGTGTATGATATGTGAATGTTATATTGAGAAAACTACTAAATATCTCATTTTTAAGCAATTGAATTGACAGTTCTTTTCATGGAAAAATGATATGACAATATTTTCTTAGAAAAGTGATATGGCAATATTCATAGATTTTCAAAAATTAGACATTTTAATTCTACTCCCAAGAAACATTGATAGCCAATTCCGTCACATTAAAGAGAGAGTTCAAGAAGAGATGACATTTTTTAGGATGTTTAAGCAGTAATGGAGCTTCTGGGTGGTGCAAACAGTTAACCATTTGGCCACTAACTAAAAGGCTGACAGTTCAAACTTCACAAAGAGGTGCCTCAAAAAGATTAGCAATCTGCTTCTAAAAATTTGCTCCCTGAATACTCCATGGAGCACGGTTTCACTCTGAAGCATATAGTCTCCATGACCTGGATTTAGCAGAATACAATGGTGTGTTAGGCAGGGTTGACTAGAGAAACAAATCCAGGGACACTCATATATGTGTAGGAAAGAGTTATATATCAGAGAGCAATTGTGTATTGAGAAAACATCCCAGCTCAGTCCAGATCAAGTCCATAACTCTTATATTAGCCCATATATCCAATACTGGTCTACAAATTCCTCTTCAGATTCATGCAACACATGTAATGATGTCAAATGCAGGAAGATCACAGGCTGGTGGATGAAATGTCTTGTGGATCCAATAGCAGTGGAAGCATCTCAGCGCTGGCAGGGATTTCCACCAGCTCTCTGAGGGTCTCAACAGCCAGAAACTGAAGCAAAGAGAGAGTGTGTCACTGGCCTCCGGAGAGAAAGAGAGGAAGTTCCCAGAATCTTCCTGAGAAGGCCACACCCACAAGGAGGCATCATCAGACTGTGACCTGATTGACAGGCTAGACTTCACCCCTATACTTATCAAGTTGACATGAAATTATGTAACTATCACAGGGGTGATATTAAAAAGATTTCACAACCAATATGACATGGTATGCAATCAAAATGAATATTGTATGACCAATTTCAATGAGAACAGACAACATGGTCATTGACCAATCAAAATGACACAGTATGCACACTGACCAATCTTTAAAGCTCCCTATAATGTTAAGAGATAGTCCTCCAGTTGTTGATAGCTCAAAGGAAGACCAAAGTAGAGAATTAAAATAAATCTAGATAATAAAAATATTTAAAGTAACACTAAAGGTGTGTGAAATGCACATAGCTTGACCAAGGTAAATGAAGTCACTAAGAAATGAACACACTAAAAGACAAATATTTTGGGTAAATTTTAGAATATATGTAATTGGGCATTTATAGCAACAACAAATTTATGTGTGGTTACATATGTATGTACATATGTATGCAAGTGTATAAGTATATGTGTGTCTATCTTGTGCATGTATATATGTATATATACATGTATATACGTGTGTGCATGAATGTTCATATATATAAAATACATCTCTTAGGGCACAGTCATGGGTACTTCTTAGACATAAATAAACACCTTCCAGAACTGCTTTTTGGTTTTAGGACAATAGAACAACGCAGTCGATTGGCATAACACAGTTCAAAAAGTTTATTTTCTAAATCCTAATTTTCTGAGTTGGCCTCAGTTCTTAAAGCTTTGTTAGTAGCCAATCTCACATGCAACTCTCAGGCTCGTCTCATCTGAAGTAAAAGAAAGAAGGAATGCAAAGAATCAGAAAAGAAGCTAGTCTACAGGATTAACAGTCTACACACACAACAGCCCATCTACTGAGAGGAGAAGCACTAATCAGGGCCACAACTGATGGATCCTGATAGAAGAGGGACAATGTGGGACCAAACACAAATTCTTAAACAGTACAGACTTAATGGACCTGTTGGGACTAGATAATATCACTCATTTACTATCATCCTGAACCTTGAACTAAAATCACCCCCTGAGGTCACCTTTTAACTAAATAACAGATTGGATCATAAAATAAAAAATATTACCAATGAGCACGGCTTACCTTTTTAAAAAAAATGTATATGAGATGAAATAACTATTAGTTACTCTAAAGGAGACAGGGAAAGCAGATTCCTGGAAATGAGAGATTCAGCACGGTTTAGTGACAATATTGGCACATTATAGAAAATGTAACTAACGTTTTGTGTAGTAATAGTTCAATGGAACTCTAATTTGCTATGCAAGTTTTCCCCAAAACACAATGAAATACTATTATTTTAAAACTCAATCCACTTCACTTGAGTTCATTCTGACTCATAGTGCCACTATATTAGGATTTCTGAGGCCATACATCTTTATGGGAGCAGAAAGTGTGGTAGCCACCTAATCTAGTGTCAATTTAAGGATTAAGAGTGGAGGAAGCAGGGGTGGAGTCTAGGCTGTCAATCTGGAGATAGCCAATGAGACTTCTGTGGACAAGACCTTCTGAGAATTCTCGAAATTCTGGTACTTCATCCTTGGAAGCAGAAGACACCTCTCTCTCTCTCTCTCTCTCTCTCTCTCTCTCTCTGCTACTCCCTGGGAGACATTGCAGAAGACAAGCCACATGGACACAACCAGACCTCAGAAGCCGGAGAAGCCACAGAGAGACCCCTGCCAGTGCTGAGATGCTTACAACGTCACTGGACCCAAAGACTTCCTACCACTGGCCTGCAATGTGCATTCAGCATCATTGCATGTGTTTCATGAGTCGGAAGAGGATTTTATAGATTGATTTCGGACATATGGGCTAATATCGGATTTATGGACTTAATCTGGACTAGGCTGGGATGTTTTCTCAATGTTCAATTGCTCTTGCATATAAATCTCTTTCTTATACATATATGTATGTCCATGAATTTGTTTCTCTAGTCTACCCAGACTAACACAGACAGACTAAACTTTCTCCTGAGGACAGACTGGTGAGTTTAAGTGGCAGACCTTGTGGTTAGCAGTCCAGGGCTTACCCAACAATGAGACTAAGATTTTTCTTCAGCCTTACTTCTTCAATATCTAACTTCCACATGCATACGAGGCCATTGAAAATACCATGGCTTAGGTCAGGCACACTTTAGTACTCAACGTAACATCCTTGCTTTTCAACACCCTAAAAGGGTTGTTCGCAGCAGATTTACCTAATGTAAGGCATCATTTAATCTCTTGGCTTCTCCTTCCATCAACATTGATTGTGGATCCGAGCAAGACAAAATCCTTGACAACCTGAATCTTTGTTCAGAGTCATAATGTGACCTATTGGAGCAGTTGTGAGAACTCACCTAGTTCCTCTGGTCTCGGGTTAAAAGAAATAGACTGTCCACTTCTGACTGTCCACTGAAAGCCTATGGACAGCACCAAAACATTGTCAGATACTGAAGACCTACTAGATGAAGGAGAGAATGTTGCCAGAGAGAGTACCAGAAGATGGGTCACTTCTGGGAGTCACCTTTCAGGCCCATATGAGATGGACCTATAAAATAAGCCATGACACCTGAAGAATGTTATTCTTAGAATAATCAACAATAAGGCTAACTTTTCAACATTTGCCAGAAAGCAAAGATGAGAAGCCAAGGAGAGATAGAGAAACTGGAGAGATGGAAACAGGAAGTCAGGGTGAAAATGGGGACAGTGTTGACACATGGTGGTGATACCAGTCAAAGTCTGGGTGGTGGGGGACACTGTAGGGGGAAGGATTGCGTATATATCACTGAGTGGGAAGTTAATTTGCTGTGTTTCATTTAAAATGGCAATAAAACGTCTGTGTTTGTGTGTTTTTTAACAGTTAAGCATCATGTCCAAGGTCACCCCACTTAAAAATTACATATAATACCATAGAACAATGCTTTTAAAATATTTATAACCTAAAGGGAAGTATAACCATTAGTATACATGTGGGTTTGTTTGTTTGTTAATGTTTTACTTTAACGTGAAATCCAGGATTGGTAAATCTATAAAGACAGCAACTGGATTAGTGGTTCCCTGGGCGTGGGGCAGGGGAGCTTGAGGAGAAATGGGGAGCTAATAACAACGAGTACGAGAATGAAGGAAACGTTCTAAAACTCTGTTGATGAGTGCACAAATCTTCTTGATGTGATTGAACTACTGAATTGTATGCTATGTGAATTATATGCCAATAAAACGTGTGTTTTTTAAGTTCCAACCTCAAAACTTCACCATGGAGCCATGCAACTCTGTCATAGAACGTTGTTATAGCAGAAATTGACTCCACAGCACACAACAAGAACAACCCTTCCATATTTTTTAAAACACTAAAATATCGTAAAAAGGGAGTCATCTCACTCCGAATCGCAAGTGTCACCGTCTTTCACGAGCAGATGCAAAGGAGGCAAAGACAGAGAGGCAAGACGATGGCATCTCCAGGGCCTTCTGTTTGCTTCTTGGGCAAATGCTTGATTCCCAAACAATGCTATGATTGTTTGACCTTCCACATGAAAGGTGGTTGTCGTCCCAGACTCAGGACGACCCCACACAAGATCAGAGGGTTTTCAGTGGTTGATTTCAGGAGGCGGTCACCAATCTTTATCCCGACATGGTGTTAGTCTGGAAGCTCTGCCGAGAGTAGAGGAATTACTATTTAAAAAAAAAAAAAAGGCAATACAAGTTTGGGTGGTTTTCCTTTTTATTTATTAAAAAGCACATTTTTCATGGTCTGTGTAGTATGTGAAATACAACCCTACAAAGCATCGTCCATCTCTAACTCACTGGAAGACACAAGACTGGCCTGATAAGGGAGTAGATAAAGATGGATCACTTCGTGTAAACATTCAACACTGAGATAGTTAGGAAGGTGTGCATCAGCTTTAGAACTTAATCTGACTTTTAGCCTGTGGAATAAGTATTATGATTTGCCAAATCTAGTCTGATGGACTCCTACTTCAACCATAGCCCATAATAATGCCCCATATATTAAAAACACATAAATAGCATGTCAATGTGATTTAGGATAATGTGAACATTTAAAGATCACGATAAAATGTAGACTTGTCTTTCACTTATTGGATTAGCAAGCAGGAGTGTTGAGTGATGAGGAATTTTATTATGATGAATTTGCATCTTTTATACTTAACAACCTTAAGGGATTTACTTAAAAAAGTACTGAAACACTTTAAAAGTCAAATTCTACTTCTGGAGCTGGAAAAATTGATTCTTCTTCTCACAATAAAATATCAGTTCCAGTGATTCCAACATCATCCCGTCTAGATCATGTCAGCAAAGTTTGACGCCACTGTGGGGGTGACATGTTGACATCTTCATGCTAGACCTGTCCACCAGGCACAGAGCGGAGTCCAAGGAAATCTTTCCTATACCAATGTGACGTTCCTGACCTTCTTAGGACTGGCCATCATGAAAGAAACATGTGGGCGAGGTGTGGGGGCCGCCTCAGATCCAGTGGTTTCCTGGTAAGAAAGAGACAATGGGCGATTTAATTGGTAGAGATCACTTTAAAATGTACACTTGGGAAGGAAATTTCACCTGGCATCTAGGAAAAAATTGAGGCATAGGAGGGGGAAATGTTTTAATATGCTCTCCCTTTACCCCATTATTTTCAGTAACTCTAGAAGTTTTCCTAGTCCAGGACTCAAGGAACAAGCCATATACTACTTTTTTTTAAAATGAAGACAAATAAGTAGAAGGTTCACTGTTTTGTGTTTGATTTATGTCTCTTGATTTTCCTATGAAAGTCCTGGCTTTGGCAGGGCTTAAGGCTGGCTCCTGCCAAGAATGGGTTAGGTCTATGCTCCTCCCACTCAGACATGTAAGGTACTTCAGACAAACAAGAACATTGAATTCTCCAGAAGGGTCAAGGCCTATCTAATAAACTCAAAGATTCACTGCCATCCAGTCAATGCTGACTCACAGCACCGCTATAGGGCAGAGTAGAACTGTCCCTTTGGGCTTCTGAGACTGTAGCTCTTTCTGGCAATAGTAAAGGCTCATCTTTTTCCACAGAGCAACTGGTGAATTAGAACTGCTGATCTTGTGGTTAGCAACCCAGCATATAACCCACCAGGGCTCCTTCCTGCCTAATAGTGTCGCCCTTTAAAATGTAAGGAATCTTGGTGGCTAAGCACTAAGATCAGTGGTTTAAGCCCAGCTGCTTTGGGAGAGAAAGAAGTGGTACTCCACTTCTGTAAAGGTTGTAACCTTGGAAACCCACAAGGGCAGTTCTATGCTGTTTTGTAAGGTCACCACGAGTCAAAAGTGATATGACAGAAAGTAGTTTGGGTTTGGGTTTATTAAAATGCACGCAGCATGTTTTCCCTGACAGTCCTGAGAAAGCTAGCTCTGACGCGAGGGCCCTGTAGCCACATTTAACATCTTAAATAATGTAAGTGGGCATAATAAATTATTTACACTGCAGCGGAGTGTCAGTAAGTCCTGTGGATAGACTCACTGGCTCGTGGTTTTAATTGACCGACTGCCAATAGCACAAGGAAAACAAGAGGGCTGATAGAACTATTTCAGAAATGGGCCAGAAGAATCCCATCTAGCCTTCTGTCGGAAGATGCTTGCAATTTGTCTAACTGTTGTTTGGCTTTTGTTTCCACTGCTGATGTGCACAAACGTATTGCTGTTTGCTAAATTTATCAAGAGTTTATTTATGTTGATATCGCCACGGGGGAGTGATCAGTGAACACTGATCCAGGTTTCCAGTTATCCTGATGCCCACTTTCCCAAATTGACAGATTCAGGAGAGGGAGAGACAGGATTGCCTAAAATAACCAGAAAAAATTGACTGACAGCAAGTTGAGCAGGGGAAAAGGGGAAAGGAGAAGGAGGGTTATTTGATTTAAATATTCATCAAGATGCACAACATTTTCAAACCCCATGGCTTCATATAAAAATAAAAGCTGTCTGCCTTTCTCCATTAACAGATTGTAATGTTTAGTATGGTTTTCTAGTTTTAGTTATTGGCTCTTTTTTTAATGTGTTCCAGCTGAAGTTACACTATTTTTCAGGGGACAAAAACTCGTATGTAGAAACCCATGTCAGGATGATGTATCCTCACTATAAATCCAGCCACAAAGAAATACTTGGATTAAAAAAACAGGCAGTCCTGCTTTGATATATGTTAGCTTTGAAAAATCATTCCCCTTTCCCTTTCTGATCCTTGATTTAATGCTTGTCTTGGAGTCATAAAATTTGCTCTCCTTAATTCACACTGGCTACAATGTGCCTTAAACCAGTGGCCATCAAGTGGACACTAACTCATGGTGAGCCGTGTGTTGGGGTAGAACTGCGCTTCATGGAATTCTCAATAGCTCATCTTTTGGAAGGAGATCTTCAGGTCTTCCTTCTGGGGGGTGGGGAGTTGGGCCTTCAGTTTTTCAGTTTGCAGCCAAGGGTGTTAGAGGTTTGCCCCACTCAAGGACTCTAGGATGTCCCTTAGGGCATCCGAAACAGAAAACTTTACAAATGTGTGCCCCCTCGGTGGCATGGTGTGGATGGTGGGGCATTTCAGTGTCAAGATGTTTCCATGGGAAGTTCCTTAGGAGCACCACATTGGACATTTCATTGGGAAGCATCACAGTGGTGCCTCAGCTCCCTTCATGCTTTGTGGCAAGCTCAGGGCTGTGGGATCATGAGGCACCAGTAGTTCTAAAGGCACCGTTGTAAGAAGACTCCAAGAATTCAGAGGTTACTTTCCCTTTGAAAGAGTGCCAGGCATACCTGTTATATGTTTATCTGGGGCCCCAAAATATTTTTCGTAAAGCAGATCACCTGGGTCATGTGGTAAAAAGACTGCAACTCTGGCTCTATCTCCAAGAGATTCTGATCCAGAAAGGCTGGACGAGATCTCTAGTGCTTTTTTATTTATTGTTTGTTTGTTTGTGTGACATAATTATTATTTATTTTAAACAAATCATTTTATTGGGGGCTCATACAGCTCTTATCACAATACATACATACATTAATTGTGTAAAGCACATTTATACATTCGCTACCCTCATCATTCTCAAACCATTTGCTCTCCACATAAGCCCCTGGCATCAGCTCCTCATTTTCCCCGCTCCCTCCCCACTCTCCCTTCCCTCATGAACCCTTGATAATTCTTAAATTATTATTTTGTCATATTTTGCCCTGTCCAACGTCTCCCTCCATTTTTCTGTTGTCCGTTCCCCAGGGAGGATGTTGTTGTTTGTTTGTTTTTAACAAGTGAAGTGTCCCAAGTGCTTCTGACACACAACTGCATTGAGAACTACTGCCAAGCCAGCAGGATCCCTAGGGTCTGGGCATACCTCCAATCAACATGGATTCTTGTTGGCTAAAATAATGATCCAGGATACAGGAAACACACCCATTTATTCCAGCTGGTGGCAGGAGAAAGGAATGCCCTGTACCTGAGCCTTTAGTAAGAAGAACCCCTTCTGGGAATATAACAGTGAGCAGAGGTGGGGGATGCATGAGAGAGAGTTGAAGAAGACCAGCAGGGTGAAGCTCCCCGAGAAGCAAGTGCCTCTTTCCTGGGTATACAACCCAGCCTCCCCAGACTGGACCTGGCCTTCCTACATCAGCCCTCCCCACCCGCTGGAGCTAGCTATTGAGCACAGTGGCTGGCATTGCAGCGGAAAAGTCTCCACCCCAAAGTCTATGCCTAATGACATTTTCTGTGGAAGCTCAGCATGGAACCATTACGAGATAACCAAGGCTTTGAAAACAGGTCCCCTTACTTCCCATCATGACCTTCTCTGTGGCAGTGCGGGCTCCTGGGTTTAGACGTTCGTCAGAATGGAGGTAAATGGAGAAAGAATTAAGGGAGGTTAGTGTAGCAGCAAATGGGGTTTCCTAACTCTTCCTAAAGAGTCCCTGTGGTACAAGCCGTTAACTGGTGCAATTATTAACCCAACAAATGACAATTCAAATCCCCTATAGGCATTTTGAAAGACAAGGCTGGAGATTATCTTTTGACAGTCACAGCCACATAGTCTGCACATGTGGAGTCTCCATGAAGCAGAATTGACTCTTGATGGCAATGAACAACAAGGATCTCTCCTGTTGTTAGGCACTATTAGTCAGTTCCAACTCACAGATATCCTATGTACACAGAGCAAATTACTGCTCGGTCCTGCACCATATGCACAATTGTCGATAGGTTTGAGCTCATTGCTGAAGCCACTGTGTCAATCTCTTTCATCGAGGGTCTTCCTCTTTTTAACTGTCCCTCCACTTCACCAAGCACGATGTTCTTTTCCAGGGACTAGTCTCTCCTGATAACATGTCCAAAGTACCTAAAGCCAAGTCTTACCATCCTCGCTTCCAAGGAGCATTATGGCTGTACTTTTCCCAAGACAGATTTGTTTGTTCTTCTAGCAGAACTTTCAGTGTTGTTCACCAGCACCATCGTTCAAACGCATCACTTTTTCTTTGGTCTTCTTTATTCAATGTCCAACTTCCACAATCCCTCCTGAAATACTAACTTCCAATCCTCCTGTTTTAGGTAACACCATTGCCTCCTATCAGTGATAGGCCCTGGCCCTTTGGGTTTCCCCCTCCCTGGGGTGTATTTGAACTGAGACCCTAGAAGAAAGCTGAATGAAGTGACAATTGAACGTGGAATGATTTAACTATTTTTAAGCCCTTTAAATATGTTGCTTTTGTGTTACATATTCCTCTCTGCTCATCAAGTAATGTTTCTGGCCATCATTAGATCACGACTAGCAGCTAAAAGAGCTATGTGATGTCCTGCACATGCACATGCGAGCTCTTAGTGCAGCTTCACTCTGGGGACCAACGATGTTCTCCACTTCAGTGAATGCATGATTGATAAACATGCAGCAAGAATGCTGGTCTGGAGGTGAACTCACTGGTGTTAGAAAAAGTCAAATGGTTGGTTGCTAATAAATAGTTATAGGGGAGATTGAAAACTTTAGCAAGTCTTCTCGCTTTTCTTTTAAAAGAACTAAGTTTTGTGGATACAAGAAAGTGAGGATGCTTCCTATCTAAGAGCAGCATGGACAGGATGCTCAGTAACATTTGATGGCAAACAAACAAGAATAGCATCAACAAGTCATATGTTCTCAAACGATAAAACAGATGTCCCAGACTGGGACTGTAAAACCTAAACCCTACAGGTAGAAAAAGAGTGATTTAGAACTTTTTCTGTTCTGTTCTAATTTTACACCTGTGAAAATGTGGAGCAGAATGTCCATACCAATTGATGTAAGAACTTCTTTCTTTAGTGATGCATGAATTTGGGGAAAGACTGTCTTTCTTCAATGCTAAATTACACAGTGTTCAGTGATCCAGAACTTTATTATGAGGAGTGAGCCAATTTCCACACAGCTTGGGTAATAAATAGAGAAATGTATACTGTCTATATTTGCTTTGCACAGTCAGCTGTTAATGAATAAATGGAAATGTAACATTAGGAAAAAGAAAGTTTTTAGGTTAGAATTTACCTAGAAAAAACCCAAGATCAAGGTCTAGTGATCTTTTTCAGAATACTCAGCCACTGAAACCCCTGTGAGGCACGCTCTACTTTGGCCCACGTGAGTCGGAGTCAATGGGACAGCACCTGGTGGGCAATGACCACAGGTTAGGTAAACGCCATCCCTAGCATGAGAGGGTGGATGAGAGTGCCAGGTGAGCAGGGAAACGTGCACATGCTCACCAGTTGCCCTTGTGTTAACAAAACCCACATCCTGCACTAAGATCTGGTGACCCAAGTAAGAGCTTTTTTGCTCCTGTTGTTGATGCTTTGCCGCCATGGATAGGACATTTATCTGACCCAATGAGCCCCACCTTGTGGGGACTGAGAAATGCATTTTGTGTCGACAACAAAAGATCTGTGTAATTGTCAGGCTTGACAGGGTCAAGCCTAGCTTAGGTTTCTGCAAAATAATGTCATGTGGGGTCCACAACCTTGAGCTCTAACAAATGATTTCCTGGGTGGGAGTCCCTGCTGAGTGTCCATGCCTCTGCCTATGGCCATGGGTATTTCTTCCTCTAGAAACATGTAGAGCAGCAGGGAGGTCAGACATTCACATACAAATGTATGTGCCAGGTCCCAAAGCTCAGCACCTCTGTAGAAACTGTTCCTCTTTCATGAATGCATTATTCAGTTGTCACATGTTCCTAAGTTTCTCTTCCTGAGTTAGTTCAAGTCAACTCGTCAAGCTTTAGGAAGCATCCCTGAGAACTCCCACACGTCCTTCTCCAGTCCCACACCCATGAGCACCTGGAGTTCCCCCTTTCCACATTTATACTTCTAAAGGGAATCATCTGACTTCACCCTATTCTGAATTATCTCCCTGCCAATTCTGAAGCCCTGAAGACTTCTGGCATGTCCGGTGGAAACACATAACCACAGAAAAGCTATGGGAATAGTGGATGCTATCAATATGTTCTTGTAGTTTCCATCCTTCAAAGGCAGACAACCATTCGGTAGTCATACTCTCCTCTCAGTCTAACCCTGACTCAGGTCCAAACTAAGGGGATCTGGCATGCAACATGCATTAAAAAACTAAAACTCACAACCATTGAGTCAATTCTGATTCATGGTGAACCTATAGGACAGGGTAGAACTGCCCCTGTGGGTTTCCAAGACTGTAGCTCTTTACTGGAGCAGAAACCCCTATCTTTGTCCCCAAACATGCAACACCCTTCTAAGATTATTGCTTATGCTGTTAAGTACCATCAAGTCAATTCCACTCATAAACACTGCCTACTCCTGGACCATACTCACAATTATTATTTTATTCGGGCCTGTTGTTGCAAACACTATGTCAACCCTTCTCTTTGAGAGTCGTCCTCTTTTTTACTGACCCTTTGCTTGACCAAGCATGAGATTGGTCGCTTCTAGTAACATGCCCAAAGTATGTAAGATGGAGTCTCTCCATCCTGGCTTCTAAGGAGCATCTGTACATACTTCTTCCAAGACAGATCTGTTCATCCTTCTGACAGTGCATGGTGTATTCAGTAGTCTTAAACAGCACCATAATCCAAAAGCACCAATTCTTCTGCAATCTTCCTTGTTCATTTTCCAACTTTCACCATAATACGAGGCAATGTGAAATACCAGGACTTGGAGCAAGTGAACTTAGTCCTCCAAGGGACGTTTTTTGAACACTATAAAGAGATCTCTTGTGGCACATGGCTTCCAGGGACATTGATTGTGGATTCAAGTAAAAATGATCCTGGAAAACTTTTATATGTTCTCTGTTTATCATGATGTTGCTTATTGGTCACGTTGAGTGGATGTCTGCATCCTTTCTGTTGAGTTGTAATCCTAATCCACAGGAAAGGCAGGACTCTTGGATTTTCCCAGTGAGTGCTCCAGTCTTCTCAACATCAAAGCTGTGGCCTCTGCCGACTGCTAATGAGTATTCCTCCAATCAGGATACCACATTCTTCTGCCTGTCACCCAGTTTCTTGGATTATTTGCTCAGTCCATAGATGGAATAAATTGGGTAAAAGGATATAACTTTGATGTATACCTTTCCTTGAAATCATGATGTACATCAGTGGTTCTCAACCTGTGGGCCGTGACCCTTTTGGGGGTTGAACGACCCTTTCATAGGGTTGCCCAGTTCATAACAGTAGCAAAATTGCAGCGATGAAGTAGCAACGAAAATAATTTTATGATTGGGTGAAGAAGCCATGTAAGGAGGGCCATGTCTCATGTCATGTATCTGTCTAGGACAGTGCACAAACGTCTGTCCTAGCTGGTTCTCATAAACTGCTTCCTTACTGCAAATGGTAAGGAATTTGGGGAGCAGCTGCAAACAGTGTTCCCTGGCGGAAAGTAAACAAGAGTGATATGGAACTCATTCTCAAGGCTATGAGAAATTCAGGCGTGGGAATAGCAAACTTATCTGGGAACGCTGCCAGTATTTAGTACTTAAAAATAAAGCACTGTGGTCCATCAGGGCTGCAGTTTGTACCATCTCTGTCTGTGCCTATTTTGTGCTGGAGTCCTGTATTGTGTGTGTGTGTGTGTGTGTGTGTGTGTGTGTGTGTGATTCTTTATTCATTCTCCCTACTCAAGAAACCGCATCAATTGGGGGTCACCACAACATGAGGAACTGTATTAAAGGGTCACACCATTAGGAAGGTTGAGAATCACGGATGATGTACATGATTGCAAACAATGAAATACCCTCTTGTTTTATTTCAATGATTGTCTCTTCATCTATGTACAGGTTTCAAATCAAGACATTTAAGTGTTCTGGAATTCCTCTTCTTCATAAAGTTATCCATGATTTGTTATGATCCACGCAGCTTTTGCATAGTCAATAAAACACAAGTAAGCCTCTTCCTGGTATTCTCTCCCTTCCACCAAGATCTATGATGTCAGCAGTAATACTCCTCATTATACATCCTATTCTGAATCAGGTCGGAGTTTCTGTAAGTTCCATGCCATTGTATTTCTGCAACCACTTCTAAATTATTTTCAGCAAAATTTTACTTGTGTGTTACATTACTGATATTATGTGATGATCTCTGCAATGGGAAGGGCACAAATATGGTTCTTTCCCAGTGGGTTAGCCAGGTACTCTCTGCCCAACTTCATGGCATAGACAAGGGAGTGCTTCCAGCATTGCGTCTGTTTTTGAAACACTTACACTGATACTTCGTTAATTTTTAGAGTTTGTTTTTCACTAATGCCTACAGTGCAGCTGGGGCTTCTTCCTCCAATATCATCTGTTTTTCATCAGATGCTACTTCTTTTTTTGTTATCATTTTATTGGGGGCTCTTAGAGCTCTTATAACAACCCAACCATCCATTGTGTCAAACACATTTGTTCATAGTTTGCCATGATCCTTTTCAAAACATTTTCTTTCTACTTGAGCCCTTGGTATCAACTCATTTTTTCCCTCCCTCCCCACTCTTCCACCCTCATGAACCCTTGATAAATTATAAGTTATTACTATTTCCATATTTTACACCATGTGCTGTCTGCCTTCACCCATGTTTCTGTTGCTTGTCACCCTGGTGTGTGGGGGGTGGGGAATGGGAAGGGGGAGTGATATAGTTAAACTTTACTGTGCCAACCTGGCACATGTGGGGTTAATTGAAGTGCAGAGAGATAAATGGCTTGGTGAGCCTCGCCTTTCTAGTGCTCAGGTCTCCTGCTTTGTGATGGTCAGACCAGAGTGCAGCTGCCTTAGCCAGTTCCCTGCTTCAGCTGGCAAGGCTGACTTCTTCCAAGACATCCCTGAGGAGAAGCTGCATGGAACTACCCTGATGCAGCCCTGGGTGCTGGAGCAGCTGTGTGGAGACACCTGCCAGCACTGAGATGCTTACACGTTCAGTGATTTGGCTTTCCTCCTGCAGTTGGCATAACTGTGTGTGTTTTGTGAGATGGAGGAGGACATTGTGGATTGGTGTCAGACATATGGGCTAATGTTGGACTTGTGGGCTTGGGCAGCACTGGGTTGGGGTGTTTTTTTGATGTTCACTTACCCTTTATATAAAACTTTCCCTTATACATATGAGTTTCTGTGGATTTGTTTCTCTAATGTACCCACACTAACTACATCAATCATTGCGATCCTCTTCCCCCTTTCTCCTCCCACCTTCCCCCTCCCCTCATGGTATCACTACTTCCATTCTTTTTCCTGAGGCGTTTATCTATCCCAGATTCTGTGGGTTGAGAGCTCTTATCTGTACCAGTGTACATGCTCTGGTCTAACTGGATTTGTAAGGTAGAACTGGGGATAGGATAGTGGGAGGGAGAAAGCATTAAAGAACTAGAGGAATGGTGTATGTTTCAACAGTGCTATACGGCACCCACCCTGCCTGCCTTGTCCCTTCCTTGTAACACTTCTGTGAGATGATGTCCAATTTTCTACAGATGGGCTTTTGGTCTTCACTCTGATCCACCTCATTCGCATTGATGTGATCATTGGTTTTGGGTCTTCTGATGCTGTCAACACCTCATGATCACACAGGCTGGTGTGCTTCTTCCATGTGGTCTTACCAGACTGCTTGTTTATCTTCAAACCTTTAAGACCCCAGAAGCTATATCTTTTTATAGCCAGGCACCATCAGCTTTCTTCACCACATTTACTTATGCACCCACTTTGTCTTCAGGGATCATGTTGGGAAGGTGAACATCATGGAATGTCAGTTTAATAGAACAGATTATTCTTGCGATGAGGGAGTACTTGAGTAGAGGCCCAATGTCCGTCTACTACCTTAATACTTAACATATAATTATATGTACATAGATCTATTTCCCTATCATTGTATATTTATATATATACATATATATATTTACATGTGTACATGTCTGTATTTATACCTCTATAAATATTCTTTGCCTCCTAATTCTTTCCTCTATTTATTTTTACTTTTCTCCTGTCCCACTATTATGTTTGACTTTCATTTGGCTTTCAGTATTTCCTATCGACTACATTGCACTTGATCAAACCCCACCAGGCATTCTCCACCCTCCTCACCATCGATTTTCGATCACTTTTTCCCTTGTCCCTGGGTTTGTTGACTCCTTCCTTTCTTTCTCCCACCTCTCTCTCTTCCATGTCCACCCCTCTCCCGGAACCATTGGTCCCAATGTTTTCTCCTCGGGATTGTGTATCCTGCCTATCTTATATAGATAGACATTGGGGGGGGGGGGGGGGGGGGAGTGTCTATAAATAGTTCTAGGTCTGTTTGTTGACATTGTGAATATTTTCCATCAAGTCTGATGAGATGTCAAGCCCTGTCCCTGAAGTCTATCTTGGGGATTCTTCAGGGACTTCATTGCTTTGCTCTGTTGTGCTCCCTTCATGTTTTGCCCAGTGTCGGAGGGTCAGACCGGGCATAATTTCTGAACTGTGTCTCCAATGTTGACCCCCATACAGCTGCTACTTCTTAAAATGATTGACTACCATTGCAACTCTAAAATTATAGCTTGAAATCCACTCCATTTCACGGTCATCTCTTATTCAATGTAAAAGGCACCTGTTGCATTTCTGTGATTGTTCCTTCCAGCCCCGGGTTAAATTGAGACACACATGTACCAAACAGAGTAGACTTGATGGAAATGAATCAGCCTCTCCATTTTCCTGACAGCCCGCCTGACGTGAGCACCTTGGACCGCCTCCGACAGGGAGCTGACTATTCCTCATACAGACCTTCTTCTTTTGTCTTCCCACCTGGTGATGACTATAGCACTAACAGCATCACTTCGTTGCTCCAGCATATAGTTGAGCATCACTCACAGGTCCTCTCCCCTGCTAGAGGCCTGGAAGGCACACATCCCTGGCAAGAAGTATGCATCAAGCTGATTCCCCCCCACAGAGGGGAATATTACAGCCTAGAGCTACCTGGAAACAGAAGTAAATACCCTCTCCCCCTGCCAAGAGAGAAGGACCGGGGGCCTGTGAAGGTAATAGCTGAGCACCACTACCTCAGGCCACTAACAACTCTTGTGCAGAGCAAACCCAACGCTGTTTGATTCAATGTCTTGTCAGAAAGCCAACCTTCAAATCTAGCTTTTCCAAAACCTGAAAAAGGGAACAGCATTCATATTTAATGGGAACTCCTTTGCAGAAATTTTGGAAGAAATGCTTCCTTTGTGAAGTGCCCTTCAGAGAGGGCAGGAAAATGGTGCTGGAGAAGATTCAAAGCTGAGTCAAAAAGCACTGCTGCAAAATCATAAAAGCCTTTCTCAAACAAAAAGATCAAAATTTGAAGTCGTTGTTTCTCAACATATCCTTCATCTAGGTCTGTACACTCCTGAAGCCAAGGCTCCCAGCTCCCTACCCCTCGCCCCCAAAGAATTCTACACTCTTCCACATCCAGCGAGCAGCTTCGGAACCCTCTGAGAACTCAAATTGTGTTTCTTTTCCATTTCTTTGAGTTTAGAGAGCAAAAAGAAGCCTGAATGGGGAAAGACTGGGGCTCTGAAGTTAATGGGGTAAGGTTTTTCAGAGAAATGTTAACAGGACAACACTAGCTACTATCAAATAATGAGCAGGTATACTGTGATGTGTGTGTGTGTGTAATTTCTTGAAGCAACTTTCCTGGCCCTTATCTCATCAATATAATTTTCAGTTTTCTTTAAATTTTCTCACAAGAAGCCCATGATCAACCTGTGTCCTTTGAGAAAATCGATCAACATCCCAAACAGCAGTCTCTATAACATTCTGGACTGGCCGCTCTGCCTGGACTTTAACGGGTGCAGTAGATCCTCTCAGATCCACTGTTGAGTGGACTTTTCTTTTAAGGCACCCCAATCAGGCAAGTGTATTACTGAGAAAACGTGCCTGCAGTCCATCCTCTAGTAGTAGAGATGCTAAGTTTAAACACACTGGAATCAACGAACCCTAATCGCAATACTTTGGGGCAGATAGATAAGTAGGTAAATAGGTGATAGAGAGAGAGGGAGGGAGAGAGAAAGAGACGGATAGAGGCTGTTGCTGTTATTAGCTGCCCTGGCTCATGGAAATCCTGTGCACAATGAAACAAGACCTGCCAGTCCTGCACCACCCCCATGATTAGTTGCCGCTCAGGCCATGTGAGTCATAGGGTTTTTCCCATTGGCTGATTTTCACCAGTGGGTTGTCAGACCTCTCTTCCTGGTCTGTTTTAGTGGGCCTGCTCTGCTAAACCCTGCTCAGAATCAAAGCAATACACCAGGCGCCTCAACAGAGGGCTGTTGGCCGCACACAAAGTACATTGACGTGGAATCACACCCCAGATTCCTGCATGCAAGGTGAAAGTCATACCAGAGAACTACAGTGGCCTGGATTTGCATATGTAGTCTAGTGTATTTTTTAATATAAAAGAATCTAATTCTCTGAAAATGAACCCTAGCTTGTACATCTATGTTAAGCAGTGCTAGCTCTTTATCAGAAAATTAATATGCTGTGTCCCCACAGCCTCTAATCCAATGTAGTAATTTCCAAATCATAGAAATCATAAAAACTCTGACTAGGACTGCTAGTAGAACTGCTCTTTAAGTTTTCCAAGACTGAGTATCTTTATGCAAGCTTGCAATTTCTTCTTTCTCCCTTGGAGTAGCTGGTGGGTTTGAATGATCAACCTTGCTGTTAGCAGTCCAATGCTTAGCCCACAGAGTCACCAGGGCTCCTATCCCTCAAATCGGTGTTTAACAGCAAACAGCACCTAAAATGTATGCAGTGCTTTAGAACTCCAGGTTGGTGTATTCAACTCTATATATCAAAATCAACCAATTCCAAGCTACTCTTCTGATATTTCCCCCTAAACCTACTCCACCTACAACATTCTTCATCTCAGGTAAACGGAACCCCAGCCTGCCAGGGATGCTGGCCTTAGGTATCCATGAATCCCATTCTCTCCCCTAAAACGCCAGTACTCATAGGATGTTTCCAATTCCCATGTTTCCCAGGTACTGATCTTGCATTTGGACAAAACCACATTTTCTCAATCCTGCTCCTGACCCAGCCACCAGCAGCCATCTGTGAACTGCACCCCTGTGTGCCCAAGTGCAGAAGAGCTTCCTGTGGAGACTGGGGAACCAGGAGTGCAGAGAGTCCCTGGCATTCAGTCCTGGGAGACATTGGCTCAAAGAGAACAGATGGCAAATCATGAACACGGCTCATTAGAATACTGATTCAGACGGAGATTGTTGCAAGTCAACTCATGACCTCCCCAGACACGCACACAGAACAGAGAGGCACGGGTACAAAGAGCGAGAGCAGCACTGCATGTCTCAGACCTACTCCTTCCAGGCTGTCCAATTGTGAGGAAGAGGAACAGGGACAACTTGCTCCATCATGAACACAAAGCACACACCATGTTTTATCACCTAGGAGCCCCTGACAGTTCCAGTGGTTTGCAATCCTCTACCCACCTAAAGGTTGGCAGCTTGAATTCACCCAGCGGTGCCACAGAAGAAAGTCCAGGTAACCTATGTCTGTAGAGTTTACAACCAAGAAAACCCTATGCACAGCTCTGCTCTGTAACACAGGGTGTCACCATGAGTCGGATCCATGCAACAGCCATTGGTTAGAAGCCCCTGGGGGTTGCAAAGGCAGGTTGCAACTGGCAGAAAACAGAAAGGTTAGAAGTTAGAGTTTCTGTGGAGGTCCCACAGAAGTAAAGCCTGGCATGCTACTTCTGAAAAATTAACCATACTGAAAGCCCTATGTTGAACAGTCCTACGTGGACATGCATAGGATTGCCGTGCATTAGAGTCTACATATGACATATATACCAAGAACATAGCTTTAAATAGACATAGTTTTCCAAAAAGAGGACAAAAGTCCTCACTCACCGGAGGGGGCTGCCTGGGGCTGAGTTGCTTGGGAACATTGAGCTCATAGTACTGCGGAGGGAGAGCCGAGGTCTCTTCTGCAATGGAAGAATGACTTTAGAGTGGCAGTGACAAAAACCAAGGGCTGTATGCTAGCAATTTTGATTTATAAAGATGTTCACCTGCTTCTATTTATTATCCCAGCCTTCAAATAATCCTGAACCATAGGTCACTAAAATCTAGGGGGGGGGGGGAGTAGGGTACATAATTTCAGAACTTTATTCATTTAAACAAAATTAAAAGATGGCAAAGTGACACAAAATCTATTCCCTTTTTGACCCACTACCTGATACATGAAGAAATCAAAGGTTTAATGGCTGGCCAAAGGAAAGAAATCCAGGGCAAATTTAAGCAAGTGGGGAAGAGGGCCTTACTTTGATTGAAGTTTTGATCAAATTCCTTCATTATTTGCTCAATTAATCAAATATCTGCCTGCTGGAGATTTTGCAAAAGGCCATGTGTGGTAGTTACATAATCTGGTGTCAACTTGAGACTATTAAGAGTGAAGAGATAGAGTTTAACCTGTCAATCAGGTCACGGCTTGATGACCTCATTTGGAAGCACTACGGAGATCAATAGCTCACTGGAAGCCAGACCCACACTCCCTCTGCTTCACATTCCTGTTGACAAGCCACATGGAACTATGCTGATGGAGCCAGATCACTGAGCTGGAGGAGCCACCTGGAGACCCATGCCAGTTCTGGGATGTTTCCACCACTACTGGGTCCACAAGACTTTTCACCCACTGGCATGTGATCATCCTGCATTCAGTGTCATTGCATGTGTTGCACGAGTCAAGAGGAATTTATAGACTGGTATCAGACATAGGGGCTAATATTGGACTTACGGACTTGAACTGGACCGGGCTGGGATGTTTTCTTGATATGCAATTACTCTTTGATATAAAACTCTCTCTTACACACATATGAGTCTCCCTGGCTTTGTTAGTATGGGCTGACACGACATGTATTGACTGAGCACCAAACCCAGATCTCCCAAGTGAAAAGTGAGAATTATATCACTGAACCACCAATGCCCTTACATGGGAGGCAATTGTGGTGAAATGGAAAGTATATATATAAAATAAAATATGTATTTTTCAGCTACCCATCAAGGGTTGATCGGGTGATCATCTTTCTATGAAATTTGCTTTGGCGGCCCACCTTGACCAGGACACTGACTATTAAAAAAGAAAATTGTACAGCCTCTCCCTCTCATTAGCCCTAAAAATAAACCTTGCTTCAAATACTGCCTCTGCTACTTCCTAACAACATTCCCTTCAACAGATGCATGCCTGCTAGCTCCTGTTTATCCCCATGTCCCATAGGAGATTAGAAGTGAGATCCTACAAAAAGACATTTCAAGATTAGTTTGTGAAGTGGAATAGGAATAGATGTCTTTGAGTTTCCATTTCATTCTAATCCAGATGACTTTGGGAGGACATTATTCCCAAGGCATTACGATGCCACCTCTCATACTTTAAGGTAGAAGTAGGCTCACAAAGAAAGAATTAAAAAACAAACAAAAAGATCCATACATGTTTTTAAACTCTTAAGATTTCACCTGACCATATTTGAAGCTTTGGAGAAATTTGTGAATTTTGACTTTTATTTGGTTCCTACCACGTGCCTCACATTTCGCAGTCTTCTAAAAATTACCCAGAAAGCCTTGTGTCATCGATGTTTCACTGGTGTCTCTTGCAACACCCTCTTGTTGAGGCCACCCCCCTCCCCGTCGTCGTGGCCACTTACTGGAAGTCCGTGGCTCATCTGAGCTGTATCCGTAGTTGTCATTGCCACTTGTCTTTGTTTCCATGCTTTCTGTTTTTGCTTTCATGTTTGCTGATTTCCTAGAATCAGACCGTGTTAAGATGTAAAATGTTAATTAGCCATGAGGATTTGGTTCGCATGACAATGCTCAGAGCTTCATGACACATAGGACTTAGGGTGTCCTAAGTCCACAGCTTGGTTGCTGCCTTTTGGGGAGTGATGAGCATCTGAATGGACACTCTGAGCCATCACAGTCCTACAGTGGTGGCAGAAGGGATTTTATCTCATTAGGTCCACAGACAACAATGAGAAAGCAAGGGTAGGAAAATTTTGCCCTAGGGACCAAATCCAGCCCACTGCCTGTTTTTGTAAATAAAGTTTTATTGGAACAGAGTCCCACCTATTTGCTTTCACCTTATAACAATAGCACTGAGTTTCATGAAACCATCAAGCTGGTCCAAAATAAAAATATTTAATATCTGGCTCTTCAGAGGAAAAACCCTGACCCTAACCCCGGAAGTAAAGGGATAAGCAGGTGCAGCTTCCTAACTGAAGGGACTTGTCAATGGACATGCAAATAGTTTAAAGTATTCATATTTAACCTCTAAGAATTTATTCCAGGGCAGTGGTTCTCAACCTGTGGGTCGAGATCCCTATGGGGGTTGAACAACCCTTTCACAGGGGTCGCCCGATTCATAACAGTAGCAAAATTACAGTGATGAAGTAGCAATGAAAATAATGTCATCGTTCGGGGAGTCATCACAACATAAAGAACTGTATAAAAGGGTTGCGGCCTTAGGAAGGCTGAGAACCACTGTTTTATGGGGATAATCAAGGATATGTACCAAATGTGCTTGAAAAAATGTCCCTTCATTATTTTTCATGTCAAAACTTGCAAAAATTCAGCTGTCCAATAATTTTAAAAGTGAAAATGTAAAGCACAACCCATTAACTCCTTCTTCCCTTTAAGACAGGTCTGCCCTATGAACAGAATTACTGGTGAAAAGAATCTAAGAAGGGCAAATATCTATATTATTTACAAGAGGGGCCCTGGTTCTGTAGTGGTTACAAATTGGGCTGCTCACTGCAAGGTCAGCAGTGGGAAACCACCAGCCGCTCCACAGGAGAAAGACGGGGCTTTCTACTCCCATAAAGAGTTACCGTCTCAGTCCCAATGAGTTCTTCTGAATTTATTATTTATAAGATAAACTCTTACTCCAATTTGAATTATATTAACATAAATTACATAAGTAATGGGAATTGTTTGCTATTTTGCTCGAAGAATGAGTCTTATCATTGAGTCAAAGCCCTTGGAATTTGAATCCTTGTGCCCCACCAAATTATTCATGACCTTGGGCATGCACTTAGTTTAATAGCATCTACCTCAACATGGACTTGGGCTGTGCGTGTACAGTGAGTCCTGGTGATGCCATGGTTAAGAGCTCAGTGGCTCGTCCTAAGGTGGGAAGTTTGGGCCCACCAGTCACTCAGCTAAAACAAAGCATCAACCAGTTGCCATCAAGTTGACTCCAACTCATCTTGGCAACCCCATGGGGTTCGGAGGAGAACTGTGCTCCATAAGGTGTTCGAAGCTATACACTTGCAAAAGCAGATCACCTGCCCTTCCTCCAAAGCACCTCTGGGTGGATTCGAACTGCCAACCTCTTTTTGTAGCCAAGTACTTAACTTATGCCACTAGGAACTCTACGGCCAGCACAAAGGGCTGATAAAATAAGTATGAAACATCCTCCAAGGTGAAATAAGGTACCATGTATAAAAGCTGGTCAAAGTCTAAACTAGCACACCTCTTTTGAAAAAATGATGTAACAGTATTATCTCAAGCTAAACAGGCCTCTCCTGTGACCCACTTTGCCTAGTGGAAAGATAATCAATGGAATACCATATAAGAATGAGCACAGATATGCATGTATAGGTTTAGTATTGAAGTAGCAAATGAATATTGGGCCTCTACTCAAGTACTCCCTCATCGCAAGAACACTTCATTCCATTAAAATGGCATTCCATAATGCTCACCTTCCCAACACGATCGCTGAAGACAAAGCAAGTGAATAAGCAAAGGTGGTGAAGAAAGCTGATGGTGCCCAGCTATCAAAAGACATAGTATCTGGGGTCTTAAAAGCTTGAAGATAAACAACCAGCCATCTAGCTGAGAAGCAGCAAAGCCCACATGAAAGAAGCACACCAGCCTTTGTGCTCACCAGGTGTAGATAGGATCAGATATTAGGCGTCAAAGAACAAAAAATCATATATTTGTGAATGAGGGGAAGTGGAGATCCAAAGCCCATCATCTGTAGGCAACTGGACATCCCCTTACAGAGGAGATGCGGGGAGGAGATGAGTCAGTCAGGATATAATATAGCACCGATAAAACATAAAACTTTGCTCTAGCTCTTTAATGCTTCCGCCTCCCCCACCCCCACCCCTGCAACTATCATGATCCCAATTCTACCTTACAAATCTGGCCACACCAGAGCATGTACACTAGTACATATAAGAGCTGGAAACACAGGGAATCCAGGACAGATAAAGCCATCAGGACCAATAATAAGAATAGCGAAACCAGGAGAGTAGGATGAAAGTGGGGGCAGAAAGGGGGAACTTATCACAATAATCTACATATAACCCCTCCCTGGGGGACAGACAACAGAAAAGAGAGTGAAGGGAGACATTGGACAGTGTAAGACATGAAAATGTAATAATAATTTATAAATTATCAAGGGTTCATGAGGGAGGGAAGGTGCGGAAGGGAGGGGGAAAATGAGGAGCTGATACCAAGGGCTCAAGTAGAAAGAAAATGTTTTGAGAATAATGATAGAAACAAATGTACAAATGTGCTTGACACAATGGATGGATGGTGGGTTGTGATAAGAGTTGTACAAGCCCCCAATAACATGATTTTTTAAAATAAATAAATAAAAATAAGCTAAAGCAGGATAATTGGGTGGGTTGGGTGTAGAGAAAAAGAAACAGGACTTCAGGTCTTTGCTTTGACTCCAAGCAGGAAGAGCAGCAGTCATGGTGCACAGTGCCCTCTTGTGGAACAAGCTGTAAATGCTAACCAACAAAAGCCCTTCGTCATTGGGTTGGGTTCTAACTCAGACTTTATAGGACAATATAAAACTGCCCCCAGGAGATTTCCAGGCAGCAATCTTTTTTTTTTTTTTTTTTAACATTTTATTAGGGGCTCATACAACTGTTATCCCAATCCATACACACATCAATTGTGTAAAGCGCATTTGTACATCGTTTCTCAAAACATTTTCTCTCCATTTAAACCCCCAACATTAGGTCATCATTTTTCCCCTCCCTCCCCGCTCCCCCCTCCCGCATGAGCCCTTGATAGTTTATAAATGGGTATTTTGTCATATCTTGCCCTGTCCGACGTCTCCCTTCATCCACTTTTCAGTTGTCTGTCCCCCAGGGAGGAGGTCACACACAGTTCCATGTAATCAGTTCCCTCTTTCCTACCCATTCTCCCTTTACCCTCCCAGGCAGCAATCTTAATGGAAGCAGACTGCCACAACTTTCTCTCACAGAGTAGCTGGTGGATTCAAACTGTCAGCCTTTGGACTAGCCGTCAACTTCTTAACCCCTGCACCACCAGAACTCATCAAAAGCAGGTTCTAAATGAGTGGAAGTAAGGCAAGGCAAAAATAGCGAGTAGCAACTCTCCTAGTATAACCTACTAAGGAATGTGGCCCTGGAACTATGTGAATGCCACGCACATGATCAGTCTTTCCATTTTCAGTACTTGATTTTCATAACATAAATAATAAGGTTCCAGTTGAGGGATTTCTTTGTTTTTGTATTTTTGGTTTGGTTTTCGGGGTGTGTGTGTGTGTGTGTGTGTGTGTGTGTGTGTGTGTGTGATTTTCTTTAATTGATATTATTTCAAACTTACCTTATTTCACTTTGGTAACTAGATTCTGAAAAAGAACAGAATTGCATTAAGAAAATTAGGATATTTATTCTAAAAATCAGCAATACGATCTGTATAGAGCCCTGGTTTGGAGAGATGTTACTTTAGTAGCTATTTGTAGTGGAACAGGTATTATTCACATCTCCCATCCCAAACGATCACATGACTTTCAAGCGTAACAATCTTGGAATTCACTGTCATTCGGAGATTAACTAAAATATAAGCAAAAGCCAGCCCTACGTGCCAGAAGTGTAGTAAGTATCCAATAAGAACGCAGTGAGTGTCGAATTTGCTGAGGGAGACTCCGTAGACTGCATTCACTCTAAGCAAGCAGTTCTGTTAACAGGACTGCAGACATGGACCCCATCTCAACTACACACGAGAGCCCGGCCAGCCACAGGCACCAGTGTGTTCTCCCATTTGATCACTACAACCCAAGACGAAGGATCATTAAAAATCTGCTACTTATTTCTAGCAATAATTTTATAGTAACGTATTTCCTTTCATTCTAAGAATTATAGCTACCACCTTTCTTGAATTCTAAGGTAGACTTCCTGTCGCTCTCTGAGATGTTTCCTATTCAATTCACAGCATTCGGATCCCTCCTGCCAGCAGAGGCAAAGCTGTCATCAGATGGATCATATCTCTGGGTGGTGTCCATCGTCAACATCTCCCCTGCTAACTGAAAGGTTGGCAGATCAAGTCCACCCAGAGATGTCTTGGAGAAGAGGCTGGCAATCTATTTCCAAATGAGCAATCATTGAAAACCCTTTGGAGCACGGTTCTCCAGGAGGCCATCTTGAATTGGGGTTGACTGGACAACAACTGGTTTGGTTTGGTTTTACTCAATGGACAGGAGGAGATACAGAATTCCCGGATGAGAGGATCAGAGCTGTGGTCCAGTCCTGGGCTGCCAAGCCCGAGGCCAGAATTCTCTGTGCTCTCCTACACAAGCTTTCTGGCCTATCAAATTGAACGGAGCTCCAAAAAATACTAATTTTCCAAATTTAGATCATGCACTCCCTTACTTTTCCTACATGAGTACTGCCAATTCACTCCTCCAACTCAACCTCAGAGGCGGTCCTATCTGAATTGAGGGAGAGGTTGCTGGGCCTCCGTCCATGGCCTCTACTAAAACAAAAAGTTGTCACCCAGTTGATCCTGCTTTACAGTACTCTGACGTGAGATCAGGAAAGGCCAGTCCCTGAAGAAGATCCTCGTGTTCGTAAAGTAGAGGGGCCGTGGAAAAGAGAAAGACCCTGGGCAAGATGGGCCGATGTGTGGGTCCAATCGTAAGAGCAGTTGTGAGGAGGATGCAGAACTGGGTGGTGCCCCTGTTGTGCACAGAGTCGCCTCTAAGTCAGAACTGACGCCCCGGCACCTAGCGACAGCATCTGGGTCAGCGTAGCACGGTGCTCTGCACGGTTTTCAGAGGTGATTTTTATGGAAGTAGAACTCTGGGCTTTTCTTTCAAGATGCTTCTAGGAGGACAAAGCCCTCAACCTTTCAGCTAGCAGCTGAGTGTACTATTTGTACCACCCTGTGGCATGGCCTCTAGTAGGAGTGGGCACCACCCTTCTTGTACCCAGCAGTGGACGACTGGAGAAGATGGCCTCTGGGTGGCTCTCTTTGAATAATTCAAAGCCTCTCGGGGAAGTGGAGCCATGATCAGTCAGCTCTGGACTCCCCAGCTCCAGTCAAACCAAACGCAGAAAATACTTTGAAAGTGTATGATGATGAACTTCAAAATCATAAGTGTAATAATTAAAAAATAGTGTTAAGAAATAATATTGAGTCTGTTTCATATCATATGCCAATATGGATATGTAAGGGTAAATTATTGACATCCCCCTTTTAAACACTAAACCCCAGAACTTGATTGGAACCTTGACCTTTATATTAAGTTGTATTCTGGTTTCATTAGGGCATCGCGCCTGCTGGGGCAGGGCAAGTTCGTAAATATATCTTCACAGGTCTTTTCATCGCCTTGCCTGGACTTGATTCAAATTCAAAGGAAAATAAAATAGTTCAGTGGGCTTTTTATCTCAATGTTATCTAAAGGGAAAACACACACACACATATGTAATTTCCACCCAAACATATGTAGGATAGTCCTTTTTCCCACTTTATAATTGAGGAAATGATAAATCAGAGAATCATCTGTCCAAAGAGCCTATTTGGAGCCTTCTCCACTAACCTAAGAACTATGGAAAATAGTTGTTATGGAAAATCAGGAATTCCAAGTAATATTCTTCAAGGACCCCACCATAGTTATGATCAAATAATAACCTAAAAGTACTGTGCAATCCATAGTGGCACCTGCATGGAAAGTTAAGGCTTCTTTGATCATTTTCACTTTAATTCCAGTGTGTTTTACTTGAGGCGTTGATCTGTGGAATAGAAGTAACTCCCAGGTAAAAATTTTATACCTAATCTGGAAAAATGGGGATTTTATTTCTGAGTCCCAGATAGAAAGTTATACCACAGACTTGATTCCTCCATCCCAAAGCAAGTCCGTGGAGGAATTAAGGCTGCCCCCTGAGCACAGCTGAGGCTCCACCCAGTGCCTGACAAAGAACATCTCATTAAGAGAGCTAGTCAGTGTAAGAGTTAACCTAGCGTCTTGGCATGAAAAAAAATAAAGTAAGAAAGAAAAGTTCTCCTCAAATAGCAATATATTGATTTTTGTTGATAAAAGAAGATTAGCAATTAAACTCACAGGTATCCTCATCTCAAATTTCTGATCTTAAGCAAAACAATTTAACTATTCAAAATATGCAACCAAGAATAGGTGAATATTTGATGGGGAAAGTCTGTCCAAAACATAGTTTCCAGAAGCTTCCAAAGTCACAAACGACCCACGTATACATTGAATCCACCCGAATGTGGAGGCCAGCCCTTAAACGAGGCCTTCATTTTCATACATCTTGGGAGATCTCAGAAGATCTCCTTCAGAGGAAATTTGGAATGGTTTTTATTCCATTTGTTTTGATTAAGGGAAAATGATTTGTCCTTCTGCTCCTGCAGCAACATGGATCTATACAGAGAGACTTGGAATTCCACAAATTAGGGAACGAGTTTTTAGTGTGTTCAGGTAGGCAATATTCTAGAAAAGCCATACCCTCGACCTCGCAGGTTACAGAAGTCAGACAATTTACAAAGAACTGGAAATCAAGTAGTCAACGTCTTTGATCAGAAAAGTGCCAGGGCCCACTTTCTCCAAAGTGCATCCCCCGTCACTGACTGCAAGCATATCAGGCTCAAGGGTCCCTGCTCGTGTGGTAGGGTCAGTTTGGGGTTGCTAACCACAAGGTCCATGGCTTAAACCACCAGTCCCTCCGTGGGAGAAAGATGAAACTGTCTGCTCCCATAAAGCTCTCCAGTCCCAGGTGATAAGAGTCAGAATTGACTCAATGATAGTGGTCTTAGTTTGTTGTATTTGTATGTTTGTTTGTATTTTTAAATAGTTTTATTGACATATAATGCACTTATCATACACTTCAACAGTTCAGTCACTTTTAAAAGAATTGTGCAGTCATCACCAGAATCCATTCTAGAGCGTTTTCTTCCTTCTTATGCTCATTGTTATTCGTGCCCCATTCTCCCAGTTGTTCAGTTTGGGGGTTTGTTTTTGTTTTTTTGTATTTTTATAGCAAGTTTCTATCAGACCCTTAAGAAATCACTTCCAAAAGAAATAGAGAAAGAAAGAAAGACAGTCCTTTCTCTGATCATGTTTCCTTTCAAGGATTGGGAAAGCTAATAGATCTTTGCAAAGACCTGATGTGCTGATGAATTTCAACTGCTCATACCAAAAATATATACAAATCCATACAAGCAAAAACATTACCTTTGTTATCTTCCCTGGAGACACAACAGCAGCAGAATATTATAATCAGAATGATTATCAGGATCAAAAGCAATGAAAACGATACTGCAAGGAGAATTATTGCCCAGGTAGGCAATGATGATTCATTAAGATGGCCTATAAATTTGAGAGGAGAAAAAAATATTAGCGATGCTTGTTACTGCCTGTGATATGCAATCAGTGTTTGTGCCATACTATCAATTAGATGATGTTTTCAAATAATATTATAATAACCTGGCTTATTGTGGTGTGGTGTCCTACGCGAACTGCCCTTCAATTTGTGTAATTGCTCAATATTCAACAATCCTTTTTGTTACAATAGCAATTACTGCTAATGGCCACGACATTTTCACACGAGTTGTTGGGGGGGAGGGGGGGAGAAGGGCCCCCAACAAATGGAGCCCAACGTGGGGCCATACAACTGCCACATGGGGCACAACTCAAAAGAGCTCCCCTCCCACAGTCATGTGATGGCGCCATTTGTTGGGGGCTCTTATTTCCCCCGACAATGAGTCTCTAGCATTCCTGAAAGGAAGACACAGCTGGGGGCTCCCCTATTCTGTAATTGGGGTTATGATGATTAACATGCTCAGACATCTTTTATTAAGTCAAGAAGTATTTATTGAGCACCTACTCCTGGACTGTGGGAGCAGGGGTAGATCCATGGTAGAATTCTTTACTTCCTTGCAGAAGATCAGGGTTCAAGTCTTTGCCTGCCAATGTAACTCAAGAGTAGCCACTCCCTGTCTGTCAGTGGAAGCTTGCATATTACTATAATGCTGAAAGGGTTTCTACGGAACTTCCAAACTAAGGAAGAGTAGGAAGAAATACCTGGCAATGCACTCCCCACAATCAGCTGATGAAAACCCTACAATCTGCCACTGATCGTGGGGGTGGCTGGTGCTCAACAGGCAGGGTCCTCAGCCCTTGTGCATGGGGTTGCCAGGAGGTAGGGGCTGATTGAAGCCAACAACAAACTGCTGGACACAATTGAAAAAGGCATCTGGCTCTCATGCGTATGTCCCCAGCACACAGGAGTCTAGCTCATGGTGTGTGCCATCCTGTCAATACAGGCCCTGTAGAACATGGTTTCCTCGGCTACCCTCTTCACAGGAGGAGACTGCCAGTGTTTTCTCTAGCAGAGCCACTGGTAGGTTCAAATCAAACCTTGTGTTAAGCAGCTGAGTCCCTACTCGACAAGCCACCAGAGCTTCTCTAAGACGCCACCAAGCCAAAACCAATATCAGAGGAGAGCAGGAGGAGAACCAGGAGCCAAAACACGGAACAGAGTGGTGGCCTTCTCAGCCCACAGAACAAAGAAAGCCGAGTGCTTTAGGACAGGAGGCTGGCTCATGGAGTGGAGTGCCACTGGGCACTTACTTAAGGAAACTGGGCTTGCTGACCCACAGAAGTGGAGTTGAGGGCCTACAGCAGAGGCTTACTGGAGTGGGGTTCCTCTGAGCCTTAAATCGGGGAGCTGGGTTTGCTGACCCATGGAGCTTGAGCTGAATGCCTTTGGGTCGAGGCTTACAAAGGAGTGGTCTGCCCTTGGAGGGGTTTATTAGGAGGCAGGAACAAGCTTTGCAACATGTCCTGGTAAACTGTATCCTGAGCATTTCACTTGCATGACAACCTGTTAATCACAAATATTGTCGGTAAGTCCTGTGTAGCCACCCCAATAGATATTAGAACCAAGAGAGATAAAAGAATACTATTTGAAATATCACCGATGCCCCATATAGAATTGTAGAAAAGCCCAAACCACTCCTTTGAGGACATCCATTTAGATCTGAGATGGGCTGGGCAGCTGGAGACAGGTGTGGTGCCCAAAAGAAAAGGGAAGACGAGAGAGGACACCCTTCCCACGTCACTGTCCCCAGCGCTAGAGTCGGCACTCTCATGACACTGTCTCCACTGAGTCTACAAGCCCACCCCCTTGTGCCGCAGAACAGGTTTACCAGCACTGGTGGTCCCAAGTATCACCTGGAATATGTGCTGCACAGGTAGGCCCAGGGCCCATCTCACTGCCCAGCACCCCCAAGGGATTCCGAAGCAAGTGTCCATTACCCACACTGGGGGAAGTTCTGATGCACAAGCAAAAGGAGATCCAAGCAATCCCACCCACAGAGATGTCCCCCTGCCCCAGGGTTTTAAGGGAGTGTAGCATCATTTTGCTATAGTTGGCAGTTGCAGTAAGGGACCAGCGAGGTACCGAAGTCACAATATTACCTCTGAATGCCTCCAGGTGGCCCTCTCTTGCTTTAAACAAGCACTCCCTGAGAACTAATAGGTTATCTCTGTATTAGAGTAGAGGAAAGGTTGAGGTAAGATTCAGTTGACACGTTAATTGTTCTTTCCTGCCGAGGAAGAAAGGGTCACAGTGGGGTTCTCAGTTTGGTAGCAGAAGGAGGAAGAAGGTCAGGAATTAAAAACACATGTTAAGGCCTGAATTACAGTTGTAATAATCACCATCCAATCTGAAAAATTAGACCATCATGGGAAAGGTTTATGACTGAAATCGCTGTGGGCTTTGGGTCCATGGAACCAGTCGAGCCCCGTGGCCATAGTGTACTTGCTGCATTACCCTTAGCCTCTAGCTTGCTCATTGTGAATAGTCCTTGATGCTCCCAGGATGCTCAGAGACTCAAGAAAAAGTTTGAAAGGGTTAAGAACACTCTAAGGCTGTGGTTCCCAAACTTCCTAATGCCGCGACCCTTAAATACACTTCATGTTGTGGTGACGTCCCAACCATAACATTATTTTCATTGCTACTTCATAACTATGCTTTTGCTAGTGTTATGAATCAGGTGACCCCTGTGAAAGGGTCATTCAACCCCCAAAGGGGTTACAACCCAGAGGTTGAGAACCGCTGCTCTAAGGTATACGCATATGTTTGAGATTGCTGTGCTCCCCCTCTGGGTGGTGACCCCTTAGACACATGTTTGCAAATAATAGAAGTTCTTATAATCAGGGGGCCAGCAGGTGTTATGTGTTGAGGTCCAGCTCAAAACTTAAGAGAGAAGTGTGAAATTCCCACTCACCTCTGACAACAGCCTGTGTGGCCCACCCAGATCCCCGCCTTCCTCTGCAGGAGAGAGCGATTAGCCTGCTAGCGTCCGGCCAACTGAGTCTAACCTAACCTTTCCACTACTCGAGTACAGAGATAACCTACTTCATTCTCAGGAAGAGCCTGTGTAAAGTAGGGAGGACACCTTGAAGCCTTGTTGACCAGGTACAGGAAGAGATTAGGCAACACTGTGATCTTGCTGCCACACCAATTCCTCGCTGCACCTTCCAGCTATAACAAAATGATGTTACACGCACAACCCCTGCTCAAACCGTAACAGAACCTGATGCCAGGGACTCGCCGCTTGCTCTTTCGCTTCCTATTTGCTGTGACCTCATTTCATGGGAAGTCAAATCTGTCAGTGATTTTCACACTTAGCTAAGGTATTGGCTCTCCCTCTAGTCCAGGATTTTGATGTGTGCACCAGGAGAAAGCATGATTTGGTACTAGGGATACATTGGGTGAACGCTTTTCTTTTAATAGTAATTTTTTCATTTAACATACATGACAAATAATATCAACCTACTGCTGTTGAGTGAATTACAACTCAGAGTGATCTTATAGGACCGTGTAGCATTGCCTCATAGGGTTTCCAAAGATGCAAATCTTCAAGGAAGCAGAATAGCTCATCTTTCTCTTTTGAAAAGGCTAATGGCTTTGAACCACACATTTTCTAGGTAGTAACGCAATGCCTTACACTGGACTACCAGGGTTCTCTAAATTACACACACACATCGTGCAAAGTGAAATTTCTTAATAAGGCTTCTCTATCCAGGACTCTATAACTTCTACCAACTGATTGGGGTGCTGTTATTGTTGTTTTGTTGTTGTTGTTGGGTGCCACTGAGTCAGTTCCAACCCATAGCTACCCTATGCACAACAGAAGGAAACACGGCATGGTCTTGTGCCGTCCTAACAAATGGTCTTATGGCTGAATCCATGGTTGCAGCCACGTGTCGATCCATCTCCTTGAGGGCCTTCCTCTTTCTTCTAAGCTCCTCCACTTGACCAAGCATGATGCCCTTCTCCAAAGATTGGCCTCTCCTGATAATATACAAAAAACATGTAAGGCAAAATCTTGCCATCCTGGCCTCTAAGGAGCACTCCGACTGTACTCCTTCCAAGACAGATCAGTTCATCCTTTCAGCATTCCATGATACTTTCAATATCCTTCTTGAGCATCACAACTCAAATGAATCCATTCTTCTTTGGTATTCCTTATATATATTCAGTCTCCAATTTCCACGTGCATATGAGGCAATGGAATGTATGATGGCTTGAGTCAGGTGTACCTTAGTCCTCAAAGTACCATCTTTGATTTTCAATACTCTAAAGAGATCTTATGCAGCAGATTTACCCAATGCAACTCTTCTCTTCATCTCTTGACTGCTGCTTCCATGAGAATTGATTGTGGGTCCATGCAAGACAAATTCCTTGACAACTTCACTCTTTTCTATGCTTGTCATCATGTGCCCTATGGGTCCAGTTGTGAGGATTTTGATCTTCTTTACATTGAGTTCTATTCCATACTGAAGGCTGCAATTCTTGATCTTCACAAGCTAGTGCTTCACATCCTGCTCAAGGTTGTGCCATTTGCATATCAGAGTTTATTAATAAGCCTTCTTCCTATCCTGATGCCACATTCTTCTTCATATAATCCAGCTTCTCCGATGACTTGTTCAGCATGCAGATGGAACAAGTATGGTCAAAGGATACAACCCGGACACACACCTTTCCCAATTTAAGCCATGCAGTGTCCCCTTGTTCTGGTCTCACAATTGCCTCCTGATCCACGTACAATTTCCTTGGGAGCACAATGAAGTGTTCTGGAATTCTCATTTGTCTCAAGATTATACATAGTTTATTATAGTCCATACTGTGGAATGCCTTCGCATATTCAATAAAACACAAGTAAAGAACTTTCAGGTATCCTCTACTTTGAGCCAAGATCCATCTGAAACATCAGCTATGAAATCTCTTGTTTCACATCTTCTTCTGAATCCCAGCTGACCTTCTGCAGACTTCCTGTCAATGTGCTGCTGCAATCATGTTGGATGATCTTTAGCAAAATGTTACTTGTGTGAGATATGACATTGTTCTATAGTTTGAACACTCTGTTGGGTCACATTTCTTTGGAATGGTCATGAATATGGACCTCTTCCAGTCACTGAACCAATAGCTAATCAAGGGGGCTGGTCAGTTTTGGTTGCCATCCCCCAGTGTATAAGAGATGCATCTCAGAAACAGAGAGAGAGAGAATTCTCAGGACCATCAAGGAAGAAGCTCCACCACTGGAGTATGTTCCAAATCCCTGCTTGAAGTGGGGGAAGCAGCAACAGCCACGCCATGCTGAGGCCAGGGACAAAGAGACAGAATAGAGCAGCAGTGTTGAAACGATGTGACTGTCACGCAGAGCAGGAGGAGGGCTTCTTGGTACATGGACCAAGGTAGAGATCAAGGGACCCTGTGGATGAGAAACCAAGGACCAGAGGAAGAACTAGAGATTTGACTGCTGGCTAAGAATTGGTGTTGATGTAGAACAATCCTTAACATTTTCTGATCCTGCCTTGTGAGTAACCTTTAACTTTCCTAATATCAAAGTAAACACACTTCCATCAAGTCAATTCTGAGTCATGCTGACGCAATGCGGCAGGGTAAACCTGTCCCTGTGGGTTTCTGAGATGGTAACACTTTGCCAGAGTAGAAAGCCCTAGCTTTCTCCTGCACAGCAGGTGGCAGTTTCAAACTGGTGACCTCCACTGTTAGCAGCCAAACTTGTCAACTCTACACCCCCAGGGCTCCTCATCTCCTGATAGACCCCATAATTGTGTGTGCTGTCTGAGAGTTCTGTGTGGCCATTGCAAAATACTATTGAACTCAGAAGAGAAGCGGCGTTTCAGAAAGAGGAGCATCTGGTGTCAGGATGGAGAGTATAGAAGAATGGAGAGTAGAGATATGTATGCCTGACCTCTGCCTTGCGGAAATCGGCCTTGGCCTGGTGTGAAGATGAACTTTCCTTCTGCCATGGGTAGCCAAAGGAGATCAAATATGGTCGTCAAGCTGTATCCATGCACACACACCAAACACACACCATCTATTGCTGCTGAGGCAACGAGTCCATTCTGGCTCACAGTGACACCATCAAACGGAACTGTTCTGTAGAGTTTCTTGACGGTAACATTTATGGAAGCAGAGTTCCAGACCTTTCTTCCATGGACCCTGTGGCTGGGTTTGCACTGTTAGTCTTCAGTTTAGTAGTCGGACACAAACCATTCTCACTACGCAGAGGCCTCTCATAACTGAACCCAAACAAACCCATTGATACCACATTGATTCTGATTCACAGCAACTGTGTAGAAGAACTGTGCCATAGAGTTTCCACCACTGTCATCTAAACAGAAGCAAGCTGCCCTGTCTTTCTCCTGCAGAGTGGCCAGAGGGCTTCTTTGGGTCACTGCACAGCCAGGGATCATCATGTGCCTCCTACACGTACATATATCATGAATATTTTCATTGAACATGAGTCTATTTTGTTCTTTTTGAGCCCATGACTTGTCTGTCAGTTTGTCAGACTACAGTGGCTTGTGTGTTGCTGTGATGCTGGAAGCTATGTCAAGACATTTCAAATACCAGCAGAGTCACACAAAGTGAGCAGGCCTCAGCAGAGTTTCCAGACGAGGGACAGACTGCAAAGAAGAAGCATGCTGTCCATTTCTGAGGAATTAGCCACTGAAAACCTTATGGGCAGCATACAAACATGGACAGATTCTGAAGACCTCGGGAGAGAAGCAGAGCATTTCCAGAGGGAGTGCCAAAAGATGAAGCCCTCAGGTCGGAAAGCACGCAAAAGATGACTGAGGAAAAGCTACCTTCTCAAAATAACATGAGTCATAATGACGCCGATGGAGTAAAGTCTGCAGGAGTCGAGCCTCTGGGACCTTCATTTGCTTATAGGGCATGGCCCAACATGAAAAGAAACACCCACAAATGCCAATTAACAACCAGAATATGGTATGTATAAAGTGTAAATCTAAGAAAATTGGAAGTCTGCAAGAATGGACTAGCACGCATACACATGGACTTTCTGGGCATTCGTGAGCTGAAATGGACTGGTATTGGTGATTTTTAATCAAAACATCATATGGTTTACTGTGCCAGGAATGACAGATTCAGGAAGAAAGGCATCCCATGCATCATTGAAAAAGGCATTTCAAGAACTATCTTGAAGTACAAAAATATTTGTGATAGTAAAATATGTATCATTATACAAGGAAATCCAATCAAAACAAATTTTGAACCAACCATTAAAACTAGTGGTGAAGAAATTAAAGAATTCTTCAAACATCTTCAGTCATAAATTGATCAAACATGCAATCAAGATACATTAATAATTATTGGCAATTGGAATACAAATTTTGAAACAATGATCAAGGGACAGCAGTTGAAAAACATGGCCTTGGTAATAGAAATAAAGCTGGAGATAACCTGGCAGGATTTTGCAAGATCAACACCTTTATAGCAAATACCTTTTTTCAACAACACCAATAGTGACGATGTACATGTAGACCTCTCTAGATGGAAGACACAGAAATCAAAATGACTACATCTGTGGGAAGAGAAGATGGATTAGCTCAATATCAGCAGCTAAAACCAGGCCAGGGATCAAGTATGGAACAGACCATCAATGGCTCTTTTGTTGAACATAAAGAATATTAAAACAAATCCACAAAAGCCAAAATATGAACTTAAGTATCTCCCACCTGGATTTCTAGAACAGTTGGCACACTGAACACTAAGGGCAGAATGCCCGATGAACTACGATGACATCAAGACCATCATACATCAAGAAAGGAAAAGGTAATTAAAACATAGGAAAGAAAGAAAAAACAAAATTAGATGTCAGATAAGACTCTGAAACTTGCTTTTGATAAAGTAGCAATGGATAAAGGCAAATGGAAGAAATGATGAAATCAAAGGCTAAACAGAAATTTTCAAAGGACAGCTCAAGAAGACAAAGTAAAAAAATTATAATGAACTATGCAAAGACCTAGAGTTCAAAAAAAAAAAAAAAAGGAAGAACACATTGAGCATTTATTAAAACTGAAAGAACTAAATAAAAAGTCAAGACTTAAGTTGCAATATCCAAAGATTCTATGGGCAAAATATTGAATGATGCAGGAAGCATCCAAAGAAATTGGAAAGAATACAGATTCTTTGTACCAAAAAGAACCAGTCAAAATTCAATCATAGCATATGATCAAGAACCAATAGTACTAAAGGAAGAACTTCAACTCCACTGAAAGGATTAGCCAAAAGCAAGGCTCCAGGAGTTGATGTAATACAAATTGAAATGTTTCACTAAGCTGAGGAAGCACTAAAACTACTAACTCATCTACGCCAGGAAATTTGGAAGACAACTCCTTGGCCAACTGACTAGAAGAGATCCATGTTTGTGCATATCTCAAAGAAAGGTGACAATTCTCAAATTATAAAACAATATTATTAATACCACATGCAAGCAAAATTGTGCTGAAATCACTCAACAGCAATTGTAGCAGTCTACTGACTGGGAGCTGCAAGAGGTTCAGGCCAGATTCAGAAGAGGACATGGAACAGGGGATATTATTGCTGATGGCAGATGAATCTTGACTCAAAGTAGAGAATAAGAAAGATGCTTACTTGTGTTTATTTACTATGCCAAGGCATTAGACTGTACGGGTCATAATAAACGATGGGTAGCCTTGAGAAGAAAGGGAATCCTAGAACACTCCATTCTGCTCATGGAGAACTTGCACAGTCATGTGAACAGAACAAGAAAATACTGCATGGTTTTAAATCAGGAGGTGTGTGCCACAGGATTTTATCTTCTCCCCACACTTGTTCAATCTGTATGCTGATCAAATCATCAGGGAAACTGGATTATGTGAAGAAGAATGCAGCACCGGGATTGGAGGACTTGAACATGCAATGTTCAGATAGCACAACCTCACTTGTGGAAAGTAAAAAAGGTGTGAAGCACTTAATGAAGATCAAGAACTTCAGCCTTCAATATGTATTACAACTCAATGTAAAAAAAAAATCCTCACAATTGGACCCATAGATAACATTGGGGGGGAAAAGATTGAATTTGTCACTGACTTTGTCTTGCTTGAATCCACAATCAATGTTCACAGAAGCAGTAATCAGGGGATAAAACTATGCCTTGGGTAAATCTGCTACATAAGACCTCTTCCAGTGTTGTAAAGTAAGGATGTTACTTTGAAGATTAAGGTGTGCCTGACCTAAGCCAAGGTGATTTCAATCACCTCATATGCATGTGAAAGATGAACATTGAATAAGGAAAACTGAAGAAGAATCAATACATTTGAATTATGCTGCTGGCAAAGAATATCCAAAGTATGATGACCTGCCAGAAGAACAAACAAAAAAGACTAAGTCCCTCAAGGAGATGGACTGACACAGTGGCTGCAGCAATGAGCTCAACCATCAATGCAATTGTGAAGAAAGCGCGGGACAGAGCAGTGTTTTGTTCGTTGTCCATCAATGACTATGAGTCGTAACCAACCAAACAGCAGCTAACAATAACAACAACATTTTTAATGAGTATACTCAGAGTAGATGACAGGAAAAATAAATAATGGCAATCCCATCGGAATACATCAAAAAGTCTGTCAGTGAACAAAACACCGAGCAACTTGGAATGATCCCACCTGTCACCTAACTCCTTCCTTGTACAGGTAGGGCACTCAGGACAAAGAGATATGTAAATCAGTCAAAGCCACACGGAGCAGAGACATTCCAGGTCGGACTCCTGTTTGTCCCCTAGTGCAATGTTTAGAAATCATCCTCTAGGCATCCATCTTTCTGGGGAATAGACAGCCCCGGTCTCAAAGGAAACAAATACATTTTAAGAAAAGTCCAAAGGTGGATGCCAACTTGTTCCTTAGTAGAAGATGTGTGTGTGCATGATTTCAGAATTTTCTAGAGAACAGGAGCACGCTAACCCTGAGAAGTCTGCAGTCAGCACGCCGGCTTCTCCCTGTGTCCCTTCACAAATTGTTGTGTAGTTCGGGCTGCGCTACTGAATTGGCCCTGGGACTTCAATCTTTGTTTGGAAACTGTCCTTTTCCCATCTGCGAGGATGAAGAAAAGAGTATTCCCTATATGATCTCAAAGAGAGGCCTGGAGTTTTGAAGAGTGCATGGAATTTTCTAATTTGTATTCACACAAAATGTCACCGCCAACATGTGCAAGGCATGATCCTGCCTTTGGATCAATGGAATAACGATGATAATTGCTTTGCTGTACAGAGACTTCCTAAAGTCGGTTGGGGGTTTCAAACTTACCAACAAGTGAGGCACAGAGGGGTTAAGTAACTTTCTCAAAGCCACACAGCTGGGGTTCAGATCCCAGCTGGTTGTTGCCCATTTCTATGCAGAGTGTAACTGAAGATGAAGCTGCTTTAGGAGATGTGCCTTTTGACCTTGTTAATCTAACAATCCCCCTGGCCACATTACAATAAAGTGAGGGAGTGCTATTTTTAAGATGTCAGTGTCTGCACACACTCCAGAAAACATTTTGGTAATCCTTCAAAAAACTAAATATAATATAACCTAGCAATTACCAAGTATTTACCCAAAGAGTCAAAAGGAGAGATTCAAACAAATACATGTATATACTAGTGCTCACTGCAGCATTATCCATAATAGCTCAAAGGTGGAAACAGCTCAAGTACTTACAAGTATATGAATGGATAAATCGGATCTATCCATATGATGGAATCTTTTTATTCACCCATAAAAAGATATGAAGCCCTGATGCATGCTACACATGGATGAAGCTTAAAAATATTATACTAAGTGCAATGAGTCAGTCACAAAAGAAGAAATGTTGTATGACCCAATTTACGTGAAATATCTAGACTAGCAAATGCATAAAGACCAAAATAGATGAACGGTTACCAGGGGCTGGGAGAGGGTGGGGCAGGAAGATATTGCTGAATGGGTCGAGACTTTCTGTTGGAGGTGATAACACAATTTTGGAAATACAGGTGGCCCTTGATCAACACAGTTGTGAATTGCACAGGTGTACTTATAAATAGGTGTTTTGTTGTATTTTTTGTTTGAGTGTCATGTGACACTAAGCATTTCTGCATGAGCAGTTCATCTCTTCCGTAAATTACATATCACAGCAAAATGCGATCTCTCAAGGTTCTTGCATAGTTTTCACTGTGTCTAATGCAATACTGTAAACCTGTGAAGGGATGCTAAGTGATACTGGCAGTGCCCCCAAGAGGCAGAGAACGTGATGGTGTGTTAGGTTGGGTTTGCTAAAGAAGAAAAACAAGTGACACTTGTATGTGTGTGTACATAATATAGATAGATGATTGATAGATAGATAGATGATAGATAGATAGATAGATAGATAGATGATAGATAGATAGATAGATAGATAGATAGATAGATAGATAATTTATACCAAGAAATGGCCTACACAGTTGTAGAAGTAGGTAAGTCCAGTCCAATTCAAGTCTATAGGTCAGACGTTAGCTGAAGGCTTCCCTCACTTGTGTCTGTGGAAGCTGATAGACAGGAAAGAGGATGAAGAAGCAGCAGTGCCGCAGGCTAATGGATGCAGAAGGAAATGAATCCAAGATTGGAAGAATAAATGCAAAGTCAGCCATTGACTGACAGTTCCTGAGATCAGTAGACCACACAACAGGAGATGGATGAACCAGACCACCGTTTGTCAAATTGACACCTATACACAGCTCTTTAACCATACATGCTCTCCAAAGATAATAACAAAAGCACACTTTTGTCTAAGGTGAGACAACTAATATGTGAACAGCCAAAAATGCACTAACCCCATTTTCACTTTATATTTTATAAGTAAACAAAACAAAAATGTAATACATATATAGGAATTACTCATAACAATTACAGGCCTCGTTTCTGTACCTGGTCATGTGTCAATAGCTGGTCTTTAGACCTACCTTCTTCCACTACCATTCCATATTTCCTTTGCCCTCAGCAAGTACCTTGGCTCGCCGTGGTTCTTGGCCTAGTGGGTAGACCCAAACCTTCATTTTTGAAAAGTCTTGGATATTAGTTGTCATGTCAGAATTGGGATGCTGTACTTTACCATCCACTTTAATCTCAGAACATGGTAGTACTAAGAGATGACCTAAGGAATCTACAGGACTCCAGATATATTCTTTACCACCATTATGCACGACTAATCTAATTTCCCCTTGGTAATCAGGATCAATCACATCACTCAATACAATAACATTCTTCTTTGCCTGTTGATCGGAGCTAGGAAGAGTCCAAATTGAGACCAAGAGGCACTCGTAACTGTTCCAGTTCAATAGAACAAGTGTTCTGTCTCGAGGTAGAGTATTTCTACCTTTGAAACTGATACCTCCAAAGAACACAGGGTTGCAGGGACCAGAAACAAAAATGTGGGTCATTCAGGGTCAAAGTGAGTGGGTCTACTCTGACCTCCACCCATTGGCTCCTGGACCTGTGAATGCTGGCTATGGGAGAAACAGCACTATATATTGGATGCTGACTTAGAGTACATACATAGCCTCCCAGAGAACAATGCCCCAACCTTTCAAGGTGTTGCCACCAAGCTGGCACTAAATTGCATCTTTAAAAGTTCATTCCATCTTTCTATCAAGCCATTTGCTTCATGATGATGGGGAACATGGTAAGACCAATGGGCCCATTGCTGTACTTTAGTTGCTGTGAAGTGAGTCCCTTGATTTGAAGTAATGCTGTGTGGGATACCATGTTAGTGGACGAGAAATTCTGTAAGTCCATGTGTTAGTCTGGGTAGACTAGAGAAACAAGTTCATAGAAACTCATATGTGTATAAGAAAGAGCTTTATATACAAGAGCAATTGAATATTGAGAAAACAACCCAGTCCAGTCCAGATCAAGTCTATAAATCCGATATTAGCCCATATGTCTGATACTGATCTATAAAGTCCTCTTCAGATTCAAGAAACACATGCAATGACGCCAAATGTAGGAAGATCACAGCCCAGTGGGTGGAAAGTTTTGTGGATCCAGTGGCAGTGGAAGCATCTCAGCACTGGCAGGAATCTCCACGTGGCTACTTCAGCTCCAGGACTCTAATGTTGCTCCATGTGTCTTCTCAACAGGAATGTCTTGCAGGGAGTGAGTGTTTGTCCTGCCTCCAGCGAGCTATTTATCTCCTTAGCGCCTCCAAATGAGGTCATCAAGCTGTGACCTGATTGACAGGCTAAACTCCACCCCTTCATTCTTAGGTCTCAAATTGACAACAGATAGTATAACTATCACAGTCCACAAATGGTAGACAGAAGCACTACATGTAAGGAGAGCAAATCCATTTCCAGAGTTAGTATGTATTCCAGTAAGAACAAAATGCTGCCTTTTCCATGAAGAAAGTGGGCTTAGGTAATCAACCACCACTAGGATGCTGGTTGCCCTCTTTGAGGAATGATCCCACATTTTGGACTCAATGTTGATCTCCGCTGCTGCTGGCCGAATGGACCCTCAGCAGTAGCAGTAGCCACGGCCGCCTCCGTGAGCGGAAGTCCATGTTACTGAGTCCATGCATAATTTCCATTCCTGCCACTACGGCCACTCTGTTCATGCACCAATAGAGCAGAGTCAAGAGTGGCTTGGGAAAGAGAATGCTGGTTTATACAGTATGTGTCATCTTACTCACTTGATTTTTAATGCCCTCCTCTTCAGAGGTAATCTTTGGTGAGCATTCACATGAGATGCAGATGTTTTTTGGTTTTTTTTGGGTTGTTTTTTTTTTTGGCCCACTCCAAGAGGTCTGTCTACAAACCTCTTGCCCACACCTCCTTGTCACCGATTTCTCAGTCATTTTCTTTCCAAGTCCATGACCACCCTGTCATGTCATTGGCCACAGTCCATGAATCAATATAAAGTTGCACATTTGGCCATTTCGCCTTCCATGCAAACTGAAAGACCAGGTGTACCACTCGAAGTTCTGCCTGTTGGGATGATTGCCCTTCAACACGGTCCTTCAGAGAGATCCCAGAAAAAAGCTGTAGCGATGCTCCACTACACTTTCGAGTGGAACCCGCATATGGTGCTGAACCATCAGTACTAGCATGAGTTTTCCCTTCCTCGGTCAACTGATCATAAGGCACTCCCAATGAGACCGTTGGTGCAGACTTAGAGAAAAGATGATACTTAAGCCCTTAGCCCTTCTTTGTGTAGCTTGCTTGTACCTTTAGATCCTGCTCTAGTTTGATCTCTTAAATACCACTTCTATTTAATAATGGAGGGTTACTGTGCACATCAAACTTCATGACTCTGTGGGTCAGACAATACTCAGTTCATGATAGGCAGCTCAAATCGCAAGGTGATTTGGCATCCTATGGTGAGGCATTCAGTCTCTACTAAGATCCAGTAACAGGCCAAAAGCTGTTTTTCAAAAGGGGAGTAGTTGTCTGCATAGGATGTTAGACCTTTGATCCCAAATCTGAAGGGTCTGCACTGTGATTCTCAAATAGAGGCCGGCCATAGACTCCAAACTGCATCTCTAGCTGCCAATGACCCCTCAAGCACCATTGTATCAGCTGGATCATAGGACCCAAGGGGCAGAGTGGCTTGCACAGCAGCCTGAATCTCTTGTAGAGCCTTCTCTTTTTCTGGACCCCACTCAAAGCTAGCAACTACTTTAGTCACTTGATATATGGGTCAAAGTAATACACATAAATGAGGATATGTTGCCTCCAAAATCCAGGGACCCATCAAGGATCAAGCATCCTTTTTAGTTAGGAGAGGGACCAAGTGCAATAACTTTTCTTTCAATTTAGTAGTGATATGCCCCACACTGAACCCCTAGAAATTTGACAGGGATTGAAGGCACCTGAATTTTTGTTGGAATAAACTCTCTCACCATCTAGCATGTAGATGTTTTATCAATTGTCCTAAAGTCATTGATATTTCTTCCTTTCTAAGTCCAATCCTCATAATGCCATCAACGCAATGGACCACTGTGACATTTTATGATAGGTGAAGGCAACAAGGTCCTGCTGCACTAAATTATGGCATAGTCCTAAAGAATTGGCATAAGCCTGAGAAAGAGTTGTAAAACTACATTGTTGCCCATGCCAGCTGAAGGCAAACGACTTCTGGTGATCCTTAGAAATGGGAACTGAGAAAAAGGCATTGGCCAGATCAATAGCTGTATACCAGGAACCAGGAAAAGTATTAATGTTTTCATGTAATACAACCACATCTGAAACAACAGCTACAATTGGAGTCACAAATAGTTAAGTTTACAATAATTGTTTCTCATTTGCCAAGTTCCATCTGATTTGGGGACAGGCTAAATAGGTGATTTAAATGGAGAGGTGATGGGAATCACCATTCCTGCACTGTTCAAATCCTAGATGGTGGCATTAATCTCTGCAATCCCTCCAGGAATGCAATATTCTTTTTAGTTTATTATTTTCCTAGGCATATTTCATTTGGCTTTTCCTACCATAATAGCCATTATTCCATATTTCAGGGATCCAGTACTGGGGTTCTACAAGTTACTGGTTATGTCTAATCCAATAACGCATTCTGACACTGAAGGAATTACTAAAGAATGGGTTCAGATCCCACTGGACGCATTGATTTGGGTCCCCGGGGATTAGCGCCAATTCACAGCCAGTATAATCACCGACACTGAAAGTCAGATTATTTCCGGTTTCCCAATGAACAGTCACTGTTGTGAAAGACTGCAGACCCTTCAGGGAAGACCAGAAGAAAGACTAACAGGACCAACATTTGGTGGTGTAGTGGGTTCCTTCCTCCAAAGGACCTGGCCTATGCTTCATGCAAGGGGTCGTGGGTCTGTAAACTGGGTCAAGTGTGAGAATTGACTAAGGGGTTGTGAGTCTCTATTCTGGATATTAAAATTAGACTGTCAATCACATGATCTTGAATTTTTCTGCTTGCATAGTTCAAGTAAATATTTAGTAGACTTCCCATCTATTTCATTTATAAGGACACCCCACCTAAGTGTCCAATACCAGAAATCCATACAAGTCAGGCTATTTTGATTACTACTTTAAATCTGCTATTCATTATCGTAACCAGGCCAATGTTTTCTCCATCAGATGAGTGCTGCAACTTGTCCCCTGCCCTCACAGAGCTCAATGAGCCCCATTGCAGGCAAGCGTCTTCATTCAATTAGGACAGTTCCCATTGTCATGAAATAACAACCACAAGTCTTCAGAGATGCTGGGGTTTCCTTCACAAATTTGCTTCTTACTGTTCTGGGTAAAAGTTGTGTCCTTGGAGTACTCCCTTAGTAGGTCCATGGGTCTATCCTGATAAATCCGCCCTAACATGCCAATTTCCCTAAGCCTTTGGATACCTTCTTCTACGGTAAACCAAGTCTAGGACTTCATCCTGACTTAGTGTAGGCTGTCTCACAGCCCATGCTTCAGTGAACCAACCGAATAAACTATCAGATTCTCTCCTAACCTTTCTAGCTGAAACATTGAATGAACACTCTGGACTTAGTGTACCCATATTGATAAACTCAGACTGATCCACACTTATGTTCCTTGTCACATTGTCCCACATGTTAATAAACATTCCCGCACATAGTGTCCAGGTTTCTGTCAATGCATGTTAGAAAACTCTGGCAGTTCTTTATGAGCAGAATCCACTTCTTCTGAGAGTGGATTATCTCTTCAGATGGGAGGGTGGCCCTGACTGTAATGGCTCAATGGACTGTAGGGGCTGAATGTGTCCATATTCTGGATTACCAGCTCCTATATCCAATCCCTAGTTTCAGGGTCCCAATTCTTTCTAATCAGTGCTCTCACTTTAATATCAGACACCTTTCTAGGTTGAGAATTAAGGTGCCATTTTTTTAAATCAATTTATTGGGGCTCATACAATTCATAAGATGAAAATTTCAGTTTTGTTTTCAACAATATCAATTCCGTTACTAGAAGAGATAAGCCTTTCTTTCATGGCCTATGAGGAAGCTTCAAGGTCTTTAATTCAGCAACTGAGCTGGGCTTCTGAAGGTTTGAGTTCACCTCTTTCCATTACTAGCTTGGCTATTATAAGTGGTCCCAACAACCAGCTTCCCTGTACTTCCTCTCCCAACAAAACCATAGAAAGATATAAAACACACCCAGAACCTCACATATAACCATCACTTCATCTATTGGTGGTGCTATTGAGGTATTAGTTAAACCCCATGGATTAACAGTGCCCTCTTTACTAATGGTGATAGACTTCTCCATACTTCCAGAGACAGAGGAGGAGTTTTCAGGGCTTTTAAGTCTAATTAGACTTGAGAACCATTTTGGAGAACTCATATTTATGATTTTGTTACTCTAGAACCGCTCCTGGTGCCAAATGTGTTAGGGCTAGCTCTCTAGAATCAAAACCTTTGATGCGTATGCACACACACACACACACACACACACACATATATATATAAATATATATATAGAGAGATAAACAGTTTACACAGTTATAAAAGTGGGTAAGAACACTCAATTCAAGTCCATAGGTCAGATATGTGATGAAAGTTTCTCTGACTCATGCAGCTGCAGGAGGTGATGAACAGAAAGCAGGATGAAGTGCCAGGAGGGCCACAGGCCAGTGGATGCAGAGGTACAAGAATGCAATATTGTGCAAATCCAAGGTCAGCAATCAGCTCCTGGAATCAGTAGGCCACATAGCAGGAGCTTGACAAACCAGACACGGGATTCAGAACCAGCAGAGAAGAGGAAAAAGAGGTCTTCACCTCTATTCAGGGTATCTTTATTATACAAAGGTCACACCCCTCAAGAAATATTATCAGGCTGCAACCTGATTGATGGGTTGGGCTCCACGCCTACCTTCACCCAGGAGTGCTTAACTACTCACATGAACTCTAGCCATCTCACGGCATTACAAGATAGAGATAAATTGCTTGATGTGGGCTGCAGATTGAAGTCTGTAACTGTGGTTGCCAGTCACTTCAAGATAAGTGAAGCCAGTGTGAGACCATTGTAACAGAAAGAAAGAAAAGGAAATCCAAAACCGGCACTGCGGGCACTCTAGCCGTCTCCAAAACCATACCCTTTTTTGCAAAATACTTTTTTATCTCATACTGAAAATGCAGTCGGCATGTGGCTGCAGTTCATATGGTGTTGCTGGTATGTGCATCGAGTCAATTTTGAGTCTTAGAGACCCTGTGTACCACTACTGGTGCTGCACTATTGTCACAATTATTCTTATGGTTGAGCCCACTGTTGCAGCCCCTCATCAATCCATCTCGTAGAGGGCCTTCCTCTTTACCACTGTCTATTTTACCAAGCATCATGTCCTTTTCCAGGGACTGATCCCTGCTGATAATACGCTCAAGGTACATGAGATGAAGTCTCACCGTCTTTGCCTCTAAGGAACATTCTGGCTGTGCTTCTTCCAAGCAGAGTTGTCTTTTATCAATATTTTTCTCCAGCACCATAATTCAAATGCATCTATTTGTCTTCAATCTTCCTTTTTCAGTGTCTAACTTTCACATGCATATGAGGCAATTAAAAAATGCATGGCGTGGGTTAGACAGACCTTAGACTTTGTGTTACTGAGTTGACAAGAGAAGCAAATCCAGGAGCACTCATAAATGTATAAGAGAACCCTTCATATGAAGAACTTGTTATAGATCAGGAAAGCATGCCAGGCCATAAATCTGATACTAGTCCATAAATTCCTCCTCAGACTTACACAGCCACAAGAAATGTTGCAGAATGCAGGAGATCACAGGTCAGTGGGTAAAAAGTCTTGTGAATCCAATGTCAGTGGACATATCTCCAGGGTCTGGCATGTCTCCAGCAGGTTCCTAAGTGGTTCACCAGCAGGAAGGTGAAGCGGAGAGAGTGGGGCTTTCCAGGGTTCAGCAAATCTCCACATGGCTTGTCAATGGGAAGACAAAGGCAGAGAGAGAGGAAGTTCCTAGAATCCTCATGAGAATGCCATACTCACTAGATGTCATCAGGCTATGACCAGATTGACCAGCTAGACTCCACTCCTTCACCTCAAGTTGACATGAGATTGTGTAACGACCACAGTCCTCAAGGTAAAAGCCTCACTTTCCCACACTTTAAAGTGGTCTTGTGTAGTAGATGCACCTAATGAAATACGTCATTTGATCTCTTTACTACATCCACATCATTTGAAAATGAGTCACTGAGCCTGACGATTCAGGAATGTAGGCTCAGGGGACACGAAAGCCAAGTGGCATAATAAAAGGGAGAAAAACAGGAGGGGACTCTTCCTCCATCTGCGAAAATCTGCTTCAATAGTTTGGCACCCTCACAACCTGCCCACCCAGTTCCAGCTGTGTCATCCAAAACCAGCAGGTGCCAGCAGAGCTCGCAGACTGAGAACAAACAAGGAAAGAAAGACTCGACTTTGGAGGAAATGAGGGACTGCTCCATAGTTTAAAATCAGGAAAGATGTGGGGCAGGGGTCTAGCCTCTCACCATACTTCTTAAATCTGCATGCGGCACAAGTAACCAAAGAATCTGGCTTATTTGAAGACAAATGTGGCATTAGTATTGGAGGAGGTCTCATGAAAGACCGTCAATATGCAGATGACACAACCTTGCATGCTGGAAGTGAGGAAGACTTAAAGTACTTGCTGGTGGAGATCAAGAATCGCAGCCTTCAGTATGGATTACAACTCAATGTAAAGAAGACCAGAATCCTCACAACTGGACCAATAGGTAATAACATCATGTTTTAAGTTGTCAAGGATTACATCTTTCTTGGATCCGCAATCAGTGTATATTGAAGCACCAGTCAAAAGATCAAAAGACAAGTGACATTAAGCCTCCTTTAGCCACTCTAAGAAGCCCCTGGGCTTTCCTCAGGTCCCTGGTGAATCGCTGTCACGTTGGCATAATTAATAGCCTTTTGTCTACCTGACTTCAGTCCACTTGTGATACACACCAGAAAATGTTCCCATGCCCACCCATCCTTGAGATCATTCTGATCCCAAACAGGGTCGGTGAAAGGCACAGCTGTTTCCCCTACTGGGTACTTATCCTTCATCACATCTAACTCCTCTGCAAACTTCCTAGCACTTTTGAACACTCATTCTTTCTCAAAGTCTGCCCCAGTATGACCATTCCATCCTTCCAGTGAAATCATAGGCTAGAGTGAGGTGCTGGAAGCTTTCTCTGTCCTGTTGGGGTTTGTCAGAGTAACTGCCCAGGTCACTTTTAATCTGCTTGAGTTCAATCAGGGCGAAAGGCCTGGGGACCGCCTGGGGACCAAACTCCCCAGCTGTCTCTACTAAGGGTAGAAGGTTGGCAGGTGCAGAGCTGGGGGAATAGTAGCCCCTAGCTTCAGGGCCCCTTATGGGGTCCTGGGTGCACTGGGAATGAAGGTCTTTACTGCTCCTCAAAAGGAAAAATGCTGTAACATACGGGAACTCCTCCCACTTCCCCATCTAGAAAACACAACAACAGGAAAATTACTGAGACCTCGATGCTTCAAACTCAGTAATCCAGCTTCAGCGCGCCGCTAGAGTGCTGTGAAACTGGGCCCTCCAGCAGGTGCCCCTTCCGGAAGAAGGGGTCAGGGACCCCAGTCTTTGCCGGCAAACTGGGCCCCAACTGTTTTCTAGACAGCAAACACAAACAGATATCTGCTACACAAGACCTCCTTAGAGTATTGAAAAGTAAGGATGTCACTTTGAGGACTAAGGTATGCCTGACCCAAGCCATTGTATTTTCAATTCATTGCCTTATGTGTATGTGAAAGTTGGACACTGAAAAGGGAAGATGGAAGAAGAATAGATGCATTTGAAGTGTGGTGCTGTAGAAGAAGGTGGAAAGTACCATGGACTGCTAAATGACAAATCTTGGAATGTTTGTCTTAGAAGAAGTATGGCCAGGGTACTCCTTAGAGGAAGGAATGGCGAGACTTTGTCTTACTTACTGAGGACATATAGTCTGGAGAAACCACTCCCTGGAGAAGGACATCACGTTTGGTGAATTAGAGGGGCAGCAAATAGAGGATGCCTCTGAAGGAGATGGATCGACACAGTGGCTGCAACATAGGGCTCAGGCATAGGAACAATTAATTGTACCAGGACTCAGGCCTGGGCAGTGTTTCATTCAGTTGTGCAGAAGGTCTCTATGGGTTGAGGCTAACTCAATGGCACCTACAACAGCAACCACTACGTTGAGAAGGCAGCTCTTCTTCAGTTCTTCATATTTTGAGTGCCGTCTGGCCTGAGGGCTCATCTTCTGACACTATTTCTAACCCTGCTCTGCTCCTGTTCATTCGGTTTTCAGTAACTAACAATGTGTCCATGCTCTCCGTAGGGCTTCCAGTGAGAAGGTCCTCTGCAGTGGACAGCCAATTCCTTCTTTGCAGTCTAGCCTTAGTCTGGAAGCTCTGCTGAAACCTGTTCGTTCACTTTGCGTGACCCTGCTGGTGTTCGAAATACCAATGACATAGCTTTCATCATTACAGCGCATACCATGACCACAGTATGACAAGCTGACCAACAAGTGCTGGATTTCGTACATAGGACACACACAATATGTGCTAATCTGCTGTTTACATTACTGGTGAAACTTCTATTCAATGGAAGCCAAATAGTTAAGTTTGGGGGAAATGAAATGTTATAAGTGATTTTTCAACTTCAAGTGGGATCAATGCTCTTAACCCCTGAATTGTTGGGGTGTTAACTGCAGAGAGTGGTGATGCTGGCACCACAGTGGTGTCATTGAATTGTACACTTAAAAATGGTGAGGATGGTTACAATGACAAATTTTAGGTTATGTGTATTTGGGCACAATAAAATTAAAAATTTCAATCAATTTCCAGGTCTCATAAAGACCAATTAAATCAGAGTATCTGTGGGGGCAGGGAGGAAGACATGGGTATGTCTTCAGTCTAGTGCTATATGTTTAGCCCTTTTCTCCCAACTCCCATCCCGGGGAGAGAGTTTCTCTGCACTGTTCTTGTGTCCCATATTTCACAGGCCTGAAACAGACTCCCGAAGATCAGGGACTTGGGGCAAGAGCAGACGACCCAGAATGAAGAAGAAGGACTCATCTCCCCCCCTCCCCCACTTTTCTCT
>NW_022111372.1:32762480-32771061 GCF_000313985.2 Echinops telfairi | reverse complement strand
AGCAGCAGTCACTAGACTCTAGAAGGTGCTCATACATCCTCAGGTGCCACGTTTACGGTTCTTCTCTCCATGCCTTAAAGGGAACAGGTCTGAATTGGAAATGAATTCCTTGCACTTGCGGGAAGCAGTTATGGCAGGACGGATGTTTACCAGGTCCTTGTGAGGGAGCCCGCCGCAGTGCAGCCTCATTAATTCTCCGTTCTCTGCAAACCTGGCTGTGCTCAGCAGCTCCTCCAGCGAACACCGCCGGCCCAGGCCATAATGAGGTCTGCAGCTACTTACACTTGCACAGAACACACACCACGCAGCCAGCCACCAGCTGCTCGGGATCTTGATGAATAATTTAGAAACAAATTACCCTTTTCCAAATGAGCCCAATAAAATACGACTCATTGCGGCGCACCCACTGTGCCCTGCTCGCCAGGGTGCCCCCGTCCCAGCTGCCGTCATTAAGCCCGCTCCCTTCACTGCTCCTCGGCTAAGAAGAACTCAGGGGAAGCAAATCGATCCAGTGAAATTAAATGGCCCTTCCCCTTCCCTCCAAAAGGAATCCATCGCAGACAAGCTAATCTCTAGTGGCCTGGTGGAGCTCCTTGCTGCACAGTCACCTTGTTAAGATGGGGGGTACAGCAGTCAGTTTCATGTCTGCTGAGGCTAACACAATTCTTAGGAAGCTTCTTTTTCAAAACCTGGACTACAGTGGACCAGATCTATGCACAGGTTTCTCCTGCTATTGGAATGCTCAGGGTTCCTAGGAAACCTTTCTGAAGCCCAAATGTCGGAAATCAAAGACACAATTGCCATTCATTTATATGCAAAAAAATTCTGAGCACTACCTCCCTCAAAATAACCTTACGAACCATACCAAATAATGCACAAAACCTAAAACAACACTAGCTTCTATGGTTCGCAAACACAATTCAATGTGGTGGTGGCCAGAGGATGCGGGGATGCTGAGTGTTCTCCTGGGAGATGAGCTGGGCACAGCCCCTCACGGGGCTGGGTGCGTGCTGCCTCTTTGACAGCTTGCTGCACAACAAGCACGGAATACTAGTCTTCCTTTTCAGAGAGAGAGAGAGAGAAAGTGTGTGTCAGTGTGTGTGTGTGTGTGTGTGCGCGCGAGTGAGCGACAGAGAGAGAGAGAGAGAGAGAGAAAGAGAGATATTTCTTTGGGCTAGAAAAAAAGAAAACAGCTCCTAATATACCATATATACTCATGTATAAGCTGAGTTTTCAGCACATTTTTAATGCAGTTTTTGTGGTAAAATTAGGTGCCTCGGTTGATATTCAGATAGGCTTATATTCGAGTCTATACAGTAGGTCTTTCATAAAAAGAGTGGCTGAAAGCAAATATCAAACATTGGGGGGAGTGGGTGGAGGGTGGGTGGTACATGTGGTTATAGACAAGCTGTGTCTGCTCCTTGGAGAAGTGATTGATTCCACATGGGGACAAAACATGGAACTGTTGTTGTCAAGTCATTTCAGGCTCATGTGGACCCCATGTGTTAAAGATCTGGACTGAGATCCTTAGGGTTTTCTTGACTGTAGTCTTCATGGAAGCAGACAACCAGACCTTGTTTCCACAAAGCTGTGAACGGTTTCAAACCACCAGCCTTTTGGTTAGTAGTGGAGCACAAACCTTTTTTGTCACCAGGACCCTCAGGCTGAGATGGAGAAAGGGTTGTGTGAGTTTGGAAGATCTTGTTTTGATCAAGTGCTCAAAAACTGTGGGGTTATATCAAAAGAATACAAGATCAAGCTTGAAGGGATTCCCATTGGTCAAATCTGGAACCATTAGAGCAATTCAAATTAGTAAGGTCAGGCACCGATTATAGTGTATTGAAAATCCAGACAGAAAGTGTGGAGAAGGAAAAGGAAGAAGAAAGAAAGGAGAGAGGAAGTGAGAAAAGGAATCAAAGAACAGGAAGACACTTGTTTACAGAAAAGTGTCAACTAATAAATATAGAATGTGTAGTAGTTACATATTCTGTTGTCAATTTGAGACTTAAGAATGAAGGGGTGGAGTTTAGCCTGTCAATGAGGTCGCAGCTTGATGACCTCATTTGGAGGTGCTAAGGAGATAAATAGCTCATTGGAGGCAGGACAGAAGCTCACGCCCTGAGAGACTTTCTTGTTGACAAGCCGCATGGAAACAGGCTGATGGCAGCCAGAGCCTCGAAGTTGGAGACCCAAGTGGAGACCCACATCAGGGCTGAGATGCTTCTACCACCACTGGATCCACAAAACTTTTCACCTACTGGGCTGTGATCTTCCTGAATTCGTTGTCATTGCATGGCTGTATTAGTCTAAAGAGGAATTTATGGACTAGTATATAGTTCAATATATGGGGCAATATTGAACTTATGGACTTGATCTGGAATTGATGGACTAGTAACGACATATGGGGTAATATGGGATTTCTGGACTTGATCTGGACTGGTCTGGGATGTTTTCTCAATGTATAATTGCTCTTTGATATAAAACTCTTTTATACACATGAATGTCTAAAAATTTGTTCATCTAGTCTACCCAGACTAACACAGAATGATAGAAGCAGAAAAGCACTTTAAAACCCTGTAGAAACAAATGATTCAGGCTATGATTTACTAATAGGTAAAGAAGTTACGTGGTGAGAGACAGTTGGGACAAAGCATATTCACTCAAAGCCACATAAGATTAGGTATCATTTAAAGAGTATTGTAGAATGTTAAGTTTCCTCTCAATTGCATTGGGCTTATTGAGAATGGACTTGTTTTCAAAATATAGTACATGTTGAAGGTTTGAGGGATAAAGCATTGTAATGCCTCCAAATAGCTCCCAAATGCTTCCACAGAAAACCAAAACAAAGCCGAAAGAGAGACAGCAAAACTGGCAAAGTGTTAGCATTTGGCAGCAAAGTCCCATGACTAAGGGAGACCTGTGTGTGGCAGAGTAGAACTGTGTTCCACGGAATATTTAATGACTGATTTTTTTTTTAAAGGAGATTGCCAGGCAGTTCTTTGGTGGCACCTCTGGCTGCTCTCAAATCTCTGTTTTGTCAGCAGCTGAGAGCACTACCTACTGGTACCACGAAGGGACATATATGGGGTCACCAAAAACTAGAATCGACACAACAGCAACTGATAATTGGTGTGAAGATACATAGGCATTCACTGTTCCATTCTTATTACTGTCCCGACGATGTTTACGTATTCGAAATAATAAGCTGAGATGAGAAAGCTAGGTGGAAATTCTAGCTTCATCTTCATGTAAAGTCTTGGTATGATGCACAAGCTAAGAAAAAAAATTCACCTTGACTTAAAACCAAAGCACCAAAACATTCTGTATCGTTAACCTCAAAAGCCTTGAGAGCCACTGAAACTAAGTCTGAACTTCTCTGGAGTAGCTGTGTCCCCTGGGCCACCCCAGGCACAGATACATAATCGCCTGTGAGAAATAAATCGATGAGGCAAAGGCTACCCCAAGTGCCTCAATCTATGGTTCTTTAGTATTCCAGAACAAAATGCCTCTCGGAACATTCCAAATGAGAGAACAAGATGAGAGACCCTTGGAGTTGGTGGTGTGCCACTGAGTTTAGAAAGAAAAAAATGGCTGAGAGTTACCCTTTTCACTGTTTTCAAGGGCCCAAGACTGGCTGAGTTGGTGCCTATTTTTTCAAAAAGAGGCTTTAAGCAGGGTTTGGCAGATGGGCAGTGCCAAGCCCCTGTTGTTCTTCCTGGCCTGCAGAGTGACAGAAATGTTGGCTTAGGTGCCAACGTTTAGAAGTCAGGAGAGTTAATATAAATCAATATTTCCAGCTTCTTGAAAAACTGGAATATCTGGCTGTGCTGGTTCCACGTTCCCTTGGCAACAACCCACCAGAGCTGGCATCAGCCTCTCTGTCCACGTGGATAGGCCGTGTGGCCTCCACTTCCTCACAGACCCATCAGTCTATCTTCTACCTTATACATGTCTTCACGGATGCACTCATTTCTGTTTTAAGCAGGTCTCCTTGTGTGTGAATACCTGAATACTATAATTCCACAAGGTTGGCAGTGCGGGCAACCTGGAGGGAGCAAGCTTGTGTTGCATGAGTAAGCATCCCTGTGGTGTAAGGTCCAAAACTGTTGAGGCTTACAACAGGTTATGTTCTGCGTAGCTTTTATAGGTTCACGGCAACACCATCCAAGTGGTTACTCACATGCCCATCATTGGTGGACACAGTAAATGCATGGACGGGCTCTGGATCAGATCATAAGGGCTGCTTTCTGCCATCGGTTAACTCTATGGATGTGAGCAAATTCTGAAAGCGGTATTCCCCTATTCTCTTACCTGGAAACTAGGAAGAGCAATCACGCCTATTCATGTTGTTCTGTAGGTTTCTTGGTAAGTAGCTGAAACAATGTTTAGAAGAGTATAGGGCCCTTAGTATTTTATTGAACTGTTTACTATGATTACCATGGTTATTGTGATTATGATCTGTCTTCATGATTCACAGGTTCCATGTTTGTGAATAAGAACGATTTAAGACTATTTATTTGTAACCCAGATCCGGGGCACCTTTGTGTTCTTCCGTGGGCAGGGCCAGAGACAAACCATTTGAGTTGTCTGGTGCGTGTGTCCCCAGCTCTATTCAATCAATGGAACACCGTCTTCTTGGTTGAGCTCTCATGCTCCAAACATGTATTCTTCCCATGGTCTATGCGTGTGGTGTTACTAGGTACCATCGAGGCAGGTCTGATTCATAACGGCCGTACAACAGAAGGAAACACCACCCGGTCCTGTATCATCCTCACAAGTGTTGTTATGTGTCCATGTAGCCCCACGTTTTTTGAATTTTTGTGGGTTTTGTTGGCAGTTTTGTCTTTTAAAATGGTCCCATGTGTAGTGTCTGTGTGATAACCAGAGTTCCTACGTGGAAGAAGGCTGTCCTGTGCCTTATGAAGATAGTACATTCAGGCACAAGTTATAGTGCTGTTGGCCATGAGCACAGTGCTCAGGCGTCAACAATACATGTGTTGAATAAGATGTCTTTTAAACAGAAACACAAAAACAAGTGTACTGTATGTGCTGATAGGTTGCGAAAATGGTATAATCAGAGCCCCTCAGGGGAGATTACCCTTGCATTTCCTCTGGAGAAATGAATCAGTATTTGCTAATTCAATGTTCACATAACTACCAAGAGTAACAAGACTCAACTGGATTTTGATTTGATTTTAGCTTTGTCCAAATTTTGAAAAGTCTTAAGTAGTTTCCATAGTGGGAAGAGTTTTGGACAAAGAGGGAAGCCTTTCCCAGGTTCTAGGCCCAGATCTCTGCCACCCAGCTGTAAGACCTAGACAGTATTTCTTTAGACCACCCTCACTTAATAAGCCCTACAGTATAAACCAGCCTTCTAGGTTAGTCAGGGAGACTGTAAGCTCAACACCTCTGCAGAAAATGCATGCCTAGTTTTCACTATGTCAAAGATCCAGAACAGGCTCTTGGAGCTCTAAGCGTTAAACTCATTCAACTTATTCAGGCAAGAAAATATTAAAATCCACTTGATCCTTTCAAACACACTGTAGATTTACTGGATTAAGACCAGATACATCCCAATTCCCCTGAGATTAGAAGAAATCCTAGAGGATTGAAGAATACTCCTCAAATATTAGAAAGACTTGCTCTGTATTGACATAGGGGATTGCCTGAAACTAGGGCAATGACGAAAAGCTGGAGAAAAACATCTTAATCCAAGTGTTTGTCTCTGAAATTGATACTATTTTGTGATAAAGAACTGGTGAGACTCTTCATGGTTTTTATATGTAAGTAGAAAAGGGAGAACCATAGATGGAATTTTAAAAGCAGATGAAATTACAGAGTCATTAAACTGACAGTATAGGTAATTTGCCCTCATTACCACTTCTATCTGAAATCAATGTCACTGTACAATTTTCTTCTGCATTGTTGATTAAGGAGCATGACATATAAAATAAGAGCATGAAATATTCATGTATTTTATAGAAAGTAAGAAAAATCCACTTACCCAAGGAAGGCTCAGCCATAGTAAGGTTTACAGCGGCAGACATGTGAGCTTGCAGACCCTTGGCATTTGCCACGCAAGTCAAGGTCCCGTTGCCTTTTGGAGTCAGTGAGAGGATGCTCATTGCACTTTGGGGGTTGTCAGGCTCCGGATAGGAGGAATAGCTGGAATGGCTTACTGGAACATTGATCTCCCAGACAATATCTGGGAGTGGGACCCAGCCCACTGCGAGACAAGTTACATTACAGGGCTCATCCTCAGTGACTTCCAGATTGCCACTGGGAATGAACAACTCTCCCATAACTGGAGGAGAAAAAGAGAAAGAAAGAAACACGCCAAAGAAATCATAGTCACCCTCAGTTCCAGGTGTTCTTGTTTTGTTTTGTTTCTTCAAATAATATTTCACGAGAGACATCTTCCCAAGTTGAGAGAGGGGGTGAATGTCATTGGGAAGCCTTCATGCAGGTTTTATGTGTCTCTTTATTTAAACTGGCCAATTTCACAGGAGAAACCCTGGTGGTGCTGTGGGATATGAATTGGACTGCTAACCACAAGGTCCATCGTTCAAACCTCCCAGATGCTTCTTTGGAGAAAAGTGAGACTGTCTGCTCCCACAAAAACTATATAGTGTCAGGAACCATAAGGACTCTATGCTTTAGGGTCACTCTGAGTCAGAACCCGCCTGATGGCAGTGGGTGATTTCACTGCAGGTGGTGATTTCACACACAGTTACGGAGAAAATGAGTGAAAAATCTGGAGTCCGGGGGAATACGCAATAAGGGCTATACCCAATCACTGAAGCAGAATTGCAAATTCTATCAGACTGTCCTATGAAGTCAACCCTTCTCTTCTTTTCAATGTCACGATAATTCAGCCCAGAACCCCATGGAAAACAATCTTTTCCTGGCATTTGGTTAAACCACTGGCTATAGAGTCAACTCGGCTCCTGGCAACCCCTTGTGCATCAGAGCAGAGCAGTATTCCCTGGGGTTTTCAATGGTTGGCTTTTTACAAGTAGATCACTGGAATTTCTGCTGAGGTACCTCTGGCTACACTCCAACCTCCAGCCTTCCACTGAGCAGTCAAACAACTTTTTGCACTATGCAGGAGTATGTGGTAAGATTTCTCTCTCTCTCTGTCTCTCTGCCTATATCTATTAGGTCATACATTAAAATAAAATACACACAAAAACATAACTTATTACAATGAGGTCTTAAAGCATTTTTTCTAGTTACAAATTAAATCAGAATCTAATCATATAATTACAGAAATAACTAAGCCCAATCATATCCTACTCAGATAAATTATTGGAAAGTTTTTTAATCAGAAATCTCCTGTATATTTCAACATGCACATTGTAGATAGTCTGGCTAGAAAGAACTCTTATGGCCAGAACATATCAAATACCTGAGTGTTGGCCCTACTAAAGACATAGCCACAGAGAAACATACAGTAACATGTCAAATTTGAAATGTTCTAAAGCTCCTTGGTACAGAACATAATGGAAAGAATGCCAAATGAAAGATCAACTGCTTTGTCAGTGCTGCCTCAGCGACAAAATTACCATTGCTTAGGTAAGTCATTGCTTCTTTTTTCCTCCTCAATTTTCTACCTATCAATTAAGATAATTGAATAAATCAATGATTTATAATTAAAATGTTACCATTTCAGGACTTCTTTAAACTCATAAGAATCATTGAGGATCCCTAAAATGTTTTATTTATGTTGGTTACATCTATCAATAGAGATCCTATTTGAAATTAAAATGAAAACTGTAAATATTTGCCTGTTTTAAAATCTTTTAAAAAATAGAATGACCTCCTGAGGGGCCGGCCCCAATCCCAACTATGTGGACACCTGTCCCTCCCCCCAGAAGAATTTATTTCAGAGGATAGCACTGAAACTGTAGCTCAGGGAGAAGGACATCTCTGATCAGAACACACGGGAGCAAACGAAGGTGGAGGAAGAGAGAGTGGATCACATCATGGCCCACCAAGCCTTGAGGGCAATATTCCCACTCAGAGCAGCCAATCCACAGAGAAGACCATATGGCCGGCCCCGCTATGAAACATGACATCCCTCACTGACCCACAGCCCTACAGGGGACAACACTGGAGACACAGTTTGGGAATGCCACTTGTTCTGATCCCTCCACACCGAGGCAAAACACTAAGGGTGTGTAACAGAACAGCAAGGGAAGCAGAGCAAACAAAATCCCCAGGGAATACCAAAAATGGACTTTGGGGCCAGGGCTTGGCACCCCATCAGACTCCACCAGAAAACACTCCTAAAGATCAACAAGCAGTCCTTAAATTAACTACAGACTTTTCTTTTTTGTTGTTGTTGTTTTATCATTGGCTTTATGCTGTTATTGTTTTGTTTTCTTTTGTTGCTTTGTTTTTGTGCATGTTATTATCTCTGCAGGTCTGTCTGAATAAGATAGGCTGGATGAACAATCTGGAGGAGAATACAATGGGACCAACGGTTCCAGGGCGACATGGGAGAAGGGGAGGTGGGGGGAAAGGAAGTGGTGTTAACAAACCCAGGGACAAGGGAACAACAAGTGATCCAAATCGGTGG
>NW_022111372.1:32710074-32762031 GCF_000313985.2 Echinops telfairi | reverse complement strand
GCCATCTAGCTGAGAAGCAACAAAGCCCACATGGAAGAAGCACAGCCTGTGTGATCATGAGGTGTCGATGGGATCAGGTATCATGCATCAAAGAACAAAAAATCAAATCATTGTGAATGAGGGGGAGTGCAGATTGGGGACTCAAGATCCATCTGTAGGCAACCGGACATCCCCTACAGAAGAGTCACAGGGAGGAGACAAGCCAGTCAGTGTGCAGTGTAACAATGATGAAACATACAACTTTCCTCTAGTTCCTAAATGCTTCCTCCTCCCCTCCCCCACTATCATGATCCCAATTCTACCTTACAAATCTGACTAGACCAGAGAATGTACACTGGTACAGAGAGGAATTGGAAACACAGGGAATCCAGGACAGATGATCACTTTAGGACCACTGCTGAGAGTGGCGATTCCGGGAGGGTGGAGGGATGATGGATGGAGGATGGGGTGGAAAGGGGGAACCAACCAATTACAAGGGTCTACATAAAACCTTCTCCATGGGGGGGTGGACAACAGAAAAGTGGGTGAGAGGAGACAGTGTAACGAAAGTCGAACAGTGTAAGATATGACAAAATAATAATTTATAAATTATCAAGGGTTCATGAGGGACCGGGGAGGGAAGGGAGAAAAATGAGGAGCTGATGCCAAGGGCTTAAGTGGGCAGCAAATGTTTAGAGAATGATGAGAGTAATGAATGTACAAATGTGCTTTACACAATTGATGTATGTGTGGATTGTGATAAGAGTTGTATGAGTCCCCAATAAAATGATTTTAAAAAAATAAAATGACTTCATTACATGTCAACACAGAGAAGATATTTTATGAAAAATAATTAAAATTGTAAACCAAAAAATATTTAGTGAGAGAAGCAACATTATTTTATGCAAATAAAGAGCTATGCTCATCCCTTTCATATCTGGCTGAATGCTGACATCTGTTTCTCCCTTCAATCTGTTGCAACCATAGTCTTTTGTTCAAAGTATATAAAGAAAATCTGACATCACAAAGACGTGTAGTGGGAACAGTGAGGAATACTTTATTGCTATTCAGATAATCATGGATATTCTTCTTTGATGCTTCACAGAAACTGTGCAAGAGGTGGTTTCTTAAAGATGAGTTGCATCATGGAAATCTGAAGTGTTACCAAGAGACTTTCATACTCTGCTAAATTAAAATCCATTGCTGATCGCTTGATTGGCTCAGCACATTGGCATGATTTTGTATCATTGTAGATTAGTCCTTTGGAAAATGACTGACTTCACTGAGTTATGTGGATCGTCCCAGGGTAGAGCAGAAGATTCCTCTGCACACTGGAAAAATGAATGTGAAAAAGTCAACTTGAATCTTAGTATTTTAAGGAAAACAGTTTTGACATTGAAGATCAAACTCACCACAAGTGGATCTGAAGGGTACTCAGGAATCCCAGATGCAATGAACTAAGCAGTTGTTCTCGAGTAAGCCCTGGCCCCTGGCCACTCCATGTGGGTCTAAGTAGAACTGTGCTCCTTAGAGGTCTCAGACGTACTCAAACCACCAATCAGTTTTATAAACTCCCTTAGTTTTGCTTGTCAATGCATTAAGGACAGGATCCTTGTATCACTCATTAAAGTGGGGGGGGGGGGAATGCTTCTTCCTCTTTCAAGAGTCTTATTTCTCCCCTCCCCGCCATCGTCCAGAGCATCTATCCCACTAAGTACAAGTGGTCATTCAAGCCCATGGCACCAGGGTGAAATAGTCTGCACAGACAATAGTTCTTTCTGTGTCACCTGTTATGTCCCCAGTGCTTGTTTTCCAATCTGCACTACAAAAGAAAGCTATAACAATTACCGTTGTATCAAAAGAGCTACTTGTATGACTGTTTTAGATTTGTGAATTTGGGGAAAGATGCTACAAAATCAATCGCACGGATTAACAGATTTGGTATGCTATAAGCACAGCACTACGGAGCATTTCCTCAGACCCTGCATTTCCTAGATCCAAGCATGCGCTCCTTTCTCATTGGACGGAATATTCTGCAATCGCAGGAGACCGATGTCAAATGGTGCCTTCTCTACACAGTCTCGCAAGAAGGCTTTCTTGATGCTCTCATTTCTTTTCCCATTATCAGCCTAAGCTTTGTCTTTCTTCCATTGCCCTTGCCACCATTTCCACTGCATTACAGTATAAATTCTTAGCACTAACTTGGCAGAAGTCTGTGATTTACGATGGGAGCTCTAAATCCATTTTGTCTCTCCCATACATTAAACCTTCAATTAATTATTTCTCTTTTGTGTTAAAAAGTTAACAGTTATATAGACTTATAATTCATATAGCATGCAATTCAATCGTTTAAACATGTTAATGAATTGTGTGATCATAACTACCACCAATGTCAGAATAGTTTCCTCTTCCTTGCACTCTTTATGATTAGCTTCCCATCTGCCTCCCCCACTTCCCCTGCCATAATCCTGAAATACTATTAATCTGTTTACTATTTTATAGATTTATCTATCCTGGATGGCATAGAAATAAGATATACCAAGAAAAGAAGAAGGAAAACTATCCAAAACAAAATAAAATATAGGAAAATTTATTGTTCCTTTGATCATTGCATGGTGTCTAGTCATGTCTCTATTGTGTTACTTGCCTTGAAGCCTATTTTCTCAGAGAGTAATTTTGCCATTCGGGCTTCTTTCTTTGAGTTTCAGTCGATTTTTGTCTTTCTGTTTAAGGTGTGTCTTGTAGGCATCTTGAAGATGGGTCTTCTTTTCTAATCCAGTCTGCCACTCTCTGCCTTTTCATTGGTGCATTTAATCCTTTTATATTTAGGGTCATTATTGGTCTATGGAAGTTCATTGCTGTGATTTTGTGGTTTGTCCTTTTGTGTGTGTGTGTGTGTGTGTGTGTGTGTGTGTGTGTGTGTGTGTGGTTTATTGTATCTCGGTTCCTCCTCTAGTTCTGTGCTGCTTTGAGTGCTGCTTTCACCGTCTTGGTTTCTGGGTGATATTGTCCTATATGATATTTTCAAGTTTGTCTGCCATTGTTGATAATTCTCTGTCCATAGTGATCCATAAATTTTGTTCATAACACTGGTTGTATTTTTACTACTTTCTTCATTTTCTTCTTGTCTAGAAATATTCTTTATGTTTTCTTATTTGAGGGATAATTGTGCTGGTATAGGATTCTTGGTTAGCTTTATTTTCACTCTCTCAGAATTTGATATATGTCACCCCATTGTCTTTTTGCCTGAGTGGTGTTGCCAGTTTTCCTCTGTGGGTGATTTTTCTGAACTTCCCTTAGCTGCCCTCGGGATTCTCTCTAGTTCCTTGAAATTGTAGAATTTGACTATCATAAGTCACAATGCTTTGTTTTTGAGGTTCCTGCCAGCTTCTTAAAGAGTTATTTCATCTTCCTTAGTGATGTTAGATAATGTCTCATACTATTTTCTCTGTAGTTTTGTTTTCTCTTGTTGAGGATCTGCATGAGACAGAGGTTGGTGCTCTTGACAATGCTCCTCATCACTCTCGGGCTTTCACTGGGTTCCTTTGCTGTTTTGTTGCTTGTTTCTCTTGGTTGTAGTCTGAGCCAATGGATTTGAGCTTGCTGATATCATTTTCTTTTCCTTCTATTTCTCACCTATTAACATGAGGCCGAGTTCTGTAATCCTATTTGTCTTCTGGGATCTCTTTTGATGTAAAGTTCCTAGGTTTCAAATCTTTGTGTTATTCTCATGAGTATTTCCCATATCTCTGGAAGTAACTTAAACATCAATCTTCTTATTTAGATTTCTGGCAACTCCAAGGCCTCTTTTTCAGAGTCTTCCATTGGGTTTGGGTAATTTTAAGTTATTTTTGTTTGCTTTTCTTGATTGGGGGGGGTTGAATTGTGATAGGCTGCGGTTTCCATGGCATCGAGAGGTGCAATTATTGGTGGTTTGTGAGCTGCTGGGTCATATAGGGGTGGTTGCCTATGATGTGGGGGAGGTCTAACAAGAGCCAGAAAACATCCAGGGGAGACACGTAAGCAGGAGAAGAAGAAATAAAAGAAAAGAATAGTAATAATAATTGTAATAATAAACCTTCCAATTAGACCAAAAGGTTTATTTTTAAAAATGGGTAAATGTATTTTCAGAGGGGTAATAATAATTAATAGGTGTCATGGTAACACAGTTCATAAGGAAACTGAGTACAAGAGGAGAAAGTGATAATGGGTGTTGCATGAGAAAAGTGTAAACAAATAATCAGACCCTAAGCAGAAGATTTGTGTAAATATATATTTAAAAGACAAAAAGACAGAAGGGAAGAAGATGCAAGAATAAAAAGAGTAACAAAAAATTTTGAATGTGCAGAACAGAGAAGGATAAGCAAAGGACGGGAACATGGCTTGGGTGTGAATGCTGGAGTCCTGTTGCTATGTCGGCGTGGGCATGGGTATGTGTCTGCTCTCAGAGTAACAGGAAAAAAACTGGTTAAAAGAATATAATCATGGTCTGGGTGGGTTTGCTTTGGGAGGCGTACATATTCACAGGGGGATATGGGGCACATGGGAGAAGGAAGTAGAAGAGAACAAGGAAAGAAATGAAAAACTATTAAAACATACCGAAAACACAAAAACCAAAGGGGAAAATTTTAAATAAGTAAAATAAATATTTAAAGCCACCGTTTAGATGAAGATTCCTGTTTCTCTGTGCTTGCGATTGTATGCACACAGCAGCACATTGGAGGTGGGCTATGTAGTAGAGGAGACACCAGAGAAGAAAGTAAGAAGAAAGGGAAATGCCAAAAATGTTTCTGGAGTAGTGTGGATATCTGCAGCAAGCTGCCCACACGGTCTACTATCCACACAGGGCCCTTAGAGGCCAGAGAGGTAATTTCCCCAGAGCCACTGAATTCGTTCTATTAGTCAGCACTGTGAATAGTCTTGCTCTCCAGCAGCATGCCCTCCTCTAGCCATGGAAGAGAATGGCAATCTAGCCCTTAGGGACTTGTCTGAGTATATCATGAGTCCTATCCTGACTGCCTTGGTTGGAGAACCCCTGAACCAATCTTGTAAGTCCTACTAACTTGCATAATGTACATATGCCAATCATGGTCCCATTCCTGTTTATGTGGCCCTGCCTGCAACTATAATATATTGACCTGACCCCAACCATGCTTTTGCGACAGCTTCCCTGATATTATCATGTCCTTTTTAAGTGGTCAGTTTTCTGTAAATCCATGGACACCTTTGTGGTCTGTCTCCATGGTCTTCTTCATCTGGATGAATTATCTTTGTCTTTGACTTGGTCTTGTTGTTGCCATGTTTAAGACGTGATAACTGTGCCTCTATAAATTATATGTAAATCTTGGATCTCTTTTCTGTCATACAACAAATGTACCATGATTATTTTGTACTTCTCTTATCCACTCTTCTTCTAAAGTTGTTGGGGCCAAGGACTGTATCATTTTTATTCAACTTAAAGGCAGGGCTACCTCAGAGGTTTAATAGCTTCTAGGAGCCTCTGTGTTGACTTAGAGATCCAGCCTTTCAATTAGCCACTGAGCTGAATACAATAAGCATTCCAATACTCAAAGATTCCATTCATCTTTATGTCCTACTTCAAGGACTACCACAATGGCGTACTCTTGCTTTGAACATAATAAGTAACAGTGAATGACTATATAGCAATTTCTATGATCCAGGTGCTATTCTAAATAAAAGCTTATATATATTTAGTCGCCTGCTCCAACAAAAGTTATAAGATGAAGAAACTAGGGCACAAAGGGTGTAACCTTACCAAGATCACATATATAAAAAAATAACAAAAAACCCAAACTGAGAATTACAGAGTAGAGCTGTTCTATGTCTATCCAGATGGAAGCAGACTGCCTGATGTTTCTCTTGTGAAGCAGCTTGTGGGTTCAAACTACTAAATATTCTGTTAACAGTCCAATGCTTAACCCATTGAGTGTCCCAGGTTTCTAAGATGACATAGTTAGTAAGTAATAAAGCTGGAACTTGACCCTGGGTTGTCAGGGTCCTGAGTCTGCCCTATTAACTGCTTTATCACACTGGTTCTCCAACTTAATATTTATTAAACTAAATCAGGTAAAATTTTTGAATCTCCAAGCCATCATTTTTAGTCCGTTTTTACAAAATTAATTATTTGATACTTATAATGAAACTATGAAGTGGGCCAAGAAATCTTAACATCATTTGAATGATGAGGAAATTGACCCATGCCAGGCACACCCAGGGAGTTAGTTGCCTGATAAAAGCAAAGCCAGAGCACATCATTTTGGTTTCTATTCTTTCCCTTATATTGCAAATGGTTGTGGTAAGAATCTCATCATGTAACCAAGGCCAAGAGTCCTAAGGAGCCTCATAAAATCACTATTCATTTATAAGATATCATTGTACCACTAACTAAATCACACTAAATTGAAGACACAGAGGAGTAAAGACATGACCATGTGTAAAACATAGACATTTATCTCCACCCAATGTAAACAAATTCAATTTGTTAGGACCACAGATACAGACAGAATTTTGGATTCTCATCAATGAGCGAATAACCCAAATCAACTCAACTGTTGTGTAGGTCAATTTTGTGTAGCCAATTGTCTAGGTCAACTTTGACTCACAAAGACCCTGTAGGACAGAGAACTATTCCTTATGGTTTCTGAGACTATAGACCTCAGGATGTGTAGGCCCATGCTTAACTCACAGTGCCACCAGGGTTCCTTTGATGAGTAAAAAAATTTTAAGCCAAAAACACACATATAAAGAATATTGTTATAAAAATTAGGAGCTCTATGAGCATTATGGAGAATTTCTTTATTGATTTTTTTTCCACTATGTAACATGACCTCAACTAGTCCTAATAGCCTCATAAAATCATTTCTAAAATATCATTGTAGCCTTAACTATATCACACAAATTTAAATAAAAATTGGATACTCAAAATTATCATTACAGAAAAATAAGTAAGGTATCCATTACTGCACTTTTTCCTGTATATTTTACTTTCAATAAAAGACTTGGCATTTGGAGTAAACACACACCTCTGATAGAGAGTACTGTAGGTGAGGACAAAGTAGAGAAATAAATTGGGGAAATTCAGCTAGTGAGAAGAGATAAAGCCTGCTTTGTATGACATAAATGCTTTATATGCCATAAATGATATAAGACAAACAAATATATAGTCAAGTACAGTATATGAAACATTAAAGAAGAGGTAATGCCTGTCAACTCTATCATCTAACTCAAAGAAAGCCAGTCTGTCATGAGTCAAGGCCAACTCACGGTGGCTCCACATAGGTCAGAGGAGAGCTGTCCTCCCTGGGGTTCCCAGAGGCTGATTTCTCAGAAAGACATAGCCAGGTCTTTCTTCAGAGCAGCATCGAGGAAGACTCCCATCCCAGGCTTTCAGTTAGTAGCCAAGCTCGTTAACCACCTGCACCACCCAGAGGCTCCAATGCAAAGCAAAGTGACTGCGCTTAGCACCTGAAGGATTCCAGGATCAAAACCAAACTCACTGCCATTGAGTTCATCTGACCCAGAGCGACCCTCCAGGACAGGGTAGAACTGCCCCGGTGCGTTTCAGAGACTACACCTTTATGGAAGTAGAAAGCCTCATTTTTCTCCCACAGAGTAGCTGGTTATCCTTATGGTTAGAAGTCCAACTTGTAACCCGCTACACCACCAGGGCTTCTAGGATACATTTTCAAAAGAGTTGTTAGATATTGGAAAGGATTACATGGGGAAGTGACAAAAATCCTTCTCTAAGAGTCTTAGTAAAAGGAAAGAAAGAAAGAAGGGAAGAAATGACACAACAATAAACATTCCTCAAGGCAGCCTAGTTCTGAAGGGTAGAAATACGTGTCTTCACAACTGACATGAATGTCTGCTATCTAACACAATGGGCTCCAGATTCCCGGCCCACCCCAACCCCCCACCTCTCACCCTTGTGGATCCACCTGCATACACACCTTGGACTGAAAGGAATGCAGAGCCATCCTGGTCACTGTTCTGAAGGCTGCATTTGATGTGGCCTGCATCTCTGAGTTTCACATCATGGATAATCATCTCAGAGATGAAATTGCCATCCACTTCATAACTGGCAGAGGTGAACCGTTCGTTTGTGATGATGGGCTCTTTGGGAGTGAGGCTCAGAACCACTGTGTTGTTTAGCGCCCACATGATGAGCTTCCAGCCCGGTGACACGGTGCAATTGAAGCGAGCCTCTGAGCCCTCCAACACTGTTGCATTCTTGGGGCCTTCTAGGATTTGATAGCTGGATCCAGAAGCTAAAAGGCAACCAAAGTTTCAAGCCAAGAAGTGAGTCAATCAATATAAACCAACTGTACAACTTAAAACTTCTGGGTTGACCAGTTGGAATCCCCTGCAGTTTCACCTAGTAACTCAGACTCTATATCCTACTGGCCCAACACGAGGTCTCCCACCGGTAGATCAGAAACCTCCAGGACCACCAGGACATCTTCCCCCTCTACCATCTTTCTTTCCACCACCTAACTTTGTGTTGCTGTGATGATGGGAGCTATGCCACCAGATTTCAAAGAGCAGTGGTGTCACCATTGTGGACAGGTGTCAGTGGAGCTTCCAGATTAAGACAAACTAGGCATGGGAGGTGGGGCAAGTTCTGATAATCTACTTCTGAAAATCAGCCATTACAAAATTAGAATATATTGCCTGATATGTTCTTCCCCCTATGTTGGAAGGCACTTCACAATAGCTGACGACAATCGATTCCACCACAGAGGTCATCTGATGGTGTAAGAGGAAGTGTGCCTCCAAATAACTACTGCCTCCCTCCTTAACTTCTCAATTTATATGGTCAAATTGTAAGGCCAGTTCTAAAATAATCGCTTTCTAGCCCTAAAACTTTCTGGGGAGGGACCAAGCTGATACACATTAACGCTTCACCTGCTGTGTGAGTCTGGGTACTTTAGAGAAACAAATCCACAGAAACTCATATGTATAAGAAAGAGTTTTATATAAAGGGTAAGTGCACATCAAGAAAACATCTCAACCCAGAGCTTCCCAAGCCCATAAGTTCAACATTAGCCCATATGTCCAACACCAATCCACAAAGTCCTCCTCCATCTCACAAACACACACAATGATGCCGACTGCAGGAGGAAAGCCGAATCAGTGAATGTGTAGGCATCTCAGTGCTGGCAGGGGTCTCCACATAGCTGCTCCAGCACCCAGGGCTGCATCGGGGTAAGTCCATGTGGCTTCTCCTCAGGGATGTCTTGGAGGAAGTCAGCCTTGCCAGCTGAAGCAGAGAACTGGCTAAGGCAGCTGCACCCTGATCCGACCATCACAAAATAAGAGACCCAAGAACTAGAAAGGCGAGGCTTACTGAACCATTTATCCTTCCACCCTTCAATGAACCCCACCTGTGTTTATCAGCCAGGTTAAACGAACAATAAACTAACTACCTCACCTGCATACCCAGAATGCTCTGTCAGAACCTGTCGATGGAGAGAATGAACTACGTCACAGAACACAATTGTAGGGGTAAGCAGTGACAGGTGGCTCACACAGCAGCCGGAAGCAACAAAGGAGGCTAATCTAGTGTTTCTGACAGCAGGATTTCTTTAATAGTAGAATTCTCTCTGTCACAAGTGACAGCCTAGTTCAACCTCATCAAATGAAACCTGTGTGCAGCCACCACCCCTGTGTCAGTTGGGGAATATGTACTGCTAGGATGCTCAACAGATTTCAGAGGCACTTCCAGCTTAAGATAGACTAGGAAGAAAGTTCTGGCAACCCACTTCTGGAAAACCTATTGATCACGAAAGTCAGACTAAAGACCCCAGGAGTCAGCGGTTGGTGGGAAGGCAGCTGATCACTATTGTCTTGTTTGTGGGCGCAGTATAAAAACTCTAAACTAAAAATCCACTTAGCTTGGGTCTTATCCCTTACCCTTAACTTTGGACAAGTCCTTTTGATCTAAAAATCCCTTTGATCTGAGTTTTTTTTTTTAAGTGTGAAGAAAGGAGGTAATTCATTATTCCCTAGGGAGGCTAGGCCCTGTACCAGCTCAGCCCTTTCCATGAATTCTGAACTGTACTTTCAGAAAAGGGGGGAAACTAAAGAAAAAGGCAAATCTAACCCCAGAGGAAAGAGACCAAACCTACTCTCCTGCTCCATGCTATAATAACAACCTTCTCCCCAATCCTAACTACCACCCACCCACGGCATTGAGTTGATTCCAACTCATAGTAATCGAGCATGACATAGTAGAACTGCGCTATAAGGTTCCTAATGCTCTAAATCTGCACAGAAGTGACTGTCACATCCTCCTTCTATGGAGCTGCTGCTGGTGAATTTGAACACCTGATCTTTCCATTAGCAGTCAAGCACTTCAACAACTGCACCACCAAAGCTCCCACAGAAGGACTAACCAGAGCTGACAAAACCCTTCTAGTGCTGTGTAGGGTAAATGCAGAGGTGGGTGAGTTCCAGGGCCTCCAGGCCAAAAAAAAAAAAAAATCAACATAAGAAGCTCACCCACTTGAACCCACAGCTCCTTTCTCTGCTCAATGAGATAGTGAAATTAGTTCATGCCTGAACACTATTCTCTGAAACCAGCATTTTAAAATCCCACAGTTAGGAAAATTCCTTAGACATAACCCAGAACTTTAAGAGCATGAATCTTGGGACCTAGAGGCTGAAGACTATAGTCTCAGGAGACCCAAGTTCAATTGGTCAATGCCATTGCTCACAATGACAATGTTCTGCATCCTACTTTGGTGAATAGTGACTGGGTTCTTAAAAGCTCATGAGCAGTCATCCAAGGTACAACTATTTTGGCGTCTCCCTATCCAGAGGATATAGAAGATAAAAATCAAAATTAGTCCAACGGACCACAGAAACATAAGTCTCTATAAGCCTGAGACCAAAAGAACTAGATTGTACCTGGCCATCACAACCAACTTCTACAAAAAGGATGCAATTTGAAGGTCCTGGATAGAGTCGGCGTGGGAGTGGGGGTGCAGAATAGAAAACAGAACCCCCAAATGTGAAAGAGACCAGAATTATTGGTTGTATAGAGACGAATAGAACTCCCAAGACTGTGGCCCTTAATCACCCTCAGATTAGAATCATCAGCCACTTAAGATCACAAGGGAAGCATTGACTCAAGAAAAGAGGGTCAGGAAAGGAGGAGGGATGGCCACAGGAAGCACTGGGCGGAAGTGGGATAAGTGACAGTCCCTTGAGGGGATTTAAAGGGGCGATTGTAAACACCATGTGAATAAATTCTTACATGTAAAACTGATGACCTGCTCTGTAAACTTTCACCGAAATCACGATAAAAAGCTAAAAAACAAAACAAAACACAGACTGAGGAGTCATAAAATCTACGCAAGCCCCATATCTTGCATGGCAGTTGGTGTTCCAGACATTGCTGGGATTAAGCTAGAAGGAGGGCAAGAGCTACTCCCAGGGGAAACTCTAACTTGAGTGTGGCTTTCACCTTCAAATTAAACACACACGCACAGTTGCCCTAGTCGACTCCAACTTATGATAACTCTTGGGATTTCAACAGTTGATATGTCTGAAGCAGATTATGAGGTTGTGCTTCCAAAGCACCGCTGGCTGGGTTCAAACTCTGAGCCAAAACGTCAAGTCCTGAGCACTCAAGTCCTCTGAAAATGTCACCTACTACAACCACAAGGAAACTCTCCTTCTGCTGAACCTCAAGATTAAGAAGTAGTATTTCTGGCAATGTAAGTATCGGACCACTTCTAACACTGTCTAATTTCTGCTACCGGTCTGTGCAACTCTGCCCCACAAGAACAAACATGAGATCGTTGTAAATAAGACCTTTAATCAAACAATCAAGTACTGCAACTCACAACTTCCTTTTCCTCTTTGCCCTTCTTTTTACTGTGTACAACATGGGGACAAGTCGGGTGTCAATGCATCACCACCCACACCCTTGCCTCCACCCAGCAATATTCCCAAGTCCCCAGTTTCGGAGCCACCTAACACCAGCTCCTAGTCTCTGCTGTCTACATTGTTTTCTTTGTAGGCAATATCCGCTGTAGGCAATATCCGCTTGCAAGAATTTGTTCTTGTGATTACAGTAAATATGTATGTAACAACACATTTGCAATTTCAACATTCCTCACATCTGCAATTGAGTGACATTCATCGAATTCCTCATGTTGTACAAACATCATCATTATCTCTTTCTAATCATCCTTAACTTTCCTATCGGTGTTCCCCAAGCAATGATTCGTTTCTCCCTCCCCCTCCTCTCCATGTCTGGTTCATGAGAGCTCATATAAGTGGTCCTTTTGTGTTGGCATTTCATACAGCATGTTTTCAAGGTTTATCCATGCTGTGGTATGTGTCAGGACTTCATGTCTCTTTACAGTTAGGTAAAAATAGTTTAAGAAGTCTTGGTGTCGCCTGTGTTATCATGAGGTGTCGATGGGATCAGGGATCGGGCATCAAAGATCCAGAACAAAAATCATATCATTGTGAATGAGGGGGAGTGCGGAGTGGAGACCCAAAGCCCATCTGTAGACAATTGGACAGCCCCATACAGAAGGGTCACAAGGAAGAAACAAGCCAGTCAGGGTGCAGTATAGCACTGTTGAAACATACAACTTTCCTCTAGTCCTTTAATGCTTCCTCCCCACCCCACCCCCACTATTATGAACTCAATTCTACCTTACAAATCCAGCTAGACCAGATAAGATACAGATAAGAGCTGGTAACACGGGGAATCCAAGACAGATAAACTCTTCAGGACCCATGTTGAGAGTAGCAATACCAGGAAGGTAAGGTGAAGCTTGGGGGCAGAAAGGGGGTGGGAGGATGGGGAAGGAAAGGGATAAAGGGGAGATGAGATCAAGGAGTTCAAAAAGAAAGAAAATGTTTTGAAATGGACTGTGGTAGCAATTGCACGATACTGCTTGATGTGATTGAACTATAGAATGTTATGATATCTGTAAAATGATTTTTTAAAAAGATTTACAATCTCAGGAACCCACAGTTCTACCCTGTCCTACAGGGTCGCTGTAAGTGAGAATTGGCTCAACAGCAATGGGGTTTTTAGATGCACATCAGCTTCCTTTCAGCTTCACACTGCCCCACACTCTGTCTTCTGTAATTTATCAACTAGCCAACCCTCTCTAGCCTCTACATAGCTCTCTTCATAGGCAGGCACTCAACCTGAAGTACCCATCCCATTTACTACCGTTAAGCCTCACCTGCTAGAGGAGTTGCCTTCTCTTCAGGGAAGCCTCTTAGACCATGCTCTTTGGGTTATAAATTCTTCTACCTGAGGTTCTGAAAGCATTGGTACTTCTTTGACACAGTTGTCACAGTGCTGATTTTATATTGTATTTAGTGTGTCTATTGAAGACATCTATCCCCACTTCTAGGCCCTAAGCTCCTGTTGCTCAAAACTTTCCTAGAACTGGTCAAACTAGTTGAGTCACGGCTGATTAAATGAAAACTGCAGACCTGAATCCCATCCCCCACCCCAACCCCACCCCCAATCCGGGTGATCCGGAGCACTAATTATATGGGAAACGCCATGGATTGACTCCCTGCCGTGGGAAACTTGGAAGAGGCATGGCCAGCCTTTCAGGGCCTGACCTGTGATGTTGGACTATTGGCAGGACTGCGGAGAGCAAGCCACGCTCAAAGCAGCAGCCCAGTCCGCTGCCATCTTTCAGATGACCACCAACCTTTTCAATTCAATTGGTCAAGAGATTCGGGTGGCCATGCACATGTTGTCCTTGCTTTCTCAAAGGGAAATTAAGTTTCTATTGGGCTTTAACCCATCATTCTTTCAATACCAGTTAGCATTCCACTTCACCCACATTTTAAAAGTCTGGGGCCATTGTGATGGTACTTCATCTGCTTGGCAGGAACAACAGCTGGTTTCTTTTTAGCCTAGTGATGGCCAGGAAGTAACATGTGTCCCTTGCAATGGTTGGGATTTATGTCATCCAGACACTAGATGAAGGTAAGGGTGGAGCTCAACTTATCAATCAGGTCATAAAAAATATCAGATCATAGCCTGATGACACGGCCTTGGGGCACATGGCCTTTTGTACAAGACAGAGACTCTGAGCAAAGCCGAGCCCCTTCTTGCCCTTTCACCTTCTGCTGAATCTGGATCCATCGATCTCCCATTGTGTTGCCTGCCCATCCCAGGAGCCCTCAGCAAACTTTACATTTGTTTACCTCTGCACCCACCAGCCTGTGGTCCTCCTGCTTCATCATCCTGTTTCCCATTTATCAGCCTTGCAGCTCCCGAGTCAGGAGAAGCTTCAAGCTTACATCTGTCGAACCAGACTGGACATATTCAGTACTATAACTATGGAAGCCTTTTCCTGATAGAACTTTCTTTCTACTTACATAGACATCACAACTGCCACTGGTTTTACTTCTCTAGAAAACCCAACCTAACACATCAGATCAGCACTTAGCAACTACTCAGAGATCTGTGGTTCTATTTTTTAACAATCACTGTTGAAAATCCTGTGGAACATAATGATATCCTGGCACAGATGGGGTTGCCCTGAGTCTGAATCATCAACTTCAGGACAATGTTATTTTATTTAGTTAGTTTTTGCTTTTGGGGAGGCTCTGTTGTTATTAGCTGCCCTCAAGTCAGTCCCCAATTCATAAGGACCCTGTGTACACAGAACAAAGCATTGCCCAGTCCTGTGCCATTCCTGTGATCATTAGCATATTAACCACTGTGATCCATAGAGATTTCATTAACTAATTTTTTTAAAGTAGATCAAGAGAGCTTTCCATCTAGACCATCTTATACTGGAAGCTACAGCGAACCTTGGTCAACATCATAGTAACTTGCAATTTTCCACCGGTAGTTGGTAGCTGCATATGAGGTATATGGTCTGAGATTTGACCTTAGCTCAGCAAGAACTATACTGCTGAGCCATTATACCACTATCCATTAAACCAGGAGCAACATATACTAAATTACTGATGAGGTTTAGAATATGGATTAACTTCTGTTCGATTATGACGCTTTAATCAATGAATTTTTTTAAATCTTGCCTACAAGAAGTTTATGTTCCCAAGAGGGAAGGCAGACAACAAATTAAATCAATAGACTAGATGGTCCTTCATAGTTGGCAAGAGAAAATAGAATAAAGGTGAGTGTGTGTGCCTGGGGGCATTAAGGTAGATGATCAGAGCCTGGGTCTTGGAATGTTGTCTGTGAACATGAAAGAAAGGAGAACATGTGGATATTGGTGGGAAGAGCATTCCCAGCAGAGTAATGAGATGCAGAGGGAGGAGCCCTTTGGATGTACCGTGAGTTACTCTTAGGACATTCAGAGCCAAGTCCACAAGTGGAGGTGACCCTACCCACACCCAGACTTTCTAAAACGAAGCATCAAAAGTAGCTCACTCCCCAAAATGGACCCTGATCTCTCTGCAACCTCTAAAATTTATCCCCAAAGACTCTTTCCTCCTGAAATAACCATCGGCAGGCCTCAGACCAAAGCTATCCCTCCCCTCAAAATAATACTTAAGGCTCAACTTTTGCAGGAAAGAAGGGTGTCAGAAAAACAACAGACCTGAAATCAATTCGCTTCCCACTTAAACCCACAAGAGTTGTTTGCAACCAGCAACTGTGGTTGAAACAACTCCCTAGGCCACCATGTCCCTAAATGTGTGTTGAGCGGTTCATTAGCTCTGCAATGAGTCTGTGAGGAGCTGTTTTCTTCACCACTCAACAAATGCCTTTCAAAGGCCTGGTATCACGCATCCTCATGGAGCAGTAGGACAGCTGTCTGCCCCAGTGGACTCCTCTTGCGTCCTACCCAAAGAACATTTCATCAACCCTCCCATTAGCCATACCTGCCAGCCCAGCCAGGATGACCAGGAGCGTGGGGATGCCTTTCCAGAGGTCCTCCATCTCATTATTTTCTTCCTCACCCTGAGGAGAGAAAGCAAACAGGTATGAGTCAAGTACCATTCAGAGATAGGCTGCACCCCTACCAGGAAATGTGAACAGTTTAGATAAGCACCATGTGATCAGTCATCATGTGATTAGCAGTATCAACCTCACCGAGGGACTTGGTTAAGAAAGCAAATTCTACGCCCTTTATGTCCCCATGTGTGTCAGAGTACAATTGTACTCCAAAGGGTTTTCAATGGCTGATTTGGGAAGTTGGCAAGACTTTCTTCCAAAGTGTCTCTGGGTAGATTCCATCCTCCAACTTTTGTTTAGTACCCAACCACAGTAGCCATTGGTATCATCCAGGGACTCACCCACTGCCATTCAGTAGATTCCATAGCCACCCTAAGACTATTCATCTTTAAGAGAACAGACAATCTCATCTTGCTCCCAAGGAGCAACTGGTGGGTTTAAACCATTAAACTTGTGGTCGGTAGCCCAGCACTTACGCCACAGGGCCCCAAAGGGATTCAGATCTCCTGGATCAAAAATGGGGGGGGGGGTAGTTCCATTACTCTGTGGGTTAGTAAGTTCTACAGATGATATTTGTACCTGCTCTGGTTTGAGAATCACTGAATTCAGTGATCTTACCTTCTGGGCCCATTGTGGGATATAGGGGGCCTGTCATTACCATGGAATTATTGGCCAAGATGTAGAGAGTGAACTGACTTGTATTCATTATAAGCATGATGCTTTTTGATCAAGGATAAAAAATTTGTCTTTAATCTTAGCCACCGGAGTTTACACTCTCAAGAAGTGTGTCTCAGGAAGACACACAACAAAATAAATACAAGAGGACGTAAATAAGTTCATAGACAATTGAATTTAAAATCTATTGGAATTGTTCCACAAACTTAAACTTTTTAAAGTTCCCTAGGAGAAGGTGGCCCAGGGTATGGATAAAAATTGAAGTTACTGATAATTTTGAAGAAAGAAAGGAAATAATGTACATCAACAAAGAAAGATTTTACAAGACAATTTTGTTGTTAGTATTCATTTATTCTATTTCAATATTTCAAAGTGCCCTGGTGATGTAATGGTTCTGCATCGGGCTACTAACCCCAAGTTCAAATGTTTGAAAACACCAGCCCCTCCTCTGGATAAAGATGGTGCTTTTTACTCCCATAAGAGTTATAGTTTTGGAAACTTACAAGGGCAGTTCTGCCCTGTGCCATCAGGTCTCTGTGAGTCAGCATTGACTCCATGGCAGTGAATACATGCTTGCAATATTTCATTTAAGCAATCAGCATCTGTATTTCTCATATATCATTCTATGATTAATGTTGATACTAAACATTACTATCAGGAGCCCTGGTGGTGTAGTGGGTTATTGGTTGGGCTGCTAACTACAAGGTCAGCAGTTTGAAAGCACCATCCACTCCATGGGAGAAAGAAGAGGCTCTCTACTATTGTAGAGTTCTCAGAAACCCACAGGGTTAATTCTCCCTTCTCTATGAGTCACAATGGGTCGAAATCAACTCCACGGCTGTGAGTCTGGATTTTGGGTTTGGAGAAATTTCGAAGGATATGGTTTGTTAGGGGAGGAAGTCCATGGTCGGCAGGGTGGAGGTGGGGGGAGGCAGACTAAGAACTGTCTGCAAAACCAGAAGCCATTTAGGCCCAGAAAAAGGCTTTCATTCCAGCCATTCTTAGATCTCACAGATATATAGCACACAGGGACCTGGGGCTAGTATTTCAGGTAATGTCTTTGACATCTGCACAGATATCACAAGACACAGGGCCCCAAGTGGGATTTTCGAATGTATCCACATACTCATTGTGGTCACTTGTCTTCTCAGAGACAATTCTGACTCAGAGTAGCCATACAGATTGTACTGCTCCCGAGGGGTTTGTGACTGTGATCTTTATATGAGCACGTCATCAAGTTTGCTTTTCCTTCAAAGCCCCTGGCTGGGTCAGAACTGCCAACCTTTCTGTTAGCAACTAAGCATTTAACCTTTGCATCACCAGGGCTCCTATAAGACACACAAAAACTAAAACAGTCATGAGAAAATAACCACCACAAAAAAAAACCCTCATATGAGTTGAAAGAGTTGATACACACAGGCCAGTGACAACTTTTTCCACTGAAGCACGTTACTGAGTGTTTATAGCTTTCTAGAGCCATCTAGAGTTCCCCTCCTCTTCATTTTTCTGGTTCTCAAAGCACCCAGCCAATAACTGAAAGGCCAGTGATTTGAATCCACTAGACACTCTGTGAGAGAAAGATTCAGTTTGGGGAATTCTATGGGGCTGTTCTACAGTACCCTCCAGGGTTGGATGAGCCAGAATCAACTCTATGGCACTCGTTTGGGTCTTGACTACATGGTAATAACTCGTGTGCTTGCTTCATGGGGACCCTAATGGGAGGTCATTTGGAACCAGTGCAGAGAATCCCTGAAGACTGCTCCAAGACCATGTTGCACTGCAGTTGCACACAACCTGAGGTAAGTTAAGACCCTGACTAAATAAATCATTTACTAATTTTCAAGTTTCAGTTTATAAACTCTACCAATAAATCACTCTATCGGTCATCTGGAACAAGAAGCTACCGCAAAGGACCAGAGAGGTTAAGTCACCTAGTTATAAAAAGGTTATTATGCATCTTACAGTAATGAACAGAACATGTGGAATAGACCCTAACAAAATAGTAGCAATAAATTAAGGTGGGTTACTAATCACTAATAACCAATTTAAGGCATGTCAGGTACTAAGCAGAGATGATTAAACATATTAAACACCCCTTGTGGCCATTGTCCTCACGTGAGATTCATATTGATTATCTGTATGAGAAAATAATTCTGTTTCTGAAGAGTCCAAAGATTTTAACAATCAGAATTTCTGCGCAGTGTGGGAACACCTTGGGAGCTGATTCCAACCCAAACCATCTCTCTGAAATAAAACAGCACTCACACTCCTCCTACAGCCCAAAGATCCAGTTCTGTGTCCCCTGACATGTGGGGCATTGGTTTTACCTTGGCATGGCCTGACAAAGGACAGGCGGTCTTAGAACTTCCATAGGTTTCACAACAATTTTAGCTTCTATAAATATATCTCATTAATGGGAAATCTTTATAGAAAGTAAAATTGTAGATGTGTCACTTAACAGTGTCCAAGGAGGAACGTGGTAATAGCATAGCAAGTTTTCTATCTCCAAGTCCTGGCCCACAAAATTGTAGCACAGTCTCTGCGACATGTCCCTGAGAGCAAAATTCACTGCCGGCCAGAGAATGATTACATTATACATCGCCCCAAATATCTAAACGCTCAGAGTAGCTAATTTTTAACTTTGTAGAAGTTACGGGAAAATAGCAATACCCTCCCTGGAAAAAACTCAGCCTAAGGCTTCCTCAGAGCTAAAGCTTCCTGGTCCGGAGGGTTCAGTAATCAGTTGGAGGAGGCCCCGATTTCCTTGTGGATCAATCAACCGACTAGACAAGCCCCCGTGCAGGAGAGGGGACAGCGAGAAGCTTACCTCTGGCTGTTGATCTCTCAGGACTTCAGAGGAAGCATTCCATTTCCAAAAGGCTCCTTGCTTGTGTTCTCTCTCGACACAAACTCCAGAGCAAATTCCTGCTGGCCCTTAGAAAGTCCCAGTCTCCCTTAACCTGTGTACGGACAGCACCTCATGACATTTTTCTGTCACGTCACTGGCTGGGTTATAAATAAAGGTGTGGCCTCTGCAGCAGGCCCCACACTCCAGGAAGGTGTAAGTGCCCCAGAGGAGAATATTTCCTCAATAATCATTAACCAATCCCAAACAGGAGCTGCAGACCAACCGGGGCGGAGATACCAAAGGCCTCAGGGCCCCAACTGTCCTCCAAGCCAGCCTCTTCCCCTCATTCCTCCCTTGAGACTGCTTCAAGTCCCTTAGAGCCGGGTACTTCTCAACCCCCCCTTTACCTGGTTTTTCTCATTCCCAAAGAAACAGGAGACACACAGGGGGGTGGGGGCAGGGGCTGGACGTGATGGATGGCCTCAGATAGCCTGGCTGACCTTGGTCCCTCATTGCCTCCAGCACAGACCCAGAGGCTGGTAAAGCCGGTTCTGTCTCCTGCCCAGGCACCTACACATTCATGAAAACAGGTTTTTTTGCAAGGAAAAAAACAATCCTAAAAGTGAAGCCCTCTGGAATCCACAGTGTCATTTTCTGTGGAGCATTATTACATGAGAACTAGGGTCGAACGTGGTAGTCCTCAGGCCACTGACTGTCCGCCTCCATCTCCTCAGAGATGAACCAATGAGCTTAGTGGTTCAGGGTGTTCATGCCAGCTCATGGCAAGCCCTGGTGTCACCGAGTAAGAGTGCTCCTTGGCAGGAGTCTTTCTAAAAGTAGCTCAGCATGGCCTTTGGTTTGTACCACCCAGGGCCCTCACGCCAGGCCAATCTCAGGAGATGACCACTGCCCCAAATCCTGACTCAAAGCAGCACCCTATGGTCCACTCTAGTGGATCTTCTCATCGCATGGAAGCTTCTCAGAGGCCTCAGGGAGTGGGGTCTGTACATCACATGTGCATAACAAGCAGAAGGTGTCGACCATATATTTACACCAAACTCTGAGGCATTTAGACAGGAGCACTGTCCAGGAATGGCTGCTGGTCTCATTCACATTCTCTCTAGCCACCAGGAAGTAGCCATGGTGGCGTAGTGGGTAGCACCTTGGACTGTGTAATAGTCTAGGTACTTTAGAGAAACAAATCCACAGCAACTCATGTATAAGAGAGTTTTATGTAAAGGTTAAGTGTGCATCATGAAAATATCCCAACCCAATGCGGCCCAAGCCCACAAGTCCAACATTAACCCAACACCAGACCACAAACTCCTCCACCTCACAAAACAGAGGCAGTGAGGCCGACTGCAGGAGGAAACCCGAGTCAGTGAACGAATAAGCATCTCAGCACTAGCAGGGGTCTCCACACAGCTGCTCCAGCACCCAGGGCTGCATCGGGATAGGTCCATGCGGCTTCTCCTTGGGGATGTCTTGTAGGAAGTCAATCTTGCAAGCTGAAGCAGGGAGCTGCTAAGGCAGCTACATCCTGGTGCGACCATCACAAAGCAAGAGACCCGAGAGCTAGAAAGGCGAGGCTCACCACCCATTTATCCCTCCACCTTTCAATTAGCCCCACATGTCTTTATCGGCCAGGTTGGCACAATTACTAACTCAGGCTGCTAGCTGCAAAGTCAGCAGTTTGAAACCAGCAGCAGTTTCGTAGCTAGCAGCCACCAGATAGTGGAAGAGCCTCTGGTGACAACTTGATCTCAGCCAGAGAAGTTGATTTTGTATATCTGACCTCCAGAATGATAAGACAGCAAGTATGTATTGATTTAACCCACCAAGCCTGTGCCCACCTCCCTGGGAGATGGACAACAGTGGTTGAAGGGAGACATCGAACAGTATAAAACATGACAAAATAATAACAATGTATAAATTATCAAGGGTTCATGAGGGAAGCAAGGTGGGGAGGGAGAAAAAAAATGAGGAGCTGAAAATGTGCTTGACACGTTTTAGAATTATAAGTAGGATCAAAGTAGATTCTAGAACCAGGCCAATTTATAACGCTACATGTTTGGGATGATTTTTTTCACCACACCCTCAACAGCACTAAATATTGTCAACCAAGAGTGACAAAAATTATTTTCTCACCAGCCCTTAATTCAAAAAGTTCTATGAAAAAAGTAGTTAATAATAATATTCCCTGAATGTTGCAAGAACATGTTATTATAGAATTTCAGATGTATGAAATGTCACATGCAATGCCTCTAAAGGCTATGTCATCTTTAACAATAATCAGATCATCAGAGTCATAAGAAGCAATATTGACTCTAGATCAAGCAACAGAAAATGCACCCTCTATTGAAATCACTGTAAAATAGTTTAATTTGCAAACTGAGCAGGATTCGGTAGGAATGGTTTATCTTCCAAGAAGGGTCAACTGAGGCTGGAAGATCCTCCCCAAAGTGACTCACTCACAAATCTGGAAAGTCAGTCCTGCTGTGGGCTCGGGACTGCTCTGTGGTTGAGTGGAGCGATTGGTTCTTCTTCACGTGACCCTCCCCTTGGGGGTGCTTGAGCTTTCTCACAGCATGGGAGTTGGGTTCCAAGAGCAAATATGCCAAGAGAAAGAGCAAAGAGAAGTTCCTGGTCTTTTAAGGGATGGACCTGAAATTGGCACAGTGTAACTACCAGTTTCCTATTGCTGCACAATAAATAGCCACCATTTAGTGGCTTAAACAACATTGATTTATTAATTCACTATTCTGTAGATTTGTAGTCCCGCCAACCTTAACTGAATTCTCTCCTTAAAGGCTAAAGTCAAGTCAAAGTGACAGCACAGTTGGGCTCTTATTTGGAAGTTCTGGAAAGAATCTGCTTATAAGCTTTTTCAAGTTGCTTGTTGAATTAATTTCCTTTTTTGTTATAGGACTGAGGTTCCTATTCCCTTCCTGGTTGTCAACTGGGGGTGTTCTTTTCATCAGCTTTCCAACTTCCTTGTCATGTGGCCCTCCATTCTCAAAGCAAGCAAAACAATACACTGAATTCCCTATAATCTCTACCCTCCACTTTTGCTGTCAGTGGAAGAAAATTCTTCTCAAAAAGGGTGCATGTAATTAGATTCAGCACACTTAGAAATTCTCTCTGTCAGCCTAAAATGGAGCATAATCATGAATGTGACTTCTCAAGATATAGATGGTTTCCACCCACATCAAATGGAGTGATGTTATATGTGTTAGCCTGGGTAGACTAGAGAAACAAATCCATGGACACACATATGTGTATAAATGGAGAGAAAATGTTTTGAGAAATGATGTACAAATGTGCTTTGCACAATTGATGTGTGTATGGATTGGGATAACAGTTGTATGATCCCCTAATAAAATGTTTAAAAAAAAAAAAAAGAATGATGGCAACTATGTACAAATATGCTTGATACAATTGATGCATGGATTTTTATAAGAGTTGTAAGAGCACCCAAAAAAGATCTCTTAATTAAAAACAAAAGAATAGGGGAAAAAAAAAAGAAAGAGGTTTATATACAAAAGGAATTGGACATTGAGAAAACATCCCAACCCAATCCAGTCCACGACCATAAGTCTGATATCAGTCCATATGTCTAATACCAATCTATAAAGTCGTCTTCAGGCTCACGAAACACATGCAATGAAGCCAAATGCAGGATGATCACAAGCCAGTGGGTAGAAAGTCTTTGGGTCCAGTGGCGTTGTAAGCATCTCAGCACTGGCAGGGGTCTCTCTGTGGCTTCTCTGGCTTCAGCGGTCTGGTGGCATCCATGTGGCTTGTCTTCTGCAATGTCTCCCAGGGCGTGGCCGAGAGAGATGTGTCTTCCACCTCTAAGGAGGAAGTACCATTTTCCCAGAATTCTCAGGACAGGCCATGCCCACACAGAAGTCTCATTGGCTATCTACAGATTGACAGCTTAGACTCCACCCCTACACTCTTAATCCTTAAATTGACACCAGATTCGGTGACTGCCACATTATACAAAGATGTGAGTCATTGGGAGTGTATTAAAGTTTAAATTTCTGAGTTTGAAGAAGGCTATTACTTATAGTGGAAGCATAAAGTCCATTTATGATCAGCCTCCTTTGAATTCCTCCTGATCATTATTTTTTACCTGCATAGTGACTGAGGGTTATTGTGGAAATGAAATTTCTGTTGTTCATGTTAACTTTCATCATGGACTCCTTCTTGCTTCTGAGAATGAGAGTTAGATTTCTTTTGACTACAGATATGTGCACTGATCAAGCAAATATTTTTCTGAAGTCACTGTTTTCTCCAGTTACTCTCCAACAGACATTGAAAATGCTTTTGTCCTGTGAAATTTTGATGATGTTTTTATTATTTTTTTATGCCCCATGTAATTACTCAACTGGTCCATGGTATGAATAGAGCAAGAGTATGTTGGGGCAGGCAGCAGGCTTGCTGAGTGAAAGTTTGGGGCATTTATCAGCACTAAAGGAGCTTTGTGACACTTGGTGGATGACAGAATAGTGAGGCTGAAGGATGGCAGCATGTGTGATTTCTTCCTCATAAGAATCATCCTAGGACATACATGGAGTGTGACTCTACGTCCCCCTTGCATACCCAGAAGGAGTCCGGTGTGGTGCCCATGCTAGTTACTCAGATGATGAAGCTGAGTTGAGCAGAACCCAACCTAACGAAGAGAAAGATGTTTCATTTGGGGAGATTATGTGCATTGCTGCAATCCTGATGGCTTGCTCTGAACTTGACTAAGTTTATGGATGATGATGCTTGACGTTCCGATCATAAATGATGATTCTTCAGATCAAAGAACGGGGAAAGAGAGGATGGGGGGGAAGATGCTGAGAGAATTGTTGTCATTGTAGATGGAACTGAACCAGGACAGGAGTAATTTTTCAAATGGGAAAGGGACAATGGCTAGATCCAAAGTATGGCCAAGGTGAAATGGAATTCCTTGGCATGGCTCTTCTAACTCCCAACAAATGACTAAGTGGGAGTATACAATAAGGAGAGAAGACTCAGTGGTTGGTCAATTTAGATATTCTTTGGGCATTAAAGAGAGTCATTTTAACAAAAGGAACAGAAAATCTCTTGACCCTCAAGAAAGAAGAATCAGACACTTCCACACCAGGAATGTGAGGTCAGCAGTATTTCTTCTGGGAAAGAGGTAACAAGTGCAGGAAGATCTCCTCGGCCTTTCTAGGAGGTTCCACCAGGAGGGAAGACTGTGATTCCTGGAAACTAGAAAAAACAACTTAAAAGTTTAAGGTTAAAGATCAGCAACACCTGTTGACCGTGGCTGACTCTCCTTCACCATTGACCAGTGATCCAAGCTGCTCCTAGCTGCTCCACATCCCCTGAATAAGCTGATCCTTCCTTGCCTTAAGCCAACCACCAAGCCAAACCTATTGACTTGTTGGCTTCTGGGGCCCTGTGTGGACTCAGAACATCCGGGAGCTTGGTGCAGACATCCTCACTACTCAGCAATTCTTTTTGCCATTTTGTTTTTCCTTCTTTCCGGCTTCCTGCTTCGGTCGCTCTCTCCCACACCGCCTCCAGCTCACGCAGAGAATGTACACCAAATTCACTGCCCAAGAAGCAAGATTCCCCATTCACACACTGATTTATTTTTTTATTATTTTCAACTTATTTGATTTTTGTGTCTTTGATATCGTTTACTACCTTTATCATGTTTTCCTAGTTTTCTCCTACTTTTTCTTCTTAGATAGCCCCGCACCCCTGAGAATATGCATGCCTCCTAGGCAAAAGCAGGCAAGCATGCAGACTCAGACACAGTCACAAAATACAGGTATGTGTTTTGTTTTTGAAAGAACTGTTCTTTCTTTTCCTCTGAGTGCACAGCCTGCTTATGCTCGTGTTGCAACAGTAAAAGGACGTCAGCATCCACATGAAGCAATGCCTGTCTTTTGTTTTATCACCTCTTCTCTGCACGGTCCCATTCTTTCATTATTCTTTCTCTCCTTGTCTTTTTCTTTCTTTCTGTTTTCTCCTTCTTATCTCTTTTTCTTTTCTTCTTTCTTTCCTGTTTGTGTTAGTCCTGGTTGACTAAATAAACAAATCCACGGAGACCCATATGTGTGTAAGAAAGAGGTTTATATACAAGAGCAATTGAATATTGAGAAAACATCTCAGCCCAGTCCAGATCAAGTCCGTAAGTCCGATATCAACCCATACGTTCAATACCTATCTATAGCGTCTGCTTCAGATTCATGAAACACATGCAATGACACTGAATGCAGGAAGATCACTGACCAGTGAGTGGGAGATCTTGTGGATCCAGTGGCATTGTAAGCATCTCAGCACTGGCAGGGGTCTTCACATGGCTTCTCTAGCCCCCAGGGCTATGGCTGCATCAGGGTAGGTCCATGTGGCTTCTCCTCAGGGATATCTCACAGGAAGTCAGCAGAGAAAGTGTCTCCCACCTCCAAGGAGGAATACTGGAGTTCCCAGAATCCAAAGGAGAAGGCCATGCCCACACAGAGGCCTCGTTGGCTATCACCTGATTGACAGGCTAGACTCCACTCCTTCACTTTTAATCCTCAAATTGACAAACGATTATATAACTGCCACACTGTTCTCTTTTCTTTTTTAATGACTTCTTCTAAATGTAGACATACATTAATTCTCTTCTGGTCTCATTATATGCTTACACTGTTTCCCCGACCCATCCACTATCTTTATCTGCTATCTCTCTACTTTTCCTCATGAAATATATTTCCACAAAATCTATAAATTCTTATTACCCTTAATATGTCTTAAATACATTTTCCCTTTATATTTACAAATTCGTTGAGCTATAAAGACAGCTTATTATTATTATTGCTTTTACTTTATTCTTCCTATTCTCCTCCCCAATCCACTTTTACCTTTCTATTACTCTTCCTTCTTCTCCATCCCACTGTAGGGTTTCCAGACCCACTAGCCTTCCTCCTGGCAACCCTATGGGGAAGGGGAGAACTTCCCCTGTTTTCTGAGACTACAACTCTTTAAAGGAGTAGAAAACCTCACCTTCCTCCATCAGAGCAGCTGGTGGTTTTGAACTGCTGACTTTGGGGTTAGCATTGCAACATATAAACACACTGAGTCAGAATTGACTCAATGGCAGTGAGTTTGGTTTTGAGCTTGATCAGACCTCCTCCATGTCACTAGATAGAGCCAACCACTCCTACACAAATCAGCTGATTAAAGTCCACAAGTCGATGTACCATGATGCTTCAGAAAGAGTTATCAGCCACAGCATACCCCTAAAGTCAAGAAAAACAAACACAAACAACTGAAAATAGCCCCAAACCAACAAACAACTCTGAAAAAGAGACCCTGGAACTACTAGAAATACAATCAGTTGAATTATGATACACAGTTCTCTTCAAGAGATGTAGAGAATACTCATGAGAAAAACAGAAGATTTTGAAAAACTAAAACCTATATACCAAAAAATTCCAAGAAGATAAACAATAAGTTAACAGATTTAGGCAACAAAATGAAATACCTGAGGAATAGAATGGAAGAAAGAAATAGAATCAGTGAGCACTTAGTCAATCACTCTGACTACAAACAATAAGAGATAAAATCAACAAGAAAATGAAGAATTCTTTTTTTAAGCATGAGAATATGAGACAGGAGCAGGAAAAACAATCTACATTACACTGGGATTCCAGAGCAAGAAGAAACAAAAAATCTGATGTATGGATGGATGGATTGTGATAAGAGTTGTATGAGCCCCCAATAAAATGATTTTTTTTCTTTTTTCTTTAGAGAGTGAGAATGAGACAGTGAGTGAGTGAGGCAGTGAGAGAGTGAGGCAGTGAGAGAGTGAGAATGAGACAGTGAGAGAGTGAGGCAGTGAGTGAGTGAGACAGTGAGTGAGACAGTGAGAGTGAGGCAGTGAGTGAGGCAATGAGAGAGTGAGGCAGTGAGAGAGTCAAAATGATTTTTTTTAAAAAGAAAGTAAGTAAGTAAATGTCTAGAAACATATGTACAAACATGCATGATTCAATTGATGTATGGATAGTGATAAGAGTTGTACAAGCCCCCAATAAAAAAAAAATTCTAAGGGTGGGAAAAAAGTACAGAAAAATAATGTAAGAAATGTTTCCCCAATCACACAGGAGGAAAAAAATAACTATTCAAGGAGCTGAGATATCCCTAAAAAAGATAGTCTCAAAAGAACAACATTACAACATATGGTAGTCAAACTAATTTCAAAGTCAAGGAGAGAATCCTGAAAACCGCTAGAGAACAAAGAACCGTCACCTGCAAGGGAAAGCTGATGGAGATGAGCAGAGACTTCTCAGCACAGATTACACAGCAAGAAGAAAGTGGAGTGACATGTGCCAAATTCTGAAAGAAAAAACTGCCAACCAAGGATCCTGTATCCAACAAAGTGATCCCTGAAATATGTGGTACAAATAAAAGGATTTTCAGACAAGGAAAAGCTAAAGAAGTTCATAAAACAAGAACAGAATTACAAAAAATATGTTAACTGAATCCTTATGAACAGAAAATCAATAACAGCAGATAAACTTGAGAGTATCATAAAGGATTTTGCCACCCAGAAATAAATACACTGAACACACAGTCAAAACAACACAGAGCCAAGGAAGGGCCAAAGAAAGCCATGAAACCACACCAAAAAGAAAAAGAAAAGACAGAAAGAAATGAGCAAACATAAGCACGACCAAATGACAGCAATGAACTGGCATATATCAATAATAACACTGCCTGTCGATGGAATAATGCACCAATCAAGAGAGCTAGACCAGAGCAAGTACAGTGGTACAGATAAGAGCTCAAGACACACGGAATCCAGGCCAGATTAACCCCTCAGGAACAGAAATGGGAGCAGCGATACCAGAAGGAGAGAGGGAACGTGGGAGAGGAGGGGAGGAAGGGGGGGAACTAATCACAGTGATCAATACCTAACCTCCCTTCCCCAGGGGGACAAACAACAGAAACATAGGTAAAGGGAGACAGCAATCGATGTAATATATGAAAATAATTTATAATTTATCAAGGGGTTACGAGGGTGGGAAGGAGGGGGTAGAGGCGAAAAAGGGAAGATGATACCAAGGACTCAAATAAAAAGTAAATGTTTAGAAATTAGTGATGGCAACATATGTACAAATATGCTTGATACAATTGGAGTATGGAATGTTTAAAGGGTTGTAAGAGCCCCCAATAAAGTGAGTTTTTAAATTAAATACATAGCTTTGAAAAAAAATGATGATCTGAAATGTAAGCCCCCACCTAGTTCACAATAAAGTTTCAAAAAATTAAAAAGAAAAAAAGAAGAAGAGAGAAAGAGAGAGCAGACTGGATTAGAAAACAAGACACATCTATATTCTGCCTGCAAAAGAAACACCTAAACTTCAAAGACAAAAAAATAAACTAAAATCAAAAGATGAAGAAAAAATTACTAGATCAATTGCAACTGTAAAAAAGTATAAGTGACACTACTAATGACTGATAAGATAGACTTCGAGCAAATAACATAGTGAGAAATAAGAATGGAAACTATATAATGATTAAAGGAACAAGAAGACAAAACCATAATAAACATATGCACTCCCAATGAAAGACCCTTAAAACACATGAATCAAATGCACAGACAGAAAGAGCTCAATAATAACAATAGGAGACTTCAACATACTACCCTTAGGGAAAGATAGACATCAGGAAATAAATTCAATAAAGAACACAAAAGGTACACACTCTAGCCAGCTTGACATCTTAGACATATACAACGCACTGCACTTTACAGGGACACAGTATACATTCTTCTCCAGTGCACACAGTACATCCTGCAGAATATACCACATGTTATGCAGTAAAGCAAACTTTAATAAATTCAAAAGCACTGTGTTTACAGCAATCAATGCACACATGAGAAAAGAGGAGAAATCTAAAAGCAACAAACACCTACAACAAGTAAAACAAAGGCAACCACGCAAATTCTCTAAGAACAGAAGAAAAGCAATCATAAGGATAAGAGCAGAAATTTATAAAACTGGAAAACAGAAAAACAATGGGAAAAATTAGCAAGACAAGAAAGAAGTTGTCTATTGTCTTTTCAACCGAGACTTTCAATGTTTTATTTTGTTATTGTTGTTGGGCTTGGGGGGGGTTTGTTTTTTTGTTTTGCTTTTGTGTATTTTTCTTTATATGAAATCCAGGGGAGTTTCTTGGGTTTATAACAGAGGAGGCTGTAGGGAAATGGGGAGATAATGCTAATAATGGAAGTAGAAAGCCTTGTCTTTCTCCTGCAGGGTGGCTGGTGGGTTTTCACTGTTGACCTCACAATCAGCAGCCCAATCTGGCACCCTACCCCACCAGGGCTCCTGCACCCAAAGAAGAGCTTCAAAAATGAAACGCTTACAAAACGGAGGAGAGAAATAGCCAATTCTGCAGTAATAGCAGGAAACTTTACTACACTCCTCTCAATAAAGGATAGAACAGCTAGAGAGGCTCAAACACAGAACAAATGAACAAAGGTGACCGGATAGACATTTTTAGAACACTCGACCCAATAACAGCACAAAATACCATTGTTTGGATGAGAAGCACTTTAGTCCACAAAGTGAATTTGATTTGGTTTGGGGACAGGGTTTCAGAGACTGGAAACTTCCACTGGGTCTGGCACAGACCCAGAATTCACAACCAGAGACTGGAGTCCACTCAAGGCTGATTGAAAAGGCTGCCCCTTACTGGGGTCCTTAGAGGGCATCCTCCCTCTGAGACATGAAGCTGAGCCCTGTGCTGGCTCCTCTGCCCTTCAGCCTGTACATGTCCTACACAGAGCTTGTAAACATAGTATGGAGAGAGCATCAGATATCCGCGTCTAACTTCATGAACGAGAAAGTGTATCAGCAGCAGCAGTACCGCCCAAGGCTGATTCTTATGAAACAGAGGTCAAGCGTGTCTCCACTCTCCAACCTTCATACCAATTCTGTCTCTCCCACAGCACCCCCTCTGCTGGGTTTGATCATTTGTTGCCATGACCACATAGAATTCACAAACCATATCCACAGTTATGGGTTTTATTAGAGAAGTAACAGTTTATAATTCAGTCTCAGGGGTGACCGAGCAACAGTTTCTCAGCCATGTCCTGTGAAGCCTCTCAGCCTTCAGCCACTCAGTCATGACCTGGCCTCCGTTCTGCTTGGGTAAATGTAACAAAGTTTTTTGGCCATGCCAACTAGTGCCCAGTGGCACCCCACTTGGACAGCAAATCTTGACCTAAGGCTCTCAGCTCTCCAGCTCCATAAGTCATCAAGTTTCGGTCCATCAGCTACCTGGAGGCACCCCACTGTGCCAGGGCGCCTCCTGCCTAAACACCCACAGCCTTCTGGCTCTGTGGGCCAAGAAACTCAACGCATTCTCTCCTACAGCGCTCCCTGCTCTGCTGCCTCTGCTCCACTGCTTCTCTGCCTACCCTTCTCACCCTTTCCTGTGTTCAATCCCGCTCCGTCTCATAGATCTAGACAGTGCAGGGATCCCAAGTCCAAAGGACATACTCCACTGTCAGCTATTCTTCTTGGTAGTAGAGAGACTTCCCCTGTCTACCTCAGAGATATCTCATTTTATGCATAGCAGGATGGCAAAATGTACCAGTCCCCCCTAATTAAGGTTTTCTATACATTATTTGATTGGTGCCACCCTGACAAAGGTGCCATGCCCCCTATTTGCCTTACTAACAAGTTATCTAATTACCAGGAGAAAGATGGGGCTCTCTACTCCTAAAGCAGTTACCGTCTCAGAAACCCACAGGGGCAGTTCAACCCTCTTGATGAGTCAGCATCGACTCACTGGCAGTGAACTGAGCCCACTCAATTCTCTAGATGCACCACAAGTATATGGTTTGCATAGCCCCTTTGGTGGGAGTGACAAAGGCATGGTGTGTTAAACAGGGTTCTCTAGAGAGATAAAACCAAATTGCTGATAATTTAATATATTTATTTATAAAGATACCTAGATATATAACAAGAAATGAACTGTTAAATCATATACAGATAAAGATATAATACAAGAAATAAACAGTTAAATTATAAAGCACTACAAATGGCTCAGTGCAACTCACATCCGTGAGAGAAAGTTGAGAGACTAGCAGTCCTTCAAGTCTCTGTCTGATGCCAGATCTTCCTCTATTTGTAGAGAGAGCTAGGCTATGTCAGCACAGCAGCCAATCACAAGGCAGATCACCAACTGTCAACTAACCACCGTCACCAACCGCCAGTCCCCAGCTCCAGAGATGTCTTAAAGGGACTTCAACTTACAGCGACACAGTCCACAGGCTAGGCGTCTCACAGGTAGTGTAGCCTCTAAATTGAAGCACAGAACAAACAAGGCAGCCGCACCCTGGTCCGATGATCACAGAGAGACAAGAAAGGCGAGGCTCGCCAAGCCATTTATCTCTCCGCCCTTCAGTCAATCCCACCTGAGTTTATCAGCCAGGCTGGCACAACAAACTATCTCACATGGTAACCAAGGCCATATGCAAGTGACCAATCATACCACAATGCCCAAAGTGACAAGCTATTTGCAAAGAAACCGTCTAGAAATTCCTGCTACCTTCCTGGTTCTAGTCCCTCCTATGGCCCAACCACATATTCTGTTCCACAATTCTGTGAAATCCATGACATTTCATATCTGAGCCCCAACTCATTGTGACCCTTTGTACAACAGCACAAAACGCTGTCAAGCCATGCACCATCCTCACAATTGTTGAGGATGCTGTACCCGGTCTGTCATCCAAGTTATCCTCTTGGACCCTCTATGTTACCACAAGGAAATCCTCTAGCAATGCTGGCACCTTCCTGGGGGGATGTCCTTTTCCAAGGCCTCGGCATTCCTGGTGACTAAAGTATGGGACACAGAGCTTCATCACCCCTCTCTTCTAAGGAGCATTCTGGCTGGACCGCTTTCAAGACCGATTTGTTGTTTCTCCTGACAGGACGTGGTACTGTCCATCTCCTTCAGCAGCACCGTAAGATGCATACGCCGATTTTCTGTGGTCTTTCTTCTCCATTGACTCTTTCCACATGTCTCTGAGAAGATTAAAGATACCAGGGCTTGGGTCGGGCCCACCGTAGTCCACAAGGTGATGTCTTTGCTGTCTCATACGTTAACGAGGTCGTATGCTTCAGGTTTGCCCACTGCAAGTGTGGAGCAATTGTCCAATAATTTGATTTCTTGACCGATGCTCTCAAGAGCATTGATTGTAGATCCAAGTAAAATGAAATCCTAGCCAGCTTCCATCTTGTCTCTGTCTATCAGGATGTTCTATTGGGAGTCCTGGTGGTATAGTAGTTACCTGTTGGGCCGCTAACCACAGCTCAGCAGCCGGAAACCACCACGGCTTTCTACTCCTGTAAAGAGTTGCAGTCTCAGAAACCCACAGGGGCTGCTCTACCCTGTCCTATAAGGTCTCTGTGAGTCAGAGCCGACTGGATGACAGTAAATGAGGGAGGAGGGAGGGAAGGAGGGACTGTCTGCACTACAATTTTCTTGATGTCCTTGTGAACTGCTATCCTTTATTTTAAACACCAGATGGCAGTGAAGGGCAAGAAATTGTATGGGGGGAAAAAACGCTGCACAAAATTTGAGTTTAATGCACCCACACTTCATTTTATGGAAGCAAATTGAATGACTCAGCGATTGTGTGAACGCTTGTCATAACAATTGTAACACGCACACACACTTATATAAGCAGTCTGTAAATTCTATTAACTATCAACCTTGTCCAACTATATTCTTGAGTAAAATGAAATTGCATTTCTACTTCCATAATTCAAGCGAAAGTTAGCCAGAACAGTGTGTGTGTGTGTGTGCACTGCACGAGCACGGATCTGCTGTCTTCTTTGCTTGCAATGTATCTTCATCTTTTACGGCACAAATAGCAGGCTCAACAACAGTGAAGGAAGAAAGGAAGCTTGATTATTAAGAAGTTAAACATGTTGAACCCAGTAGATTGGACCAGAACTTTCCAGGACTCATGGCATTGGCTAGTGAGGCCAGCAGCACCTTTTACATTTATAAGGCGACTGCTACGGCACGAACCCAAAAGCCAACCAATTGCTGTCCTTGACAACGCATGTGCTAGATTGGAACTGTGCTCCAAAGGGTTTCTATGGTAGTGATCTTTCGGAAGCAGATTTCCAGGCCTGATAGTAGTTGAGTTCTTTAAGTTTTAAAACTATCCAGCGGCTCCTAGAACAGTGGTTCTCAACCTTCCTAATGCCACAGCCTTTTAATACAATTCCTCATGTTGTGGTGACCACCCCCCAACCATAAAATTATTTTTGCTGCTACTTCGTAACTGTAATTTTGCTACTGTTATGAATCAGGCGACCCTTGTGAAAGGGTCATTTGACCCCAAAAAGGGTCAAGACCCACAGGTTGAGAACTCATTTTCATCTATGCACTAGATGAATCAGTTACCACTCATGGACAGAACAGACCTGCTTTACTGGAGCCCTGGTGAAGTAGTGGTTACAGGTTGGCTGCTAACCAGAAGGTCAGCAGTTCAGAACCACCAGATGCTCCTCAGGAGAAAAACGAGGTTTTCTATTTCCATAAAGATATAGAGTCTCAACAACCCACAGGGAAGTTCCACCCTGTGCTATATGATTACTATGAGTCCAAATGGACTCAATGGTATTGAATTTGGTTTGATTTGGGGATAGGGTTTCAGAGACCGTAAACTTCCACTGGAAGTTTTTTCTCCCTTGGATCAGCACCAGAGATGAATATGTGTTTTATATAAGGGAAAATTATATACTCTTTAGGGGGAAAAAAATTAAAGGTCAAATAGAATGGAAGGACAAATTTTTCATCAGCTTTTTTTTTTTTTTTTTTGGTTCTTCTACCCATAACAAAAATATAAAGAGTTTTTATTTTCTGCTCTAGTAGAGAGAAAAGCACAATCCAAGACCTGTTTGTTGTTCTGAAGACAGCTTGTACTAAACAATTAACTGATCAAAGAGATATGTTATTACAGTCTAGGGCACTGAGAAACGCTTTAAGTAATTTCATTTTTCAGTTCTATCAGTGCAAGACATATGCACCCATCTCAAAATCATCAATCAGCAAAACAGAGGAAAAGTAGAAGCGTTTTTCAATGTTGAGTACTAGTTACCTTTTGAATTTTAACAAGAAGAGAATTACATGATAACTGTATCTGTGCTTTCTGAAATGCAAAAGAAGTACATGAACATAATAAATCATAGGGAACCCTGGTGGCATAATGGCTTAAGCCTTGACTCCTGACAGCAAGGTCAGAAGTTCAGAACCACCAGCCACTAACTGCTGCCCAGGAAAAAGGTGAGACTTTTTAAAGAGTTCCCGTTTCAGAAACCCACAGGGGCGGTTCAGCCCTATCCTGTAGGGTTGCTATGAATCAGAATGGATTTGATGGCAGAGAGGTTGGTTTTAAGGTTTGATGGGTTTCAGGAGTAACTTTCCAGTGGGATCCGGAAAACTGAAAGCACATGGGAAAGTACTTTGAATGTCAGTGTCTATACCAATGTTCATTCCTAAAAGATGGAAGCAGCCCAAGTCCCTATCAACAGGAGATACACAAAATATAGTACATATATACAATGAAATATTGCTCCACTGTGACAGGTTTTATGTCCATTGGATGGGCCAGGATTCTTCCACTATATGATTTAAAATAGGGTGGTCTACTCTGTGACGGGGTCTTCTGTGAAGCAGTTGTGGAGAGGGTGCTGTTGTTACTATTGTTTGTAGGTGCCATCAAGTCAGTTCCAACTCAGAACGACCCTGTGCACACTAGAACAAAACACCGCACCGTCCTGCACCATTCTCACCAGCGTTCCTCTGCAGCCACTGTGTCAATCCAGCTCAGGGAGAGACTATACCTCCTTCATCTGGTCACAATCCTGATAGGATTGAGAGATGTTTCATTCAGGGTGTGGCCGACTCTTAAATTGATAATACACAGAAACTCAATCACTTCTACTACTGGATTTGGATCCTGCCTCTGTATTTCATATGACCTGCCGATCCCAGGAACCTTCAGCCTTCAGCAGACTGCCACCATTGGATTCATTTGGCTGATCTCAGGTCCATTCAGGCCGGCATCCACCAACCTGCAGTCTTCCTGCTTCATCTGCCTGCTTTCTGTTGACCAGCCCCTGCAGCTATAGGAGTCAGGAGAAACCTTCAGCTTACATCTGCCCCTTAGGCTTGAACTGGATTAGATTTACTCACTTCTATAACTGTGGGGGATATACATATGCACATACACACACACACAACATATATGAGTCGTCACTGGTTTGATTCTCTAGAGAAGCCAGGTAACTCATCCACCAAGAGAAAGGAAACAGCTTCCACAACCTGGATGAACTTTGGAAGTGTTGTGATAAATGAAATAAGTCAGTCACCAAAAGAGAAGTACTGTATGATCCCATCCAGATGAAATATCTAGAAAGAGTACATTTAGATTCAAAAGTTTATTAGTAGTTACCAGGAGTGAAATGAGGGAGGAACCATTGCATAGAGAACACTGGACTTCTGTGAAGGGTGATAATAACTTTAGAAATGGGTAGTGGTAGTACTGTAAAACAATAAATTAATCATAATAGTTAATGTCACGCAATCTTATGTGCAAGATGTTGAAATGGCAAGTGTTCTTAAAATAGAGATGTATATTTACTAAAATAAAAAATAAATGAAAACATATTTTTAAGTAGTGGTTATCAGGGATGGGAGGAGGGGAGGAGAGATATTGTTTGAGGGGTGCTGAGGCTGTATTTCAGGTGAAAATTAACTTCCAGAAATTAAGTGTGGCGATGGGTGCACAACATAATGAATGTGATTAATGTATAAAATGTAGATTTTTCAGATGTCAAAATACCAAATTTTTGTTATATACATTTTACCAAAATAAAAGGGTGATATTGATTCTTGGAGCATAGTTTTCAAAATCTAAATTTCTCATCAGACAGCAAGTACTTGGTGAAGAAGGACTGTTTAGACATAATGACACCTTCCCTCAGTCTCAACATATCCCTTTTTAGAAGACTGGCCTTATCCTTTCCTACCTTCCCTCAGCAATAGGGTTCTCCTGTCTCCACTTTCTGGATATAGTAAATAAATATAAGCTGCACACATGTGAAGATTCAGCACAATCATGAACGGAGGGACTGCAATGGCTCTTAATAAATTTACAGGGTTATAAGGGTCTGCAAGAATTAATCCTAACGAATTGCTGTAACCTGCCTTTTCTTAAATTTAACCCAGGAGAAAGGAGGAAAGTGGCTTAATGACATAGTTCTCTCTTTGTCAGCTCTGAGGGATGTGTGTTAGTCCAGGTAGACTAGAGAAACCAATTCATAGACACTCATATGCGTAAAAGAGAGAGCTTTATATAAAAAAGTAATTGTATATTAAGAAAACATCCCAGTCGAGTCAAGATCAAGTCTATAAGTCTGATATTAGCCCACATGTCCTATACCAGTCTATAAATTCCTCTTCATACTCACACAACACATGCAATGACGCCAAATGCAGGAAGATCACAGGCCAGTGGGTGGAAAGTCTTGTGGATCCAATGGCGGTAAAAGCATCTCAGGGCTGGCCTGGGTCTCCACGTGACTCCTCCCCTCCAGGACTCTGGCTACATCAGCATAGTTCCATGTGCCTTGTCAACAGGAATGTCTCAAAGGAAGATGAAGCAGATAGAGAGTGTGTCTGGCCTCCAGTGAGCTATTTATCTCCATTGCACCCCCAAATGAGGTCATCAAGTTGTGACCTGATTGACAGGCCAGACTCCATTCCTTCCTCAAGTTGACTGTAAATTATGTAACTACTACAGGAAGGTCCTCTCTTTTTTCAGTTTCTGTTCCTTGGTTGCATGCAGACCTTCATGCAGAGTGCCATTAAGACATATCTTCCACAATCTGTGCTTCCTGCTTTCTCCTCAAGTACCTCGTCTGCTCTTTGTGATCCCCAATGGCATTGGCTTAAGACATACCCCAAAGTTATAGGACCTCAAACAAAAGAAAATCTGTTACCAAATGAGATTACATCTACAAGTATATAGGATTTGTGACTTACAGACACATATTTTGGGGGGTATATTTCAATCTAGTAACATTTTATTCATTGGACTAGGCTTCTGGTCAAATTTAGACATGGTTTTCTGCCAGGACTGGATCCTGGGCTTGAATTGTGGTACAATAGCCTTGCAAAGCTGCCTGGGCCATGCCACCCTCTCTTTCCAAGGTGTACCGAGGTGCATCACGAGTCTCTGGGAGTTTGTTATTTAGTTCAGGACAATTTCTCTTCCATTTTCTGTGTATTAAAGCATAAATCTCTGAGCACTAAACTTGCATGCTATCATGTGTCGGGTAGTTTGTCGTGCTGTGTTGATTTACATGTTGCTATGGAAGTTATGTCACTGGTATATCAAATACTAGTAGCATCCACTAAGGTGAACAGGTTTCAGCAGAGCTTCCAGATGAAGAAGAGATTACAAAGAAAGGATAGGCTGTCCACTTCTGAGGAATTGGCTAATTCCTTATGCTTTCAGATATAATGTCAAAAGATACTCCCCTCAGGTTGGAAGGCATTCAAAGCCTATGACTGAAGAAAAGCTGCCTTCTCAAAGTAGACTCAACTATCATGAAGTGGATGGAGTAAAGCTTTCGGGACATTCATTTGCTCATAGGATATAATTAAAAATGATTTTAAAAAACTGTAAACATCTATTAATAATTGGAACTTCGAATGTGTGAAATGTGAATCTAGAAAAATTGGGAATCATCAAAATGAAATGGAATACATATCTTAAGTGTAAGTCAGTGGAAATGGATTGGTATTGGGAATTTTCCATCTGAAAAACATATGAATTAGTATGCTGGGAATGACACAATCAAAAGGAACAGTGTTGCATTCATATTCAAAAAAGAACATTTCAAGACCTATTTTGAAGTACAACGCAGTCGGTGATAGAATTATGTTATCTGCTTTCAAGGAAATACAATTAATAAAACTGTTATTCAAATTTACAAACCAACCACCAAAATCCAGTGATGAAGAAATTGAAGAATTCTACCAATGTCTTCAGTCTGAAATTGATCAAACATCGAATAAAGATGCATTGGTAATCATTGGAGATTGGAATGTGAAACATGGAAACAAAGAGGAAGGATAAAAGGTTGGAAAATATGGCCCCGATGAAAGAAATGAAGCTGGAGATTGCAAGATCGATGTTTTCAAGACCAATGACTTCTTCATCACCAATTCTGTTTTTTAAACAAAATAAATGACAGCTATACATATAGACTTTTCCAAATGGAGTACACAGAAATCAAATATACTACATCTGAGGGAAGGGACCAGTGAGAAATTCAATGTCATCAATTGCAGTGAGGCCAGGGACTGACAGTGGAACAGCTCATCAACTGTTTATATGTGAATTCAAATTAAGTAGAAGAAAATTAAAACTAGTCTACGAGAGCCAAAATGTGATCTTGAGAATATACCACCTAAATTTTGAGACTATCTCAAAAAAGTTGTGCTCATTGAACACTAATGACAGAAGAACTGGTGAGCTATGGAATGACACCAAGAATAACATGCAGGAAGAAGGCACGAGGTCATTAAAAGACAGGAGAGAAAAAAGTAGATATCAGACTTTGAAACGTGCTCCTTGTTGTAGAGTAGCTGAGGCAAACAGAAGAGGTGATGAAGCCAAAGAGTTGAACAGCTAAATGTCAAAGGGCAGCTTAAGAAGACAAAGTGAAGTATTATGATGAAATGTCCAAAGACTTGGAGTAAGAAAACCAAAAATGGAAGGACACGCTCAGCAAATATCAAGCTGAAACAACTGAAGGAAAAAGCAAGCCCCAAGTTCCTATATTAAAATATTCTGAGCATAATTTTAAACAATGCAGGAAGCATCAAAAGAAGGTGGAAGGAATACACCAACTTACTACATCAAAAAGAACTAGTCAGCATGCAACCATTTCAAGAGATAGCATACAATTAAAAACCAACAGTCCTGAAGGAAGAACTTCAAGCTATACTGAGAGCATTACCACAAAACAACAACAACAACAAGGCTTCAGGGATTGATGGAATACCAATTAAAATGTTTCCACAAACTGATGAAGCACTGGAAACACTCACGTGTCTTGGTCAAGAAATTTGCAAGACCTGGCCAACTGACTGGAATAGATCCATATTTGTACCCATTATAAAGAGAGATGAATCCACAGAATATGCAAATTATAGAACAATAACACTGTTATCACATGTAAGTAGAATTGTGAAGATCATCCAACAAGAACTACAGCAGTACATTGACAGGGAGCTGCCAGAGGTCATATTCAGAAGAGGACATGGAACAAGGAGATCATCCCAGATATAAGATGAATTTTCGCTCAAAGCAAGGAATACCAGGGAGAAATTTTTTACTTGTGTCTTATTATTTAAACAAAGGCATTCAATTGTGTGGACCATCACTGACTATGGATTATATTTAGGAGAATGGGAATTCTGGAACACTTCATTGTGCTCACGCTGAGCCTCTACATAGATCAAGAAGCAGTGATGGATCAAGATCAGAACAAGAGGATGCTGGATTCTAAATCAGGAAATGCATGCCTCAAGGTTGTGTCCTCTCATCATCCTTATTCAATCTGTATCCTTCGCAGATGATCAAAGGAGATGAAAAAGAATGTGGTATCAGGATTTTGTGTCCTCCCTACCCTTTTTAAGTTTCTGAATATCCCCAAAGCTGTGAACTCCATTCCAGCTTGTGCTAATGATTTTTCCTCATCCGGTGATGTATCTTTATCTTTGTCTTCTCTTTTCCAGTTTAAGACTAAATGAATGTTCCCTTAAATTATAGTTGAGATTTGGAGCCTCTTTTGCACCCTAAAACACCATATTTTTCCACTTTGAAAGTTCATTTTTTCCATCAAACTCCGGTTTATGTTACTAGAAGATGATGTCTGAATTTTGGCATTGTCTATACGTACTTTCAAACTTCCTTTGTTGAACTAAGTTCATTGAGTTTCAAGGAAGGCATTTGGTTCTTCAAACAACAATTTGCAGGGGTGGCCCAGTGTGTTAGTCTGGGTACTTAAAAGATACAAATTCACAGAAACTCATGTATAAGAGAGAGTTTTATGTAAAGGTTAAGTGCACATCAAGAAAACATCCCAACCCAGTGCTGCCCAAGCCCACAAGTCCAACATTAACCCATATGTCCAACACCAATCCACAAAGTCCTCCTCCATCTCACAAAACACATGCAATGATGCCAACTGCAGGAGGAAAGCTAAGTCAGTGAATGTGTAAACATCTCAGTGCTGGCAGGGGTCTCCACGTGGCTGCTCTAGCACACAGGGCTGCATCGGGGTAGGTGTTCATGTGGCTTCTCCTTGGGGATGTCTTGCAGGAAGTGAGCCTTGCCAGCTAAAGCAAGGAACTGGCTAAGGCAGCTGCACCCTTGTTCCGACCATCACAAAGCAAGAGACCTAAGAACTCGAAAGGTGAGGCTCACCAAGCCATTTATCCCTCCGCCCTTCAATTAACCCCACATGTGTTTATCGGCCAGGTTGGAACAATAAACTAACTAACTCACCCAGCGGTGGCCACAGCCATGAATGTGGGGCCTGAAAGGGGATACAAGGGGAAAACAAGAGAAAGAGTGGGGCACAGATGAATGGAAACAGCTTCCACAGCAATTTTCAGAGCTTGAACCAGGTGTTTACTTTTTCACTCTGTCCCTACCTGTAGAATTTTCTAATAGAAAACAAACATCTAGTGGAGAAAGATTATGAAGAAAATTGATTTTGCCATTTGAAGTCATCACAGAAACAATGAGTACAGGCAACGTTGTTAGGGTAGATTGCAAATCTAATGTCACTGCTTACCAAAATATACAAAATATACAGCAATATGAGCAATTTTATTCATTGAGCTATTTATTATTTACTCATTCCATTTTTATTCTGCATCTACTATCTATAAAACATGATGTGAGGTACTAGGGTTTAAATGGAAAGGAATAAAATATCACTTGTCCTCAAGCCATTCACAATAATAAAGCAAAGACTGACACATGAGCAAATAAGGTTAAGCTGGTGGTTCGATGATAGAAGTTCGTGCCAAAGATTGTGGTAATACCAAGAGAGATGGGCAAGTCAACTCGTTAGGGAATCTTCTTTGAACTGCAGCATTTGAGCTGAATCTGAAGGGATTGGTAGGAGTTCAGTAGGTAGTCAATGGATAATGTAGACAGAAACAGCAGCATAAAGATCTGCAACAATCTGGTGCTTCTACAGGACCATCTGGGGGCAGCTGTGGAGGCTACACTGTGGAGGTTCCACTAGAAGGTTGTAAACATAGACGTAACACTGTCTGGTTTGTGGGTTTGAAATGTTCTTCTGACTGTCCCAGTGCAAGCTGGAGAACAAGTTTGTGTGCCTCCGGGAAGTAGACAAGGTTGTAGCAACTGGGAATCCACCTGTGACTAATGACACTCGGTGGGTTTTTGATCATTCAGCCTGAGAGAAAGGTCAGAATTTGAGATGTCTGTGGGACCTCCACCTGAGCCACAAGATGTGGTAGGACAATATGGATTGGTGGTTATGTTGTGCGTAAGCATGGGTGTGAGTAAGGAAGCCCTTGTCCAGAGGGAGAATGCACCTGAATTTTAGGAGCAGAAGCAGAAAGAAAAGCCAACGAGGCAGAGCCCGAGAGAAAAGCAAGGAGGTGGGAGGAGAACTGGAACAGAGTGAACCTTAGATGCCAGGACTCTGACGGTCACAAGAAGAAAAGCCAAAATGTCTGGCATCAGAAACCAGCCTTTGAAGATACAATCTGCATAAAGTCAAGATGTCCTCTTGCTCAGTCTTGACATTATATTATTCAGAGAAACACCAGTCTCAGAGTCAACAGGCAATAAGAATCTTTCCTGAAGTCTTTCAAGGAGCAAAGATGATTCTACTCATAATGCCCATTTCTACTTTTAATTCATTCCCCGCTCCCTCTTCTGCCCCCTCCACATTCCCCACCCCCTGTCTCCAAATCCACTAGATGTCTCCCCAATGAAGCCCAATTGGGTCTTTCCTTTCACTCTCGAACCCCTCAACTTCTATGTTGTTTATATTCTCTTCTGTCTTTTACCATATCTCTTGATGCTTCCTCCACGCATGCTCTAGTTTTTGTAAGGAACAAATAAAAAATAGTACTCTAGATAGATTGAGAAAGTGGAAGAGGCTACTTATTCCTATGCTAATATTTTCCTGATCAAAAGAAGGCAGTTAGTAACCTATGGCAGAGTGATTTTCTAAAAGCAGTGGGAGGAAAGGCTGGTGCCGCTAGGTTAAGGATTAATTAACTGGTGAGGAAAGCAATAGAAATGGTGAAGACAGGCCATTTATTGTAAAAGTTTGGATGGGAAGGGAAGGAAGCATAAGGCTGAATAGAAAATGTCAGGTGCTTACAGAAAGTACTATACACATTTTAAAGAAGGCATTTTGTTTTGCAATAATACTTGAAGTAGAAATTCTAATAGAACATTATTGACTGTTTAATAGAAAAGTGGTGTCTTTTACACTGCTTTTTAATTCTTTGAATTGTTATTGGAGCAGATGAGGAAGAAATACATAATCCCACCAGCATTCTAAAATCTGGACACTTTCTCTCTCCTAGAGAGACTTGAAGATTGCCCTTGACTGCATCGGCACAGAGATGGTTGCTTCTTGAGAGGAAAGAATGAACAGAGTATTGGAGCTTAACAGTTTGAGAAAAGAATGCTTCTTCACTTGTGATTGAAGACTCTCTAGGTAAAGTGTGGGGAATATCTGACCCTCAGGCTGTGCAAAATCATCAATATCGGCTAACACCACACACCTCACCAAAGAGAAACAGTTCCAGCCATCACATTAAGGGTGAGTTAATTAAATGTTTGACCAAATATAGCAGACTAATTTCGAGTTTGATAATTTTGGGTAGCCCATAAATGATGTTATAAATAAACCTTTGGCAGGAAAAGGGTTCCCAACCCCGGCTGTAAGTTATTCATTTCAGATTATTCATTAAATCTGTGAATCTCCTACTGGACAAGGGAGAGGAGGCCTAGTAGCACTGTGATTGGACATTAGGCTGCTAACCAAGAGGCTAGGGGTTCAAACCCACCAGTTGCTATGAAGAAGAAAGATGAAGCTGTGTGCTCTCATAAAGGTTTACAGTCTTGAAACTCCAAAAAGCAGTAGTATTCTGTCCTATAGTGTTTATATTAGTCAGAGTCCAATTACAGTGGATTTTTGGTGTTTGGTTTTGAGCAAAGAAAGTCCATGGGGCTGTCTCAGTTGTTTGACTCCTGTAAAACCCTTGTACAACATAATAAAAGCTTTGCTGAGTTCTGTGCCATATTCACAATTGTTGCTATGTTTAAGAAGCTTGTAGTGGCCACTGTATATTTGAGTAGCTTCTGATCTAGGGGGTTCATCTTCCAGCAATATATCAGATAACCGTTGTTCTCTATATTGTTTTCATTGACTAACTTTTGCAATCAGATTGCTATGTCATTCTTGCTAAATGGTTTTAATCTATAAACTTTGCAGAAACTTAACTATCAAGGGTAACCCTGGTGACTGAAACACCAGTGGCATAGCTTCTGTCATGACAGGCGCACCCAAACCACACAGCACAATACACTGTCAAAGCAGTGGCAACATCCCATCATTCCTCGGTGGATTTTTTCCTGACCCTGAGAACTGACTACCAAAAATCAAAACTAAATTCATTGTCATTGAGCTGATGCTGACTCTTAGCAGCCCTATAGGACAAGGTAGAACTGCCCCCTGTAAGTTTCTGAGACTGTAACTGTTAATAGGAGTGGAACGCCCTGTCCTTCTCCCTCAGACAGGACTGTTGTATTATAAAGCTGGTGATGACTTGGCCAAGTGAGTAGAAGAGGTCTGAGAGCAGAGGTAGTGGAAGCAGGCTCAACAGTTTTTCTTGAGGGAGAAGGATATAACTCAGTCCTTCACCACGAGAGACAGGAGGGTTGCCTTAACTTCTTGCACACTGGCCTCTCAGTCACAGAAGAACTATAAAAAGTAGGGGTAACTTAGCATCATCTTAGCTATCCTGAGATTAGTCATTTGGAGAAAGAAACTTCATTAAAGTGAAATGTATAACTCCAAGTTAATGATTTTCAGACACTTACCAATAGTTCATCCATTTTGCATCCTGACTCACACATACATTGTGTTTTCTTTGTCAATTCGACAGAAGACATCCCCCATCCCTGGGCCATTCTGACACTTGGCATTATGTTTGAGATCATTGTTCAGCGAATGTGTCAATCCTTCTCACTAGGGTCTTCCCCATTCTCTATAACCCTCTGCTTTACTGAGAATGATGTCCTCCAGGTACACCTTCAAGGTATGTGAGACAAAGACTTACTATCCTTGCTTCTAAGTAGCATTTTGGCTGTACTTTCTTAAGGCAGATTTGTTGTTTCAGTAGTCCATGGTACTTTAGATATTCTTTTCCAACCCATAGTTCAACTGCACTGATTTTTCTTTGGTCTCTCTCTGATTCATTGTTCGCCCTCCACATGTTTTCGGTTAAGGTGACTGAAAACACTGTGAGTTGGGATAGGCACGACTTAGTCCTCACAATGACATCTGTTGCAGTAGATTTCCCCATTACAATAACACACACATACACAAAATCCACAAAGCAATATTTATCTTGATTATGCCCAGCTTCTCTAATATTTTTAATTCTAGTTTTTCAAAAAAAGGTAGTCTTCTTGCATTGCCTTCATGACCCATTGACTCAGTGTCTCGGCGCTGCAGTAACAAAACTGTTACAAGTGGGTGACTTTGAAGCCAAAAGAAAAATGTACTTGCTGAGCGTTAGAGTGGCTAGATGTCAAAATTCTGGCTGTTAGTATAGAAGAAGGTCCGTCTTGTGTCTTTCACCTTCCAGTAGTTTGGGGCTAATCTCTGCAAATACATCTCCTTGGCCATCAAACCTATTAACTGTGTAGGTGTGTCTCTGTACCTACACTCTCCTTTCTAAAACACCGCTACAGTGTAGTGAAATTGCTTGGTATGGATCTTCTATCCATACTCTTTGTAACTCCAACCAAATGACTGGGTAGGAGGATGCAAGCAGGGTGTGTGAAATTCTAATTGGGGGAACTAATTCATTTTGCCATTCCACCGTGTATAAAATGAGCCGTTTTAGAAGCAGAATCCCATGACCAGCAAGAAAGAAGAACCAGGAATGAAACAAGTTTGAGATTCCTTCATGGCATCAAAGGAGCAGTGCAGAGACCGTGAGACAGAGCACTGTGAACAAGAGGCAGAGCATCAGGCTTCGAGGCTCACAGAAAAGTGGAGCAGAGTGTCTTCAGGCAATAGGCTGGCTCATAGTGTGGCTTGCCCTTTGGGCCGTTATTAAAACGAAAAGAGCTTTGGGACCCTTGCGCAAGAGAGCAAAGGTCAAGGGACTACGTGGCTAAGAGGCTGAGGACCAGAGAGAGATCCAAAGGAGGGGTAACTCAGCATCACCTTAGGTGTCCTGAGATTAGTAAGTGGAGAAAATCACTGCAGAATGGTGGGAAAGAGCTGCTGCAGACAAAAGCGCTGTATCTTTGAAACGTTATAACCTGTTAGCTTCCCTAACAGTAGCACCATGACAAATGGAAATAATACTGAAATTATCGAGGATTTCATCTTTTTTGAATCCACAATGTTCTTGGAAGCCTGTGCATATACAGTGAACCCTCGTTTATCGCGGTTAATCAGTTCTAGACCCCACTGTGATAAATGAAATTCCGCGAAGTAGGATTCCTTTGTAAATCAAATATTTTCGTAGTTAGAGCATAGAGGACATGAAAAAACACCCTTTAGTCACCATTACACTCGTATTACCCAATTTATTAAACGAAAAAGGGAAAATACAGTAAAACATTTTGGACATTACAATTATCATTTATTATTTATTATATTATTTATGGCATCAAGCGTGTACAGTATGAGCCAATCAGTGGCAGTAATGACAGAGCATGCACTGTTACGCAAAAACCGCGATAGAGTGAAGCCGCGGAAGTCGAAGCGCGAAGTGGCGAGGGTTCACTGTACTATTTTTTAAACTTATCCTCCATCATCTTACTCACTGTCTGCCTACCTATTGGAACCAATGATGGAACCTTGACGTATTTTCCTCTAATTTCTAATGCTATATATATGTAATTTACACTTCATCTCTTGTTTCTGAATAACTTTTCTTCTGCTTTATTCTAAGATCAGACCCTTAGCTCAGGAAGAGAGTCTGTCTTCTGTTTTCTCTTAACTTCCCACAGCAACTAAAATAGTGCATTTTACATGGAGGAGCTTACAAAAGCAATTCTGAAATCTTCATCTATGGACAGGATCCATCATAAATCACAAGTTAAATTCTAGAATGTCAGCAATGAAGAGACTCTCAGAGTTCAGGGAATATTTGTTTGAATGATGATAAACATGGCTGCTCTAGTAAGTTCTTAAGCATGATCTAAAATCCCTGGAGTTCTACAAGATAAAACTGTTTTCACAAGAACCTGAAGACAGACATTGTTTGGCCTTTCACTGTGTTGTTATTTGCATTGATGGCATAAACGTAGTTGTGAGTAAGACTGCTGGTACTTCAGCAGGAATCACGGTAGTGGCCTTGAGACATATATCACTCGATTCTCTACTGCCATGAAAACATGCCTAAGATAGCAATAAAAGTTGTTCTTTGAATGGAGCTCTGGAAAAGAAATCAAGAAAACAATACTATTTATAATAGCCACATAAAGAATGATATATTTAGGAATAAACCTAATCAGAGAAACAAAAACTTGTAAAAGAAAACTATGGAGCACTACTACAAGAAACTAAAAGAGATTTCCCAAAAAAATGGAAGAATATACCAAGATTATGGATAGGAAGGCTTAATATTGTGAAAATGTTGATACTACCCAGAGCAACATTTAAGTACAATACAATCATCCAAACAAATCCATATCCCAAAGTACGGGGCCTCTCACTTTCTGACCTTGAAACTTATTACACAATCAAGGTAGATAAAACAGCCTGATCCTTGTACAATGAAAGATAAATAGACCCATGGAACAGAATAGAAACCCTATAAAAAAGTCCGCCCATCCACAAACAACAGTTCTTTGACAAAATGGTACTCGCATAATTGGATTTTCATCTGTAGAAGAATGAAACAGGACCCATAACTGACCCCAGGTATAAAAACGAGCTCAAGATGGGTCCCAGAGCTATAAATATCATAAATGAGAAAATAGGAAGTAGCTTACGGGCCTGATTGAAGAGGATCACCACACTATCAAATATAATAAAGTAAATACACAGAGTAAATGTAGATGTGTGGGACCTACTAAAAATGCATCAAAAGGTGTGATTGAACTATGGAATAATATGGCATACATATTAACTCCCAAGTTGCAACAAATTAAAAGGAAAAAATAAAAGCATAGATCCAGGAATGGATTTTGGGCTCACTTTAAATCCTAGCTCCAACTTAAAAACAATTAGTTCTCACATCATGGCCTGCTCTATACTCACCCACAGAAAGGGAACACAGAAGATACAGTGCTATAGAAAAAGTGGCAAAGAATGTAGATGGTGCCCAACTATCCAATAAAACAGCTATCCGATAAAATAGCGTCTGGGGTCTTAAAAGCTTGCCTCCAAACAAGTAGCCATCTAAGTGAGATGTCAACCAAACTCACATGGAAGAAGCACACCATCACGTCACTGAAAGATTGGAACACATAGAATCTGAAGTCAAAGGAGGGATCGGTATCAAAGCCTAAATTCTAAGATTCCAGTGTGTGGAAGTTAATGGATGACAGTGGGAGCCCAAGATTCCTTAGTGGAACTACATAGAAAATTAGCCTGCGGAGAATTCCCCCTTTCTGAAATGGAGGGATGGGAAGAAAGTGTTCACTAAACAGAGTGCTTGGGAGAGAGGAGGAGCGAAGATCAAAGCTGACCTGAACAGTTGAAACTGGGCCAGTAAATCCCCCCTATGATGCAGGCTGGCCCTGATCCAGTTTCCAAAACGTTCTATGTGCTTGGTTTGTATTGTTTGATATGCTTTTTGTTTGTTCATACTAGAGTGTATCTCAGAAGTGGTATGGCAATGGAGGTCATTCTCTTGAAACTGTTATATGCTTTTCCGTTTTTTTGGTATAGGAAACCTAGGATTGATGGACCTCTAGGGACAGCAAGTAAAATAGGAGGTTTGGGGGAGCACAGTACAATGGTGGTGCTGGGGTAAAGGGAGGCAATGTCAAGGACTCCATGTAGAAAAAGATTGTTTAGAAAGTGGTTGTGGTAGCAATTGTAAATTCTACTTGATATGATTGAAATGTGGAATGATATGAATTCCCTAAATCCCAACTTAAAAAAAAAAGTTTTCATCAAAAGAGTGAACAAGAGAATTTATGGAGATGGAAATTTTTTTTATGCCAACACAATTGTCAATAGACTAATTTCTAAATTCTATAGAAACTGCAGAACCTCAATAAGAAAAAGACAAATAACCCAATTTAAATGTGAGTTAAGGACATGAATGAATAGTTGACCAAGGTGTCCTCCAAATAGCCAACAAACATTTGAATGATAGTGATAGTGCATGATCACTAGCCATCCAAGAAATGCAAATTAAAGTAACAACAAGATATCATCTTATACTGACAAGGGTGGAATGAGTCAGCCAGGGTGCAGTGTGGTAGTTACTTCTAGTTTGTCAATCAGGCCAAAGCCAATGAAGGCTCTGTGTGGGCCTGGCCTTCTCCTGAGGATTCTGGGAACTCCTGTCTTCCTCCTTGGAGGTCGGAGAGACTCTCTGCTTTGTCTTCCTGCTGACAAGACTCATGGAGCTACATTGATAGAGCCAAACCCTGCAGTTGGAGGAACTAGGTGGAGACCCACGCCAGCACTGAGATGCTTCTACCACCACTGGATCCACAAGACTTTCCACACACTGGCCTCTGATCTTCCTGAATCTGGCCTCATTGCATGAGATGCGTGAGTCTGAAGAGGAATTTACAGACCGGCATTGGACATGTTTCATAATATCGGACTTATGGACTTGTTCTGGACTGGGCTGGGATGTTTTCTTAATATGCAATTACTTTTTTAATATAAAGTTCTCTCTTACACACATATGAGGGTCTATGAATTTGTTTCTCTAGTCCACTCAGACTAACACATGCAGCATAGCACCGATGGAACATAAAACATTCCTCTAGTTCTTTAGGGCTTCCTCCTCCCCTCCCCCAACCCCACCCCCCACCCTGCCCCACTATCATGACTCCAGTTCTACCTTACAAACCCCACTAGACCGGAACATGTACACTGGTACAGATAAAGAGCTCTCAACACAGAGACTCCAGGACAGAACAGCAGTGAGAGTAGTGACATACCATGAGGGTAGGGGAAAAGTGGGAGGAGAAGGAGGTGAAATGGGGAACTGACTACAATGATCAACATATAACACTCCCCCAGCGGGACAAACAAACAACAGAAATGTGGGCAAAGGAAGACAGTGGACAATATAAGATATGAAAATAATACTAATCTATAATTTATCAGGGGTCCATGAGGGTGGGAAAGTGGGGGGGGCGGAGCTAATACCAGGGGCTCAAGCAGAAAGAAAATGATGATGACAACAGATGTACAAATCTGTTTGATACAATTGATGTATGGATTGCTATAAGGGCTGTAAGAGCCCCCAATACAATGATTGATTAATTTAAAAATAGACAAAGAAACAAACAAAACAGTAACTTTTGTTCCCTAACCATCTTTCCACGTTGGGAGCTGACGTCACCAAGCCATCTGACCTGTGTTGCCCAAGTTTGCTAGGTAAAGCACCTCTCTCTTCACATTCTCCAAGCATGTAATCTACACATGTTGTTCATGAATAGGTTTCATTGCTGACACTGTTACTCTGTCATGTCACCTTCCTGGAGTCAGGGTCCCAAGAAACAGATGCACACTCAAAGAAAGTCATTAAAGAGAATCATGTTAAATAAAAGGGGGCAGGGATTCCCTCAAGAATAGCAACAATTGGAACTGTTACCACTGTGTCCGAGAGACAAGAAAGGAGCTGAGAGCCAGACCAGTGAGAACATTAGAAACACAAAGAGAGCTGACTGATGCAGAAACTCGTCAGAGAACTGCAGCCTCCTCCAGGAGAAACCAGGGAGCTTGCCTGAGGAATAGATACCTCAACATGTTCCTTGTACTCTGATCCCTATTGCTTCTGGATGATTCAGTGTGCACAGAAAGCTTCTTACGGTTTAGAGACTTTCTGGCCCAATTTCTCAGGGTCGGTGGACAAACTGACTTTTGCCAATTCCATTTTTTTTTTTAGTCAGAGTCCTCTGCCTTCCCAATTTTTCTTGTTTATAAGATAAGAAAATACTGAAACTAAAAAGACCAAAGACGCCACTCTTTCTGTCCACCTCCTTCATGTATAGATGGACAAATGCGACTACCTCCATAGTAGACTCATTGGAGCTCACACCAGCACAGCACAACTCTAGGCTGATCTTTGGACACTCTGTTTAGTAATGCTGTGTAGTTAAGGGTTATAAAGGAAAATATCCTTTCTCTTGTCAAAAGAAGCCAGGGTCAGGGATCAGTTTCCTTCATAACAGTGACTCCAGTATCGGGCACAGAGCACACTCAAACAATGGTGTTGAAGTAAGTCCCTCATTGCTCATGAATTAGATAACCTTTGCATCCTTACCATATCTTAATATATAAATCAGCATTGTCTATCTCCTTCACTGGGCTGTTTCTTTCTAGGATCATTTAAGTTGGGATCTATTCCTTCTACCTCCAAAAATTTGGCACAATCCATACCCTGTTTGTAGTTTCCATCTGGGGATGTGTACAAACTGCTTGCTGTGAGAGGACAAGAAAAAGTCTTCTTCCACCCAAAAGTCTGGAGACCACACAGGAGTGATCTTACCCTTGTTTCCCACACCCTCTGATGACCAGAAATTCCCACTTGCACTCACCTACAGGTTGGTGACAACACCACCAGCACAATGTCAGAAATTTGCCCTCTTGGATTGGGCACTGCGTGCAGTTCTCTTACTTATATGGACACATGACCTCTACCTCAGACACCATGGTTGAGCAAAATCCTTTCATAATCACCTGTTCGGCCTCCAGCTTCTCTGGGTCCTTCCTGGAACAAGATGTAAGTCGGCTACCTCTGAGCTCGTATAAAGTGCTTCCAGATAAAGTGTACTGACCCTAGAAACCATCTAGGCTGGCAGAAACTCCATCTAGAACCAGGCATCTGATGCCCTAGCCCTCATCGCCCTGTGCTAGATCCATATGAGTAGATCCATTTGGTGTGCTCTGCCTCCCTTCCCAACACACACACACACACACACACACAC
>NW_022111372.1:32698174-32709974 GCF_000313985.2 Echinops telfairi | reverse complement strand
CACACACACACACACACACACACACACACACGTTTTCACTTCTCTGGGTACCCTCCACCCCAACCCGTTTTATATTTCTCCTTCCTTATTTCTTTCTCTGCTTTACTTTTTCCTTTCTTTTTCATGCTTCTCTGCTTTTCCCTTGAAACTTTTTCCTTTATTTTTTCTCTTAGCTTATTTTTTATTATACTCTTTTCCCTTTATTCCATCCGCTTTAAATTTTGTATATAGTTTTCTCTTTTATTGAGTGTATTCTTTTAGTTATTTAATAATTCTCTCTCTCTCTCTCTCTCTCTCTCTCTCTCTTTTTGGCTTGTTTTCTAGTATTTTCCTTGTTCAGGTTTTGGGGCTTTTGTTTGCTTGCTTTTTTGTTTTTCTTTTGTCCCAGCTGGTGGGAAACTTGTCCATATGGGCCAGCCATGCCTTTGACTCCTGAGCACCACCCATTGGGCAAGGACTATTACTCATTACTGTACTACTTAATCAATGCTAGCAGCCAACACTAACCAAACCTACCCTCAACTATGTTACATAAACAGCTAATAGAAAACTACACATACATCAAAATTCTCTTGGAGACAGGTATTGAGTACCTAAGAACACACACATAAAACCACTAGTGAAATACGAATACAACAATGCCACAATGTCTCAGAGACAATAGATGATTTCAGTTCACATGAAAAAATAAAACAGAAGGATTTGAACAAGTGACCAAAATACAGAGACAGAAAACCTTTCTAAGGAAGAAGTAGCCCTGGAATTATCTGATCATAAATTTAAAGAATGATGTTAGGAACTTTCAATGGATTGAGAAGCAAGTCAAGAAAACTGGGGTGGATGGTGTTAGAAAAATTCAAGAAACTGCTATAAGTCCAAACTAACACAGACATAAAAAGCTGAAGACTTTGAAACCATATAAAAACAGCAAATAGAAATCCAGACGATTAATACTAAAATTTCAGGATCAAATCTTTTACTGAAAAGGTAAATGAATAGAGTTTAATCAATGGAAAACTAAATTAAGAAACTTTGAAAAAATTTCTCAATACTAATCTGCTAAAGCAGTGTTTCCCAAAGTGAGTGATATAACCCACGGGGATGCTATAACAATTGGGCAATGGGTTTTATCTTAGATTATGGGCTATAGTATAAAAACTTTTAATTGCCCGGGGTCATGGAATAATATTCTTTTTTGAAACGAGGTTCTAAGCCAAATAAGTTTGGGGACCTATATGATAGAGCAGTGGTTCTCAACCTGTGGGTCACGACCCCTTTGGAGGTCGAACAGCCCTTTCACAGGGGTCACCTAAGGCCATCAGAAAACACATATTTCTGGTGGTCTTAGGAACTGAGACACCACTCCTCCTCTGTCTCCATGCAGGTCCACCCACATGCAGATATGCCCACATACAAGACTACCAGGCATGAAGACTGTTACTCATGCTACCCCATGCTTCAAGACAAAATTTCATTTATTTGTCATTAGAAATAAATATTTCACAATATATAATTACTTATTGTTTTGTGATTAATCACTATGCTTTAATTATGTTCAATTTGTAACAATGAAAATACATCCTACATGTAAGATACTTACATTACGATTCATAACAGTAGCAATTACAGTTATGAAGTAGCAACAAAAATAATTTTATGGTTAGGGGTTACCACAACATGAGGAACTGTATTAAAGGGTTGCAGCATGAGGAAGGTTGAGAACAATTTTTTTAAATAGTTTAAAAAATAAAAACAAAGAAAACCTAAGAACTATTTGAGACACCTTCAAAAGGAAACTTAAATTTGTTTAAAATTTTAGTACAAGAAGTGACAACAAAAAGCACGGAGACAATGGCAAAAAAAATTTTTTTTAAGTTTTTGGATGAAAACTTTCCTAAGACCGTTAAAGATGAGAAGATGTGCATTTGAGAAGCTCATAGAACCTCACACATGATAGATCCCCAAATAAAATCATCACTGTCTACTCTAATCAATCTTTCCAAAACCAAACACAAGAAAAGAATCCTAAGAGCAGCTCTGAAAAAAAGTCAACAAATGCCTACAAAAGAGGGTCAATAAAACAAAACTCTTATTTCTTAGCAGAAACCATGCAGGGAAGACAGCAATGGGATGACATATTGCCCTTCAACTACAATAGTGAAATTAGGACATTTCCAGGTAAACAGAAATTAAAGGAATTTGTAAAACCCAAACCAATCTTACATGAAATACTAGGAATGTTCTCCAAACAGAGAATCAAAACTAGCAGACAACAACATATGATCAACAGACAGGACAACAACACCCAGAAATCAACAGCCATGCCTGTATCTAAAGACAAATAAGCCTACAAGATTGAAAATAGAGATCAAAGATACCAATTTGTAAATGAGGAACATTACAAACTAAAAAGAAGGTATAAATAGAGTAATTTCTTAATTTACAAAGTGAGAATTCAAGTAAATTAAAGGTAGGACAAATTGTTGTAAAATTTGGAAAAAATTAGTAAATTGCAGGGTGTGGTGGTTAATTTTACGGCAATGTGTACCTGTGTGAAGACGGGGTGGAGTCTAACCTATCTATTTGGTCATAGCTTGATGATACCTCCTTGGGGGGGAGGGGCTTTTTTTTTAATTTAAGGAACTGAATCAGCTTTATTTTCATTAGATTTTGGTTGAAAATGTGACAGGATTTTAAAGTAACTCTCGTGATCCAGTTACCCAGTATTTCCTCTTCTTAGCGGCTGCTTTATTTTGTGTTGCTCCACATGCAGTATTTCCATTCGATGTGTATAATAACGAATCCTTGAGAAAAGGGGGCATTTCTCTGATTCCGTGTCCACAACAGGTGCAACAGTTTATTGCCATTTATGAACTGCTAAATATTTTCCACTTCAATTTAAGTAATGGTGAGGTGGATATACAGAAGTTAATATTTAAGTAATACTTAAATATTACTTATTTTTATTAGAAATATGAAATGCTGACCTATGTTGTACTGCACTGATAATAATTTAGAACCCTTACATTTAAATTAATCCTTATTACTTTTGACTTTGCCAGAGTAATTGAAAAGTGTTTATATTGGAATCAAAGAGCCAATTCACAAATTTCTCTCTAGAGAATTCTTAATAAGTGATCATTCCCTTACGCAATCATACAACAAATATTTGCTAATACCTAATAGTGCCAGGCTCTATATTTGAGTTTTCAGAAGGCAAATTAATCTTTGATGGATTGGACTTCAGGGGGGAAAAGCAGGTCAAGCCCAAGCTCAAACTCTGAACATAAGTACATTATAATAAACAGGTCTACTTAATAACTTCAAAAATACAGCAGTTTTAAAGACTTGGGTTGGTTTTTTTAAATCATTTTATTGGGAACTCTTACAGATATCATAACATTCCATAGTTCAATCACATCAAGCAGTGTTGTAGAATTGCTAACACAATCTGCTTCAAAACATTTCTTTCTTCTTCAACTCTTTTTTACCAGTTCCCCTTTATTCCTTCCCCCACCCCACCCCCTCAGAAACCCTATTTTCTTTTTCTGTATCTTACACCATCCCTTATATCCATTCACATTCAAATCTGTTGTTCACTCCCCTTGAATAGGATTATACATCATCAATACTATCAGCTTCCCCTTTTTACCACCCCTCAGGAAACCAATACTCCTGTTATTGTTTCTGAAGATATATCTATCTTGGCTTTCATGTATCACACTATCTTAATTATGCAAATGAACATACGGAGGTCTACCAAGATTATGAGGTAAAGCAAATAAAAACCATAATGGTAAGGGGAGGGAAAATTAAAGAACTAGAGGATGGTTATGTGTTTCAGCAGTGCTCTAATATAACCTGGATTTATTATCCCTTCCATGTGACCTTTCTAGTGGATTTTTGGGTCTCCAGTACATCCACACTCTTTCACATCAATTTGGTTGCTTTTTTTGAACTTCTGATACCTATTCCATTGACACATCATGATCACACAGGCTGGTGTGCTTCTTCCATGTGGGCTTTGTTTCTTCCTTGATAGATAGCCAAGTACAAGCCTTTAAGACCCCAGATGCTATATCTCTTAGTAGCCAGGCACCACCAGCATTCTTCACAGCATTTGCTTATGCACCCATTTTGTATTCATCAATTGTGCTGGGAAGGGGAGTATCATACATCTGTTATTATTAGAATAAACCATTCTTGTACTTAGTTGATATTTAAGTACAGGTCCAAAGCCATCTGTTTCCATGTGTGTGTGTGTGTGTGTGTGATATATATATATATCATATATATAGGTGTATTTGTAATTTACATATATACATATCGATATATGTACTTATATATTTTTTCATTTCTTCTTATTTCCTTTTTGTTTTCCTTTCCTCCCACCACACTATCATGTTTACCCATCATTTACCTCTCAGTAATTCCTCTCAGATACAATTTGATTGATCAAACATGAGCAGAAAACCTATACCCTCCTTGCCATCAATTTTAGAACCTTTTCTATTTCCCTTTCCCCATCATTATTGGTTCACCGCTCTCCTCACATTTCCCCCAGGAACCATCGGTCCCATCCCTATCTCCATAGGATCGCCTATCCTGCCTATCTTTCATAGATAAACAACAAGAAAGACCATAAAAATAGTCCCAAGTCTAACAGGGTTCCTGACACAAAGCAGATAAATATCTCTCTGTTAAGCAACAAGAAGGATAAGTTATAATCCATTAATCTCACCTCCTTTTCTTCCACAGTTCCATATCCCAGTACCCGCTTGCCTAACAACACACACACCCTTTTAGTCTTCAGCATTCGTGTCCAAAGACACACATCCTAAAAATCCCCATCGCTTTTCCAGCAGTCAGGTATGGAGCACCCTAGAAACCCCACTCCCCATTACACCTTTGGACTTTCAATGTAGCCCCTTGTGAGTCACCCCAAACCAGTTCAGATGAGGTGCCAAGGGCCACCCCCAAGTTAGAAGTCTACAATTGGAAATTCTCGGGTACTTCATGGCTTTGCTCCTGTCACTGGTCTGTTGTACTGCCACCGGGGTCAGACCAGCCACTCTCCCTGAAGTGTATCTTCAACGCTGTCCTCTGTGGCACTGTCATCCAGGGAGAGGACATCATGTCTTGGCCTGAGGCTGGCCTAGTCATCTCTGGAAATAAGTTGCTCCAAATAGGAACATCACCCTCCAGGACTGGCACACCTGAATGAGGTCTACCCTTGTTCTCCCTTCCTGTGGAGATATAAACAATACCGCCCCCCCTTGGGTGGGTTAGTGCGCTGACCCCCCCCCCCCATTACCATAATTTTTCTTCCCCCACACTTCTGTGAGCCTTAAGGGCATATGATGAGGGAGGGAGGAGATGCCTTTCAGCACAGGAGCTAGCTGCATCTTTTTTTGGATGATGTATGAATCATTGGTTTTGACCTGGCTCATCCAGAGTATATGGTCCTCAGCCTAGGAATTGTGTGTTGTGTGCATTTTCCCTTATGCCTACTCTGCTGTTTGAATTTACCTCAGTGGATCATGTTGTACTTGACCTTTTGTAGTTGGTAATTTCACTTAGCATAATATTCTCCAACTCTTTCCACGACATGAGGTGTTTCATCTTTTCTTTCCTGTTTTTTAGGGATGGGTAGTATTCCATTTTGTTAATATAACAGAGTATTTTAATCCATCTGTCAGTTGACAGAAAGTTAGTCTGTTTTCAATTTTTTCCATTTGTGAACTTCACAGGGATGAACATTGGAGAGCAAATGTCTGAATGTAGTCTGCTTCCTATTTCTTCTGGGTATATGCCCAGTAGTAGAATTGCTGGGTCATAAGGTACCTCAATTTCCCTCTGTTTTAGGTATCACTAAATTGCTTTCCATAGAGGCTGTATGTATCTACAAGACCACCTTTTGTTAGGTTTGCCAAGGTTTATCAATTCCGTTAAACCTTTCAAAGAACCAGCTTTTCACGGAGTTGATTTTTTTTATTGTTTTTTCCCCCACTCATTTATCTACACCCTGATTTTTATAATTTCTTTTCTTTTGCTATTAGAAGGATTATTCTCTTAACTCTGTTCCAACTGCTGAAGGCTTTTCAATAGGAGTATCAGCCATGTCTTTCTTTCTTCTTCATATGTGCCTTTAACACTGTCAAGCATCCTCTGATAACTGCCTTTGCTGTATACTATAGGTTTTGGTATGTGGCATTCTCATTCTCATTGGTTTCTAGAAACTTCCAAATTTTGCTCTAATTTTTAACCTACTTTTAAAGAATTAAGTTATTCATCCTCCAAGCATTTGCCCTTGATTATTTTGTTTTGTTTTTTATCTTTCTTTTGCTGATTTCCAACCTAGCAGCTTAGTGGTCTGAGAAGGAAGTCTGAGTGACCTCTATATGTTTGGGTATACTCAGCTTGACTTGTGCCCCACCATGTGGTCTATTTTTGAATATGTGCCATGTGCACTTAATAAGAATATGATTTTTTTTTGCAGTTGGGTGGAGAGATCTGAATATGTCTATCAGGTCAAATTGTTTAATTGTATAGTTTAGTTCTGTAACCTTGTTAAGCTTCTTTCCCACTGATCTGTCTTTCTCAGAGAGCAGTGTATTGCAGTCTCCTACTATGATTGTCAATCCTGTGATTTATTTTTTCATCTTTTGAAAGATTTAATTGATGAATTTTGTATCTAGTTGGGTGTGTATATATTGTTATGCTCACTGGCTCTTGGTCTACTGATCCCTTAAATATTATATAATGTCCATACTTATCTCTTGTTATGTCCTGCACCTCGAGATCAATTTTGTCAGAGATTAGAATTCCAACTCCTGCTTTTTAAGATTTACATTTGCTTGATATACCTTTTGCCATCCTTTGATCTTCAACCTGTTTTTGTTTATGAGCTCAAGATGTGTCTCTTGCAGACAACAGAATGATGGGTTTTGTTTCCTAATCCAGTTTCCTGGCCTTTGTCTTTTGATGGGTAAGTTCAGACTATTGATGTTCAGAGTTATTACATTCATCTGTGGATTCTTTGCTGTCATCTTTTACCTTTTGTGATAGGTTTTCCTACCTACATCCTTAGAAGTGTGTTGTGTATGGGGTTAGGGGGTTCATTCTTGCCTTCTTTTCATCTTTAGGTCAAAGACAACTTGGGCATTGCTTTCAGTGTGCTGACTTCTGGATAGTGTTACACTATGTGGTGGGCTCTTGGTTGTGCTCTGTCCAAAGTTAGTTGGAAAGTAGTTTTTGTAGTGCTGGCTTTTAAAAAATGTACCCTCTAAGTTTTTCCTGATCTGGGAAAACTATTACCTCTATGTCTGTTTTGATGGAATTTGGTGGGATAGAGGGTTCTTAGATTACCATTATTCTCCTTCAACTTTAGGAAGATGCTACTCCATTCTCTACTCTTCTTCATGGTTTATGCTAACAAATCTGAGCATATTATCTGATAGCCCTTATAGGTGACTACATTGTTTTTTCTAACTGCTCTTATGATTTTCTACTTTTCCTCAAAGTTGGATAATTTGACTACTACATGCCATAGTGTGTTCTTGGGGTTGAGTCTAATTGGTGTCCTCTCTGCTTCCTGAATGATTGTCTGATTATCCTTCATTAAGTTAAGGACGTTTTCTTCCAGGAACTCCCTTGATATTTTGGCAGTTGATTTCTTCAGTACATCTTGCTCTGGTATCCCAATTATTCTAATACTATTTCTCTTCATAGCATCGCTCATTATTCTCAGGTTTTCTTCAGCTTCTTTGATTGTCTTTTAAATTTGTGGAATTCTACTTAGCTATCTTTGAGGTGGTTGCTGATATGATTCTCCATCTCTTCCAGCCTTTGGGTAAGGTATTTTACTGTTTTCTTTGCTTCTGATAAATCTTCTCTTACACTTGTATTTCCCTCCATCCTCTCTATTTTTTCATCCTTCGTCTGTATTAATTCCCTCATATTCTGAATGACTCTAAGCAGCATTCTGAAGATTTTTTCCTGTGGTGGTCCAAGGTCTGCTTCTTCTATATATGTCGCTAAGTTCAGATGGTTTTCAGACATTGTGATTTATTTCCCTGGCTTTTTTGTAATGACTGCAGATGTGAGTAGTTGTTTACATGGAATTTTGGTGTCACTGAGGGGTGGAACTTTATGTGTGGTGCATACAGCACTGGATATGAGGCTGTCCAGGTCCATGTGAGGCAATTTTGACCTGTGGTTTGGGCAGGGTTGGCCAACCCGGCCTGTAGCAGGTGGCCATGGTGCCTCATGTGGTTGGGGCAGAGTGAGTCGCAGGCAAGAGTAATCTGCTGCACTGGCTAAGACTTGTAATTTTTTTTTAAAAAAACTATTTTCCAGCAACTTTGTATTCAAACATGTTCTTCATAATTGTGAAATGTCATCAATTTCAAATAAAATAGTTTCATTTGATTTTTCTATAACTGTCTTCATGACCAATTCATTTGTTGTATGTCACACTTGAAGCAATGCAGAATTCCTAAATACCACAAGGTAAAGGACTTGAACATTCATCCACAGCTACACCTATGAGATGTAATTCCTGGTTCAACCTGTAGCTATAATCCTAGTGGTTTTTCCACAGCCATTCTTCTTGATATATTTTTGAGATCTTTATGTATCTTCAATGCTCAGCCTTTGTTGAATATTAAAGCCCATTTAGAGCCATCAGACAATTTCATGGTCACACATGTTGGTTCACTGGGGCAGATCATTAAGCCAGTGGCCATCCCTGTCAGCCACGCAGGGTCCCTTTGCAGGCTTCCCGTTGGTTTACACTTGAAGAGTCTGGCTGCTGGTATTGTGGGGTCTGCAGCTGATACCCAGCCACATAGCTGAGCTCAGATGGTGTGTTTTCCTCACTCCACACCCAAGCTGAAAAGGTGGGGCATGGCCTTTATGTAAGAGAAACACGGAGGAAAACTTGTCTCTCTGACCCCTTTTTGCCTTCCTTCTGGCTCTTCTGAGTCTACATCAGAATGTAGGGCCGGGGCCAATGACCAATTTTTCCTGCTCTCCCTGGGAGTTGTTGGCATGTTGCATAGTCCTGATGACGTTGGAGTCATGGCACTTTGCACCCACATGGGACTTTACTTCCCACTTCAGCTTCCTACTTCACCCATCAACAGCTTTGTGAGTCTGAAGGGGCCAAGAGCTAGCATCTGACTCATGGACTTGAATTAGACTGAGTTAGGTTACTTTCTTGACATAAAATTATTTCTTGATGTAAAGTTTTTCTTATACCTGATTGTACTTGATTTTGTTTCTCTAGAAAATTCAGCCTTGCACACAGGGTAACCTCAAAGAAATTTAATACATTCTCTAATCAAAGTAAAAAAAAATAAAATTGTGACCGTTTTAGCGGAAATGCTTCTGAAGAAAAAGATTTGCAAAGATCAGATGGAATTCGTGTTGCAGAATCATGTACTTCCACACTTCTGCAGCAAACTAGGATACATGAGAGCAAGGACTTGCTGGGTCCTGCATTGTTTTTGTGAAGTAAAGTTTAAAAGTGACCAACACCTGCAAACAGCCTTAACACTGACCAGAAGATGTTTGGTAGATGAAAGTGAAATGCCTGTGAAAGCGGGCGCTGCTATTGCACTTCAGGTGCTGATCAGCAATCAAGAAAAACTGAAGAACACATCACACCCTTCATGAGACCTGTAATTCAGACTCTTATTCACATGAGGACCTAATGTCGGGGGTTTAAATGGAGAGAAAATGTTTTGAGAAACGATGTACAAATGCGCTTTACACAATTGATGTGTGTATGGATTGGGATAACAGTTGTATGAGCCCCTAATAAAATGTTTAAAAAAAAAAAAGAAGAAGAAGAAAATGAGGCTCTTGTAAGTGTAATTCAGAAAATGACCTGTGAATCTAGTGAAGAAGTTACTCCTATCGCAGTAGAAAATGACACAGCATTTCGGCCAAAAACGTTTCCTCCAAACTGGGACAGATGAAGAAGGAGGTGAAGGAGGTGATGGCAATGCAGTTACTGCCATGGGAATGCTGAATACAAGTGAGGCACTTCTTAGTGTAGTTGAAAATCATAACGAGATAGCCCAACAACCTGAGGGAAATTGATTACAAGCCATTGGTTTACAACAAGTGTTTTACAACATGTCTTAGAATTCTATGAAGAGATCTTCCCCTTAGCATGTACTTTGACATGTCAACAGGTATCTCCACAGATGTGACACCTACTACCGCTGGTATTTGAGGTCTTTGAGCAAGATGGCTTTGATTTTTTAACAGATACGTGCCTCTGCTTCACAATTATGTAACAGTTGATACAGATACTCTTGTGTCTGATACAAAGTATCTTGAGATGATATACAGTATGTGCAAAAATGTTCTCACAGGAGTTGCAAAAGAAGATGCAAAGTGTCATGCAGAGCAATTATTAGAAGACATCGTTCTACAGTGCAAAGGGCGTGGTGTTGATACGTGCTTCACCCTCATTTGTAGAAGCCACTTTAGAATGACTGTCCAGAGAGGTTAAGACAAGTGACCTTTGAACAAAGTGTCTGCAAGTTGCTATTGCAACTTTGTATTATACTCCTTAACTACTGTCTAATACTTTAGAAAATCTTCATTTTCCTAGTAATGTTGAAACATTTTATTACACAATGGGTTGATGATGTTGCTTGCTTTTGCAGACTTCATGACAGAAAGATGTGTGTTCTGAGACTATGTGCTCCTATTGATAGGGAGCAGCTATCACAAGTTTTAAATCAGGTTTCTGGACAGATTTTGCCAGCTTTTACCTTCTTAGTTCTTGGATTAAAAAGAACATATGCCTGCCATGCAGAACATGAGAATGATAGTAATGATGATGAAGAAGCTGAAGATGCTAATGAAACCGAGGAACTAGGAAGTGACGAAGATGATATTGATGAAGATGGGCAAGAATATTTGGAGATTCTAGCTAAGCAAGCTGGTAAAGATGGTGATGATGAAAGCCGGGAAGAAGATGATGCTGAGGAGACTGCTCCGGAAGGCTATTCCACATTCATGGATGATGAAGATGACCCTGTTGGTGACTATCAGAGTTTTACAGCTATATTTCAAACTATTCAAAATCGTAATCATGTTTTATCAGGCTTTGACTTGTGGTTTTATGAGGGGCAAAGAAAACAATTAGAGCAGTGGTTCTCAACCTCTTTGGGGTTGAACGACCCTTTCACAGGGGTCACCAAAGATCATTGAAAAACACATAAATAGTTCACAATATATAATTACATATTGTTTGGTGATTAATCACTATGTTTTAATTATGTTCAATTTGTAACAATGAAAACACATCCTGCATATCAGATATTTACATTATAATTCGTAACAGTAGCAAAATTACAGTTATGAAGCAGCAACGAAAATAATTTTATGGTTGGGGGGGATCACCACAACATGAGAAACTATATTAAAGGGTAGCGGCATTAGGAAGGTTGAGAATCACCGAACTACAGGATATAGCAACTCTGGCAGATCAAAGAGCAGCCCAGGAATCAAAAATGATTGAAAAGCCTGGAGGACATAGATTCAGTGCTCCAGTTGTGCCACTTTGGAGGCTCCAGGCCTTCCATTTTGGAGGCCCAGGATCATGGATGAATTGAGTTCACTTTATGTCCTGTTGTGTGCCTATCGGGAAAAGCTTGTTTTCCTCTTGGTAGTGACTCCAGTACTGGTTCAAGTTATCCACACTAAACTAATTGATCAACAGATTAGACAGAAAACCCCCAGGAGGTTGGACCTAATCATGCAGCCTGGGACTGCGGGG
>NW_022111372.1:32668308-32698074 GCF_000313985.2 Echinops telfairi | reverse complement strand
GGGTGGAGGTGGGAAACTTAGTAAGAGAGAGAGAATTTTTTTTTTTTTGAAGAACGTTAAAAACCTGACTCCGAACCTTCAAATGACACTGTGAAATCTGCCACAAGAGGGAATGTTATGAAGACAGCTTTTCTTTTTCTAAGGAACAAACAGTCATGGGCTATAGGATGATTTAAAATGTCTTATAGTATAAGTTCAAAGGCAAATGTAATTTTGGCACCGTATGAATATTTGTCCAATTTCTGTCTCTTCCTTACCATTGTGTATCTTCTTTATATGTAAATAAAATAAAGTAATCTGGTAGCCTTATTCAATCTTCATCATTTTCGTCCATCAAAAATTGTTCCTATGTAGATTACTGGACATTTATTGTAGTACTACCTAACTAACTTTTTTAAATTCTGTAAATGAATTAGCACTTTCATTTTTAAACAAGCCTGCTAGCCTATGTATAAAATAGCAAAATGGTTGCTGTTTATAAAAAGAAGGGATGTAATGGGGTGTGGGGCTGGGATAAATTCAAGTTATTAATTGTATAGTGAACAAGCAATGTCGTACCTGGTGACTTTGTGGTGCACTGACTTCTGACCGTGCTTTGAATTCAGTCTGTAGGAAGGGGGCTAGTGACTATTTCATTGCTGCTAAAAAACGGCAGCTCCCTTCATGTCCTCTGTTTTTCCTTAAAGCTCTCCATGTACAAGCGAAAATTTGGATAAGTGACCTTACTATAACAAATAAGAAAAATCTGTCTTATTTGAAGCATGTAAATTTGTATATAAAGTTCTACCCTTAAGGAGTTGATCAAAGACTGGCTAAACATCTAAATATATAACCTATCAAAATAACTTGGCTAGTATGTCTTAATTCGATTGCAGTTTTTTTCTGATTATTAGATTTTTCCTTCATGAACCTGTTTTGCCATTTATGTCTGCCCAGAACCTCCTCCTCCATCTCCGCTACCTCTTCTCTTACTACTCCTATGTTAATTGTGGATCTGATCTTTTCATCTACATAGGCTGAAGGCACATGGTTCCCTCCCCAAACCACTACTGATACCACTGCTAAAACAAGGCAGCACAAGGAAGTGGTTGGCCTGCTTCCCTCTCTCCTAGCTGCATGTTCAAAAATAGCCTTTATTAATCTTAAGAATCCATAAGAACAGTCATATGTTGGGGTTTTTTAATTGATAAGTATGTACACACATGTTTCTAATTGAAAGCAACATCTCTTACTGGATTCAGAACTTTTAAATACTGTTGTCAAAACAGACTAGAGAATGTATAACTGTAAAAAAGCAACAAATGCATATAATGATATTTAAAATAAAAAACTAAGAGAAAAATATAAATAAAATGTATCTGAGTCACAACAGAGCAGAGTTTGGCTTTGGGATGCCTGAGTATCATTAGTTCTCTTTTATTCATTCAGAAATCTCCACTGGGCTTCTCTATCACAAGCAGTGTGCAATGATGGATATTATAGAAAATACTGGAAATGGGCTCTGTCCTTGTGGAGTGGTTTACTAGTGACAAAGGTAGGCAGGATTTCATGTTTTGCACAGAGAGTTAATAAAATCAATCCTATCAATTGAACAGGATATGATACAATGGATGCCATGAGCATTCAGTCATGCTCTCAAAGCAAAAACAAAAGAAATCAAAAACTATTAGCCATCAAGTTGATTCCAACTCATGGTGACCCTCTAGGGCAGAGTAGAACTGCCCCGGTGGGTTTCTGAGACTGTAACTCTTTGCAGGAGTGGAAAGCTTCATCTTTCTTCCACAAGCATCTGGTAGTTTTGAATTGCTGGCCTTTTCGTTTGCAGTTCAATGAGTAACTCAACACACCACTATCACTCTTTGCCCCAATTAAAGGCAATTAGGGGTCAGCAGAACAGGAGTCTCAATGGTATGGCAGGTTATGCATTGAGCTGCTAACTGCAAGGTCTGCAGTTCAAAACCACCAGCTGGTGCACAGTAGGAAGAGGAGGCTTTCTACTCCTGTAAAACGATCCAGTTTCAGAAACCTACAGAGGCAGTTTATTGTTCTACAGAGTCATTAGGAGTTCAAATCAACTGGATGGCAGTGAGTGAATGAGTGGACAAAAGTGGGAGGGGGGGAGATGCAAAGAGAAGATGCAGCACTCAGTGAGAGCTATTTGCAAAGATAGGAAAGAACAGAATACATTCAAGGCCCCCAAAGAGGACAAGTGTAGTCAGGCAGAGGGAGCAAGGGGAGGTCAATTGGAACATATGACAAAGGACATTGGGAGCTGGTTTAAGGAGTTGGGTCATTTTCTTAAAGGTCACCTAACTTGTTTGCCAAGAAATAACAATTCTAGCTGTAAAGATGAACAAGCATTTCATGCAGCACAATTCATTCTGAATGCTGTGTTGCTTCTATTGCTTCTTTCCCAGAGTGCTTCCTAAAAGTTCATATCTGGGTAGGCTATATGATAGTTTCTAGCATGATCACGCTGCCTTATTTTAAATCTTTCCCTTTCCCAACTCTGTGATGGTGATTTACATGTTGACTTCCTGTTGCTTTCAAATTCTTTATCAGGTTCACACCAAGTTCCCTGGAGACGATGGTACTACTCTTGAGGGTCCGGAATTCCAGAGTAATTAGGAGGAAGATACTCTCTGAGAAAAGTCTCTTATATTGGTTTCAAGCTATTTCACATGAGCTAAAGAAGACTTTCCTCCATATATTTCACACACATACACAATCAAAATGCCCATGCTTTTTTTTTCCTTTCAAGGTGGTTATAATAGAATAATTAGCCACGCCCTTAATGCCAGTCTGCTGTGTCCTTTTTACTGTTATGAGCTTATTTCCTGTGAACGGCTGCTGTCAGTGACCCTTACATATCGATAAACACAGTGTTTCCCCTTTTGACACAGTGGATAAAAGTGTGAAGTTAAAATGCTCAATGTTATTTGGACTAATTTTCAGTGGGGGGTGGCACTTCAAATATTCAAGAGAAATGGGTTTCAAAAATCCCTAAATTCTGTTCTTGGTTGCTTCAACTCGCGCACTGCCATTGAGTTAATTACAAAGCAGAAGTGTCCCCCTATGAGTTTTTGTAAATCTTAACAGGAGTAGAAAGCTTCATCTTTTTCCAATTTGGTTCCTTAGGGACTGGTAACTTTGAGAAAAGTCCATTTTTCCCCCCAATAGAGAAGGTTCCACAGGAAGAGTAAGGAGACAACCTGAATGGAGAACAGGGCCTGTAGCACATGTATGCCCCGCTCTCTGTCCTGCCTGCACTAGTCATTAGAGAAGTGAAGTGATCTTCTCTGTGTCCATGAGAGACAAGCTTAAAATGTCAAGCTCAAGAACGCAGCTTCCCAAGAGGAAGCTCATCTACGTTTCACAAGGGAAAAGCAACATTTTCCTCTGGGGAGTGAGTTCAAAGGAGGTAAGCCCAGCTCTCCACATACTTGGGGGCTGGGATCCAGTGTGTACATACCGTGGCTAAGAGCCCACCTCTGTCATCTTCCCACAATGGCTAGCGCCACCCCTTGCACAGAGTAGGTGCTCAATAAATGTGGGGGTGATGCCTAACATGATTTTCAGCTCGAAAAGTCACTGATTCTGAGACTAGTGGTCAGTGTGGATCAGCATTTCCCATCCCTCAATCACTTTGTTTGATTGGAGTTGATACACTTCCTGGAAGCAGGAGGTTAGCACATGGCCCAAGAGGCTGTCATTTGAACAGAACAATAGGATACTCTATAGTCTAAAGTCAGAAAACATGTGTGCCAAGATTATGCTCTTTCACCAGACTTATTTAACCTGGATTTTGAGCAAATCATCCACAAAGATGGACTCTACAAAAAGAATGTGGCACCAGAATTGGTGGGAGGGTTATGAACACCCACGATAAGAAAATGACACCACCTTGCTTGCTGAGAGCCAGGAGGACTTCCAAACCTTGATGAAAAGAGAGGACGAAAGCCTTCAGTGAGGGTTTGGATTGAATCTAAAGAGAATGAAAATCGTCACAACTGGACCATTGGACAGAATCATGAAAAACAGAGAAAAGGGCGAAGTTGTCAATATTTCATTTTGCTTGGATCCACAACCGATGCTCCTGAAAACAGCAGTAAGGACATCAGATTATGTAGTGCACGGGGCAAAGCTTGTGCACAAGGCCTTTTAAAAGGAGAGCAAGGATGTCACTTTCAGAACTAAGGTCTGCCTGACCCGTTGTCTAGATACATAGACGTTGAATAAAGAAGCCCACAGAATAATTGGGTCATCTGAATTATGGTAATGGTGGGAAATATTGAAAAGTGCCACGGACTGTCAGAAGAACAAACAAATCTGTGTTGGAAGAAGTACAAGAATGCTTCTTAGGCTGAAATATGCCAGCGTGAGAAGAAGCAGAGGATTGGTATCTCAAGGTAGAGAATTTGAAAGTCAGAGGACTTTGGTTCAAATCTCTTTTTTTACAACTTTCCAAAAGGTTGCCAACTTAAGACTACCATATACTTGCTAATTTCATACTTTTCTTGCTTTTTGTGACTTGCCTTAGTCCTGCAGACACAGTTGTGTCTTAGTGAATGACCATGATTGAAAATGTTGCCTTATACCTAACCCTGACTGCTTTCTAAAACAGAGTTCAATTACTTAAATTTTTAACTTGTACAAGTAAGCATACCATGTATTTTAGTCTAAAAAGCTTTCATATATATGTATATATATAATCTATACCATTGGATAGATTAATAATACTATTATTTAGAACTACCAAATGTCTCATAGAAGTTATGTAAATTAGTTCCCACTAAACTGATAACGCTGCCTCTAAAGTGAACCATTGCTGCAAGAGATATATATGAACTTCAAAATTAGGACTGGGTTTTGAGCTCATACATAGCTATAAGCACTAATCTAAGAACCATTAGTCCTTGCACTGTGGCCCTGTTCAATAGCTGCCTTCATGAAGAGCTCACTGGAGAGTGGGTGTTATAGCACAGGAGTGGGGAGAAATCAGACGGTGCTCAGCAATCGAAAGAATAGCATCCGGAATCTTAAAGACCTGTCTCTGGATGTAAAGTTGAAACACCCAAGGATGACAAGAAGCAAGTGACTGCTATCCAAAAAGATGAAAAGACCAAGAGCCTTCCTAGAAGTTATCGTACCATATGGTTCATAAATCTGTTTCTGGTATCTTCATTGCATTTAATAATGGGACATTGTCCCTAAAATCAGTCATTATTAATGTTGAAATGTGACTATTCATGGGACCACGTGTGTGTGTGTGTGTGTGTGTGTGTGTGTGTGTGTGTGTAGTTGTCCAGCAGGAGTAGCCTTGGTGGTGTAGTGGTTACACAATGGGTTGCAATTGGCCTGGTTGGCAGCTCAAAACCACTTCTCCTTGGAAGAAAAATGGGTTCCTACTCCTGTAAATAGTTACAATCTCTGAAGCTCATGGGATTGACTATGAATCAGTAGTCACTCGATGGCAATGAGGTTTTTTTGGAGTTTTTCAGTAGTCAAAGGTCTTGCTTTCCAACAGAATAACTAATAACCTTGGGTAGGAAGCCTTGGATGGGGGAAAAATTACATCTTTATTTTCACTGGCTTCAAATTGAAATTTTACATTTCTTTCCCCTATGAATATATATCCTGAGCCACATACTAGTGGTATAAATGACTTTATCACTAGAAATCAAGAGTGTTTTTACCCACATGACAATAGTTATGAATACATCCAACTGTTGATCAAGTTCATTGTGATTTTTTTAAAACCATTTTATTGGGAATTAATATTAAGTTATTTACTAGATGCAGAAATATATAGCATTAGTAAATGCTATAATGAAGAAATACATGTGTTAGACTGAATATTTTAAATATTTGGATGTATTTATTTGAACACAACTGATTTCCTTTATAATTCTATGTGTTTGTTTTGTGCATCTAAAATCATTATTTGGAGACTGGCGTGTGGGTTTACCCCTAACTGTGTTACAAGAATCTATAATGTAGAAAATACTTCTGGGGATTTTCTGGGAGCTTACCTGACTTTAGAAAGCACTAATCTTTCTCAGCAAACTATATAAGGTCTTATTCTTCATGCTGGCCCTCCAAGAGAAGGTGGTCACTTGGCCATATAATTTAAGGCTGGTATGTAAGTAGAGATCTTCAGAAACAGAGCCAGGAGCGAGGCTGCCAGCTCTTTATTCTCCATGGGGTTGAATCATCCCATAGAAGTGTGCTTCTGCTAGCCTTGTCTTCTACAGTTAGCATGGTAGGTAGGATGTGTATATCAGGATGAAACTTGGAAAAAACGGAGTTGACATTACTCAATTTCAACAACACTACTAAAAGGCACTATTTCATTAGAACCATTCAAGAAGCAATTACTGCCATTGTTGATGTTGGGTGCTGCCGAGTTGGCTCGAATTTATAGCAACCCTATGTACAGCTGGATTGAACAATGTCCCATTGGCACCATCCTCAGTCATACCTAGATGTTCGCATATTGTTGCAGGCACTGTGTCAACTCATCTCTTTGAGGGCCTTCCTCTTTTTCACTGCCTCTCTATTTCATCAAGCATGATGCCCTTCTACAGAGACTGGGCTCTCCAGACAACATGTCCAAAGTATGTGAGACGAAGTCTAGCTATCCTTGCCTCTAAGGAGCCTTCTGGCGGTACTTCTTCCAAGACAGATTGGTTAGTCCTTTTGACAGCCCTGGATACTTTCCATAGTCTTCACCTGCACAACAAATCAAACACATTGATTCTTCTTTGGACTTCCATATTCAATGTCCAACCTTAACATGCATATGAGACAATTGAAAATACCATGACTTGGGTCAAACCTAGCTTAGTCCTCAAAGTAATCTCCCCGTTTTTCAACATTCGAAAGTGCTCTTGTGCAGATTTACCCGGTGCAACGCATCTTTTGATCTCTTGACTGCTGTTGCCACGTGCATTGATTATGGATCCAAGCAAGACAAAGTCCTTAATAAATTCAATCTTTTTCCCATTTATCATAATCTTACCTACTGATCTAGTTGTAAGGATTTTGGTTTTCTTTACATTAAGTTGTAATACATACACTGAGCTATACAATCCTTCATTGGCTAAGTAGTTGCCTTCTAAATTCCCTGGTATAGATCAATGATTATTTTTAGTGTCTCATCAGCTTGTTGAAACATTTCAATTGGTACTCCTTAATTGTCATCAGCAAGTGCTTCAAGTCCTCCTCACTTTCAGCAAGCAAGCTTTTGTTATCTGCATATCAAAGGTCGTTAATACCCCTTCCTCAAATCCTGATACCATATTCTTCTCCATATAAACCAGCTTCTCTGATTATTTGCTCAGCATACAGATTGAATAAGTATTATCACAGGTTATAACCCTGATGCACACCGTTCATGATTTTAAATCATGCAATATTCCCTTGTTCTGTTACCATAAATGCCTCTTGATCCATGTATAGGTCCTGCATACAATGAAGTGTACTGGGATTCGTATTCCTCTTAAGGCTAATCATAGTGTGTTATTGTGTTCGTCTGGGTAGACTAGAGAAACAAATTCATAGACATTCATATGTGTATAAGAAAGAGCTTTAAAAAAAAAAAGAAAGAAAGAGCTTTATATACAAGAGCAATTGATTATTGAAAAAACATCCCAGCCCAGTCCAAATCAAGTCCTTAAGTCTGATATTAGCCCATATGTCCTATACCAATCTATAAAGTCCTTTTCAGATTCACAAAACACATGCAATGATCCTGAATGCAGGACGATCACAGTAGAAAATAGAATGCAGGCCTGTGGGTAGAAAGTCTTCTGGATCCAGTGGTGTTGTTAGCATCTCATTGCTGGTAGGGGTCTCCATGTGGCTCCTTCAGCTCCAGGGCTCTAGCATATCTCCAGGTATCTTCTCCACAGAAATGTCTCATAAGTGTAAGAGTGTGTCTCACCTCCCGTGAGCTATTTATCTCCTTAGCGCCTCCAAATGAGGTCATTAAACTGAGACCTGATTGACAGGCTACCCTCCGCCCCTTCACTCTTCAGTCTCAAATTGACAACAGATTATGTAACTACCACAGTTGTGATCCACACAGTGGAATTTCTTTGTATACTGTAGTCAATGAAACACAAACCTTTTTCTGGTGTTTTCTGCTTTCGGCCAAGGTCCATCTGACATCAGCAATGATATCCCTTGTTCCATGTCCTCTTCTGAATCCAGCTAAGCCTCTGGCAACTTCCTGTCAATGTACTGCTGCAATTGTCGTTGGATGACCCTCAGCAAAAATTTACTCATGTGATATTAATGATATTGTTCTATAGCAAACATTCTCTTGGGTCACTTTTCTTTGGAATTGGTACAAATTTGGATCTCTTCCAGTCAGTTGTCCAAGTAGCAGCCTTATAAATTTCCTGGTATAGATGAATAAGTATTTTCAGTGTCTCAACAACTTCTTGAAACATTTCAATCAGTACTCCTTAATTTCCTGAAGCCTTGTTTGTGGCTAATGCCTTCAGTGCAATTTGAACTTCTTCCTTTAGCATCATTGGTTCTTACTCATATCCTACCTTCTGAAATGGTTGAATGTCAAACTAATTTTGGTACAATTATTCTGTGAAGTCTTTCCATTTTCTTTTGATACTTCCTGCATCATTCAATATTTTGCCCATAGAATATTTCAACATTCCAATTCAAGGCTTGAATCTTTTCTTTAGTTCTTTAAGTTTAAGATATGCTGAGCATGTTCTTCCTTTCTGGTGTTTTAATTCTAGGGTTAAGTACATTTCTTTATACTATTTTACTTTTTCTTCTCAAGCTACCCTTTGAAATTTTCTATTCAGATTTTTGAAGTCATCATTTCTTCCATTTACCTTAGCTACTCTATGATAAAGAACAAGCTGCAAAATCTCTTCTGCCATTCACTTTGATCTTTTCTTTCTTTCTTGTCTTTTAATGACATTTTGTTTTCTTCATATATGATATTCTTGATGTCATCCATAGCTCATGATGTCTTCTGTCATTAGTGTTCAAGGCCACAAATCTGTTTTTGAGAGTTCTCAAAATTCCGCTGAGGTAGATTTAAGGTTGTATTTTGCTCTCCTGGACTTGTTTTCATTTTCTTCATCTTAAACTTGAGTTTACTTATGAGCAATTGAAGATCTCTTCCACAGTCAGCCCCTGGACTGATTTTAGCTGCTGACATTGAGCTTTTCCATTGTCTCTTCCCACAGATGTGGTCAATGTGATTTCTACGTATTCCATCTGGAGAAGTCCACGTGTATAGTTACCATTTTTGTTGTTAAAAAATGTATTTGCTATAAGAAAGTCATTGGTCTTAAAAAATGTGATCTTCAGTTTCATTTCTATCATCAAATCCATCTTTTCTAACTACTGTTCCTTCCATCTTTGTTTCCAACATTTGCATTATTTATCAATTATTTATCAATTCATATTGGTGGCATGTTTGATCAATTTCAAACTGAAGTCATTGGTAAAATTCTTCAATGTCTTTATCACCAGCTTTGCTGGTTGGTGCACAAATTTGAATAATAGTCATATTGGTTGAATTTCCTTGAAGGCAAATAGATATAATCATATCACAAACAGCACTGTACCTCATGATAGATCTTGAAATGTCCTTTTTGTCAATGAATGCAATGACATTCCACTTGATTGTGTCATTTCCAGTATACTAAACCATATGGCTTTCTGATTCAAAATGACCAATACCAATCAATTTTATCTCACTAATGATATCAATCTTTATACATACCATTTCATTTTTTATAACTTCCAGTGTTCATTGATTCATACTTTGTACATTCCGAGTTCTAATTTTCAGTAGATTTTTGCAGCTATTTTTTTCTACCTTGAGTTTTTCCCCATCTGCAAATTAAGATTCTGAAGGTTCCACTTTCACAGCATTATTTCATTCCCATCAGCACGCTTGCCTCTACTTTGAGAAAGCAGCTTCTCTTGACTGTCAGACAAGCCACCACTGATCTCTCAGTTGATCGTACTGTGGTGGCTTGGATGTTGCTGTGATGATGAAATCTATGTCACTGGTATTTCAAAGGTCATTAGGGTCAACTAAAGTCAACAGGTTTCAGTGGCGCTTCCAGACAAAGAACAGACTATAAAGAAGACTATTGCCCACCTCAGAGGAAGTAGCTGCTGAAAACTATGTATAGCATGGTGATTTTGTCAGATACTGAAGGCCTAATGAATAGAAGCATTACAACTTAGAAAATCCTATGAGGCAGTTCTACTGCATCACACAGGGTCACCATGAATTGAAACTGAGTTAATGTTTTTGTTGTTAGGTAATATCGAGTTGATTCTGTCTTGTAGTGACCCTATATACAACAGAACAGAATACTGCCAGGCCCCGCACCATTCACAATTGTTCTTATGTTTGAGGCCATTGTTGTAGCCCCTGTGTCAATTCCTCTCATCAAAGGACTTCCTCCTTTTCACTACCCCTCCACTTTACCAAGCATGAGGTCCTACTCTAGGGACTGGTCTCTCCTGATAACATGTCCAAAATATGTGAGACAAAGTCTCACCATCTTCACTTCTAAGGGGTGTTCTGGCTGTACCTCTTCTAAGGCAGATTTGTCTGTTCTTTGGCAGTGGTACTTAATAAGTTTGTTGTACATGATAAGTTGGTTGGAGCTGATTTATAAGTTCTTCACATCTCCTTAGAAAGAAGTAAGCAGTTTTCTAGCCTTTTAGCCTTGAACGGATTTTCAGTTATTTTCCTATGCATGTCATTGATGAGAAAGTGATCCACGTGGTGGACAAGGATGCCTTGATCATCTACATTTTAAAGATGAATAAATTGGGGCTTTGTGGGACTCACATGATGGCTAAGGGTCCTGTAGATAGGTGGTAAATCAGCATGTGACCCAAATTCAGCAACAACAATGTGTGAGACCAGTCAGAAAGAAGTATGTGATCTGATTAACACTCTTCTTTCTTTTTTCCTTCTAGTAGCTTCTGAATTCATGGTTTGGGGGAGTCGAACCAAACCCAGAACTTGATGGTGCCAAGCATCCAACACTGAAAACTCTCTGAAACAAATTTCCTCCTGCATCTACCCGTGGCTTACTTTTCAAAGGTTCAGCTTGCTTTCTTGTAGTATTAACATTGATGATCCTAAATTGCTAAGAATAGAAGAGATGAGTGGGCAGCTATGAAGAATCAGACAGGTGATTTAAACAGTAACCGGGAGGTGTGGGGGTGGGATAGCAACTACTCACAGAGGAAAGGAATCCAGGTGACCTTAACCTAAAGGTTAGTGATTCCCACCTACCCAGTAGCTCCACAGAGGAAAAGGTCTGGTGATCTCCTGGAAAGGTTATTGCCAACATATTCCTATGGAGCAATTCTTCTCTGTAACTCATGGAGTCATGGCTGACGCTTGGTACCTCACAGCAATTGCTAGGTGAGGCAGAACTCCAAAGTAGCTATGCAAATCAGAAATACCTTTTGTTGCCTTCTGGGAGCAACACAAAGATAATTAATAGATCAGGGGGAAATCGTATATGTTCTGTACATTTAGGTTTAGAAGATGTGGCTTCCAGTCTTGTAAGTTATCTAGCTGGATCACACCATAAAGTCACAGATGGACAAGGGCAGATGGACCAATAAGGGAATTAGAGAGACACCTGGTCCCTTATTTCATACACAAGGCATTTGAGGATCCTTTAGGTTAGAGTGTCATAATGGGTGATGTGTTGGGCTGTTAGCTACAAGGTGAGCAGTTCAAACCCACCAGCTACTATACCTTGGAAAGGTGAAACTTTCTGCTCCGGTAAAATTCTACAGCCTTGGAAACCCACAGAGGCAGTTTTACTCTATACTATATGGTTATTATAAGTCAGAATCAATTCAATAGTAGTGAGTTTGGTGCGCATTTGGTTATAGGTTAAAGCTGGTGAGAAGTAGAGCCAGGGCCAATGTGATAATCCTGGTACTTTCTGTCTTATATCCTAGAGAGATGATGCTGGAAATAATCTATGCCCAAATTCTTGACCATAGAACTTTACTTCTTTGTGTAATGGGATCCCAGAATTTCAGAATATAGTGCATGAACCACAGGCCTGTTCCCCAGCTTAGCCCCCTAATGTAATACCACACATGCTCCTGAAATCTAATAATTTTCTTTTGATTTTTACAGATGGCTTGCTTGAAGATGAGATGTATATTTATTTTCCTTCTGGTTCTTGGGGCCATTTGCTTATATTTCAGCATGAACAATCTAACTCCTTTAAAAGAAGAGAAGTTTGTTTTCAAGAAAGAGAGTGGGGTCTTCCTCCAGCTCCCGGAAATAGACTGCAGGCAGAACCCTCCCTTCCTTGTCCTGCTGGTGACTTCCTCCCACAGACAGGCGCCCGCTCGCATGGCCATCAGGCAGACGTGGGGGAGAGCAAACGTCGTGGAAGGAAGACAGATAAAGACCTTCTTCCTCCTGGGAGCCACAGCCACACAGCACGACATGACAGCGGTGTCTCAGGAAGGCCAGCGACATGGAGACATTATCCAGAAGGACTTTGTGGACGTCTATGCCAATTTGACCCTAAAGACCATGATGGGCATGGAGTGGGTCCACCACTTCTGCCCTCAGGCTGCCTTTGTGATGAAGACAGACTCGGACATGTTTGTGAACGTCTACTACCTGACCCAACTACTTCTAAAGAAAAACCGAACAACTAGGTTTTTCACTGGCTTTGATATAACGAATGGCCTTCCAATTAGGGATAAGTCCAGTAAGTGGTTTGTCAGTAAAGATGAGTACCCCTGGGACAGGTACCCGCCTTTTTGCTCTGGCACGGGCTATGTGTTCTCTAGTGATGTTGCAAGCCAGGTGTATGATGTTTCTGAGAGCGTCCCTTTCATTAAATTAGAAGATGTGTTCGTGGGGCTCTGCCTGGCCAAGTTGAACATCAACCTGGAGGAGCTTCACTCAGAGCAGACATTTTTCCCATGGAGGTTGTCCTTTTCCATTTGTCGCTTTCACAAAATTGTGACCTGCCATTTCATTGCGCCTCCTGAACTGCTGGTCTACTGGCATGCTCTGGAGAGTTCCCTGGGGAAAAAGTGCCCAATCATCTTACAAAATCCTAAGGGTAAAAAGTCAGGCACCCCATAGTGATTGTTCATTCCTGCCAGCAGTGTGAGAGGGATCGGGGGAAGGAGAACAAGAAGAGCACGGAAAACATCCTTCTGTGTTCCAAATCCAAACTAGAGCAGAAGTGTAGATGTGACCACTGATTCCCTTTTGGTGTCCCATCTAATAACTAATAGCATCTAATAACACCTCTTGAGGACCTTCACACCGACTCATCTCAATGATCAGTGTATGCACAAAGTAGTGGGCATTGCTATCCCTATTTTACAAAAGGGATAACTGACTCAGATAGGCACAACCACCTGTCCCAAGCCTCCTAGCCAATAGAGAGTTGAGGAGGAGGGAAAATCAAGTGCTATCAGGCTCCAATCCACAACCCTGACCCTGCACACCTCTCGAGAGTAAATGGTGACCATAAAGGCTCAGAAAGATAGTTCACTCTCACCAATTTCTCTTTCTAACTCCCTTTCCTTGTGCTTTAATACCATGATGAGGATGCACAAACTAATCAAAACATCCCTGTTGCTCTGGGATATTCTGGCTTGCCTGTAACTCTGTGTTAACATCTTGGCACCACAAACTCTTCAAACCCACACCTCAGAAGATCAGTGTAGTTCCTGAAGCTCTCCTCATGCAGGTCTTATAAATTAGGCTCACCTATCTCGGCAGCCTCAACCTTTGTTAGACTGCTCACAGTGAGCAAGACATCTTCCCTGAGCCAACTATAGGTGTCCAGACTATTGGTTCCCCACACCCTTGGTCTTTGATCACTATGGATCAACTACAGTTCTTGGAACTCTGCCAGTCTCTTAGTTCAAACAAAATGGGAGCTGACTTTAACTGGCAGAGGGTTCCAGCCTACCTTGGGTACCATATGCCTGTTTTCATCTTTGTTTTTGTTTTGTTTTCCTTTTCTCTTCTCTCCCTTTTTCTGTTTTTATATCCTTTGTTTCTCTGCTGTATTAGTCTAGGTACTTTGGAGAAACAAATTCACAGCAACACATGTATAAGAGAGAGTTTTATGTAAAGAAAATGTGTATCACAAAAACATCCCAACCCAATGCTGCCCAAGCCCACAAGTCCAACATTAACCCATTAACCCAACACCAGTCCACAAAGTCCTCCACCTCACAAAACAGAGGCAATGATGCAGACTGCAGGAGGAAAGCTGAGTCAGTGAATGAACAAGCATCTCAGCACTAGCAGGGGTCTCCACATGGCTGCTCCAGCACCCAGGGCTGCATCGGGATAGGTCCATGTGGCTTCTCCTTGGGGATGTCTTGTAGGAAGTCAATCTTGCAAGCTGAAGCAGGGAACTGCTAAGGCAGCTGTACCCTGGTGCAACCATCACAAAACAAGAGACCCGAGAACTAGAAAGGCAAGGCTCACTACCCATTTATCCCTCCGCCTTTCAATTAGCCCCACATGTGATTATTGGCCAGGCTGGCACAATTAACTAACTCATCTGCTCTCCTCTTTTCTTTTATATTTTTTCCTTTTCCCTTCTCTTTTATCATTCCTTAATTTTATTCCTTTTTTATACTCTTCAGTTTTGCTTATTGTATTTTTCCTCATTTCTTTTTTCTTATCTGATTCTCTTGATTTCATTCTTATTTTCTATTTTTTCTATTTAGTGGTCACATTCTTTTTCCCTTGTCATTGTATACCTGCTTTCCTCCAACTAGCCCACAAAGCCAAGTCACCCCTGCACATTACCTACCAGATAAGGGTCACTGCTTAATTCTGAACTGCCTCATGAGCTATAGACCACAACCAACATCAGCCAAACCTACCCTCAATATTGCTATATGCACAGCAAACAGAGAACATAGCATAGATTCATATTCTCTGACACATTCACCAGGAGACAGGTAGTGAGTACCTAAAATTTCACTAAAATGCAATAATAAATTGTGGTAGTTATGTAATCTGTTGTCAATTTGAGACTTACTAGTGAAGGGTAGAGTATAGTCTGTCAATCAGGTCTCAGCTTGATGACCTCATTTGGAGGCGTGAAGAAGATAAATAGCTCATTGGAGGCGGGACACACACTCACTCTCTGCGAGACATTCCTGTGGACATTATATATGGAGCTACACTAGATCCCTGGAGCTGAAGGAGCGAGGTGGAGACCCCTGCCAACACTGAGATGCTTAAAATGCCACTGGATCCACAAGACTTTCCACTCACTGGCCTATGATCTTCCTGCATTCGTCATCATTGCATGTGTTGTGTGAGTATGAAGAGGACTTTATAGATTGGTATTGGACATATGGGCTAATATTGGACTTATGGACTTGATCTTGACTGGGCTGGGATATTTTCCTAATGTACAATTACTCTTTATATAAAGCTCTTTCTTATACACATGAGTGTCTATGAATTTGTTTGTCTCATCTATCCAGACTAACACACCAATTAAGTACAAAAACAACAATACCACCATGCTTCAGAGACAACAGACAATTTCAGTTCACATAGAGAAACAAAGCAGAGTGGTTCAAGCAAGTGACAAAAAATACAAAGACAGAAAAACTTTCTGAGGAAGAAAGAGCATTGGAATTACCTTATAAGGAATTAAAAATAATGATATTTAGGTCATTTCAATAGATTGGGAAAGCTGCAGACAATCTGAAAGAAAATCACAAGCAAATCTTTAGAAAATTTCAGGAAAACACTAAAGGAACAATTTGACAATATTAATGGAAAAACTAGGAACCATAAAAAATAGCTAATAGAAATCCAGAAGATTAATACTAAAAATTCAGAAATGGATAATCATTGTGAGGGCAAAGGAGTAGAAATAAGTCAATGGAACATGAATTAGTGAGCTTGAACAAATCTAGCAATATTAATCTACTGGAGGAATAGTTAGGAAAAGAAAAAACAAAAAACTCTAAAGAAAGCCTAATAGTTATGTGGGATTTGACCTAATTTAAGGAATAACCTCTGTGTGATCAAACTTCCAGTAAAGGAAGAGACAACAAAAACCACAGAGAACATTTTCAAAGAGTTATTGTTGGAAAACTTCCTTCATATCATGGAAGATGAGACAATAGGTATTCAAGAAGCTAAAAGAACCTCAAACAAGACAGATCCCTAAAGAAAATCACTAAGAAATACCATAAATCAAAATTTTCAAAGACAAAGACAACAAAAGAACCTGGTAGCAGCTAATGGAAAATGAAATGTGGTCCAGAAAGGAGGACCAGCAAAACACACCTCTGATTTCTCAACAGAAACCAGGTAATCAGTAAGGCCCTAAGATGACATATATAAAACATAAAAGACACTAGGATGACATATATATTTGAAGGGAAAAAATTGCTTAGCTTTTTTCCTTTTTTTATACTCTTTAGTTTTGCTTACTTTTTTCCCTTTTTAATACTTTTTTTATACATTCCTTCGTTTTTCCTTTTTTTATACTCTTTAGTTTTGCTTCCTATATTTTTCCACATATCTTTTTTCTATCTGCTTCTCTTGATTTCATTCTTATTTTCTATTTTTTTGATCTTCCTGTATTTGGCATCATTGCCAAATGATTAGAAATCATTACCCAGGAAAGTTTTCCCTCAAATATGATGGTGAATTTAAGACATTTCCAGATAAATAGAAATTAAAAGTACTCATGAAAACCAAATCAATCATACAAGAAATAATACAAAGAGTTCTTTGGACAGAAAATTAATATCAGACAACAACCTGAGGTGAATATACATCTCAACACAACCCAGATCTCAGGCCAGATATACAAGTATCCAAATACACACACACACACACACACATTATAAGTGTGTATGTATACATATATATTTATATATACATACATATGAAGGAAAGGTATTAGTTTGTAACCAAAACAATTACAAAATAAAAAGAGAGAATAGTATAATCACAGGACTTCCAAATGGAGAAGAATTCAAGAAGATTCAATTTGGGTGAAGTAGAAGGCAATACATTAAGGATATTGCCCCCCGCCCACCCCAAAATGATGAAGGCACCAGGAGATACGAGGAGGTATGCTAGAATTAAAGGCAACAGAGATAGATACTATAATACTATTATATACACAATCATCCAATAGTGGTGATCAATGAGCAGATGCATGGATTAACACACAGACTGAATTGGTAAAGGAGGGAGAGTGGGAGAATACTCACGTGATAGATAGATGATAGATGATAGATAGATAGATAGATAGATAGATAGATAGATAGATAGATAGATACTTGTATATGGATAGTTATATTTTTTGCAAACCTGTCCATGAATTGGTAGAACATATAGGGCAAAATGTTATGAAAACTTCTTAGACACACACAGCACCTTAAGGGAATGTGTTGCTGGGCCTTGCAATCAGGGGCCATAGTCTTGGGACATACTGAGATCAATTGTCAAGTAATGATTAGGACTATCAAGCTTGTGGGTAGTCATCAAAGGGGAAACTATTGTTTTCTCCATGTTCAGATGAAAGAAATGTGATGAAAAGCAAATGCACTTAGTCTGATAGATTATTGGAAACAATTAGTCCATTGGGCTATTGGACCATAGGACCATCTATCTCCTCAACCCTGAGACAAGAAGAACTAGATGGTGTTCAGTTAACATTACAACTACTCTGCAAGGGAACACAATAGAAGGTCCTAGACAAATGGGATGGAGTCCTGGTGCTGTAGTGGTTACACGTTGTGCTGCTAACCACAAATTCAGCAGTTCCAAAGATGGGGCTTTCTACTCCCATAAAGAGTTACAGTTTTAGAAATCCACAGGGTCAGTTATACCCTGTCCTATAGGGTCACCATGAGTCTCAATCAAATCAATGACAACGAGTTTGTATTTTAGGAGAAAAAAATGTGGAACAAAAACTAGAATCGTGAAAAGGATCAATCTTACCTCTGAAATAGAAAATGGTGGAAACCCCAAGACTATACCCCATAGTCACCTGTCAGTCTAGAACTGAACTCACCCCACAGCTCAATTTTTAGCCAAACTCTATCCATATCTACAAGGGAAATAGTAGCACTGGAAGGGTATGCATGCCTTTCTTAGAATAATTAACCACTTAAGATAAAAAGGGAAGCATTTACCAAAAGACAAAGTTCAGAAGGCTTAGGAAAGGAGGTAGTTATCCCTTCCTAAGAAAGAAAATGGGGAGGAGGTAGGATAAGCGATGTTTCATTGCAAGAGTTACAAAAAAGAAAAGAAACAAAATGTGTATGGATTTTTCAATGTAAAGCCAGCTCTGCAAACCATTCGATTCACAATAAAAAAGTAATTGGGGAAAAAAACGGTTTTAAATAAGAAGCAGGGGTCTGGGAACTTTTATGGGTCTCAGTTGGGTTTATATGAAAGAATCCTGTGGAGCAAATCAGTGAGCTGGGCTCTGGTCAAACGCATCTCCCTGTTTGCTCCTTCCAGCCAGACCCAAGCTCATTTTGTATGGATTTCTTAGATGGCTCCGGAACAACTGACGCCTGTGGTTCAGAGTTTAACCCTCAGTGCCTTCTCACTGGGGGCTGACATGAGTCCATTTTCCAGGCAGTGAAGCCGTGATGCCCTCTTTACAGAGTCCTGTTCCATCCAGACACCTTCATAGCACAGGTCAAGCCATCTTTCTGCTAATCACAGGTATCATCTTTTTTTAGTTTTGCGTTATCTGACTTTACTAACATCTACTTGGTTGCACCATGGCAGGGCAGGGAAAGTTTGATGCAAAGTGATAATGTTAACCTGCAAAGTGAGGTCTCGTGTCCTATTTTCCTGAACATGCCTCCTACCTTAACTGAACTGCTTCTGTGCAGTTGTGCTTTCTCATCAGGCAGCTCCGAATGCCCCCGTCCTATGACTGAGGTGCTGTGGTAGATATATAATCATTTGTCAATTTGAGGATTAAGAGTGTGGGGGTGGAGTCTAGCTTGTCAATCAGATCATAGCCAATGAGGCCTCTGTGTGGGCGTGTCCTTCTGAGAATTCTGAGAAATCCGGTACTTCCTCCTTGGAGGTAGAAGACTCTCTGCTCACACCCTGGGAGATATAGCAGCTGAAAAGACACATGGACCCACCCTGATGCAGACCCCTGCCAGCGCTGAGATGTTTCCAATGACATTGGATCCAAAGACTTTCTACCCACTGGCCTGTGATCATCTACATTCAGTATCTTTGCATGTGTTTCATGAGTCTGAAGAGGACTTTATAGATTGCTATCAGACATATGGGCTAATATCAGACTTACGACCTTGAACTGAACTGGGTTGGGATGTTTCCTCGATGTTCAATTGCTCTTGTATATAAACATCTTTCTTATACACATATATGTGTCCATGGATTTGTTTCTCTAGCTTACCCAGACAAACACAGGTGGTCAGCTAATTAACTGTGTGTACAGACTCTCAATATGGTCTCTTTGACATCAGCCTGCAGCTTTTGGCTACAGGGATACTGATGTGGGCTCATGGGGTCACTATGAGTTAAAATTGACTTGATGACTATGGCTTTCATTTTTGTTTTTTGAGTTTTTTTTATACTGGAAGAGCCCAGGTGGAACACAGGATAAGCACTTGGCTGCTAACCAGGAAAGTTGACCATTTGAACCCATCTAAGGGCTTCAATTGCCCCTGTAAATATTACAGCCAAGAAAAGTCATTGGGAATTGAAAGATTCCATGGCACCTAACCACACCTGTGGTGACCATGTAATCTCTCGTCCAAACCAGAATCATTTTTAATGTAAATGTGGATGCTAAGGATACTTATTCAGGAGCAGTGAGTATAAATTGAGAATGAAGTCTGATATATAGGGTGTAGTCGAATAGAACTACACTCCATTTGGTTCCAAGTGGTGGCTGATTTTCCTGAAATAGATAGCCAGACCTTTCTACTGAGATGCCTCTGGGGAGACTGGAACCTCCCCACTTTCAATCAGCAGGCAACACATGAACTTAGCCTAACCTATTGAGCATGTGTGTGGCACCAATCCTTTACCTACATTATTTCATATAACTCACATGCAATCCCTTGAAGAGTAAGTTAAATTATTATTCTCAGTTTCTGATGAAAAATGGGACTTTTAGGACCTTCAGATAAAACATAGGATGTCCAGTTAAATTTGAATTCCAGATAAACACTTTTTTTAGTATAAAAGTATGCCCCCAAATATTGCATGATATATACCTACATTGTTGTCGGTGCCCTCCAGTCGGTTCTGACTTCTTAGAAACCATATGCACTACAGAACAAAACACTGCCTGGTCATGCAACATCCTCACAATTGTTACGTTTGAGTTCGTTCTTTCAGCCTCTTATGGAAGACCTATCCTTTTTTGCTGTCTCTCTACCAAAGAAGTACCTCTCCTAATAACATGTCCAAAGTACATGGGATGAAGTCTCGCCATCCTTGCCTCTAAGGATCATCCTGGCTGTTCTTCCAAGACAGAACTGTTCCTTCTTTTGGTAGCCCTTGGTACTTTCAATATTCTTTGCTGGCATCATAGCTCCTTCCATGTTCAAAGTAACATCCTGACTTTTCAACACCTGAAAGAAGTCTTGTGCAACAGATATACGCAAGACAGTGTGTTACTTAATTTCTTGACTGCTGATTATGTGCATATATCTGATAGAGATACACTTAAACCTTGTTGCTGTTAGGTGCCATGAGTGAGCTCCTTAGCAAATGATTGCAAAACATTGCCAGGTCTTGTGCCATTCTCATAATTGGTCCTATGCCCATCGTTGCAGCCACTGTGTCAATCCATCTGGCTAAGGGCCTTCCTCTTTTTTGCTGCCTCTCTACTTTACCAAACATGATGTCCTTCTCCAGGGACTGATCTCTCCTGACAAAATATCCAAAATATATGAGATGAAGGGTCACCATTTTTGCCTCTAAGGACCACTCTGATTGTACTTCTTCCAAAATACATTTGTTTCCATGTACACTTACATTAAAAGATTATTCATTGTTTATCTGAAACTCAAATTGAAGTGAAAGTCTTGTATAGATGATAGAGATAGAGATAGATATCAGTCCTATTTGGGGCAGTTAATACTTGCTTAAGGGCCTATAGGTAGGAAGAACAAAATTAGAATTTGAAACTAGCTCTTGCTGTCAACAAAGTCCACACCCTTAATTGCATGTGATCCACACCCAGACGAAACAGAGAGGAGACAGAAGGTAAGATATTTGCCTATATTTTATTAATATAGTCTATAATAAAATATAGTCCATTTTCATATGAAAATAAGGACTATAATTATTTACAACATGGATTGTTGCAATTTTGTGAACATCTGCCTTGAAAATAGCATCGCTTGAATCAAGCACACCTTAGAAAAGGAGCATTGTTGCTCTTTGAATAGATTCTGCAAGAGCCTAATTTTCCATCGACATGTCATTTACCTTTCTCAGGCCTTTACTAGACCATATGTTTTCTCTGTAAACATTTTTATAAAGTAGTTTAATTGACATGTAGATCACAAATCATATACTTGCATGGTGTGTTAAAAAGAGTTGTATAATCATCACTACAATCAGTTCTATAACATGTTCTTCATTCTTGTACTCATTATTAGCTTCCCATATCCCTCCAACTTCCCCTCCCATACCACCAATAAACCACTAATCCCATTGTCTCTATAGATTTACCTATCCTGGTTTTAATATACTGGAAAACATTTTCCCCATGAACTTTTTGAACTCCCCTTGTATCATACAATATTTCCTTTTAAACCGGGTGCAAGAGTTGTTCAGAAACGCCCAGGAGCAGGTCTCTCCTGTCCTATAGGGTTGCTATGAGCTGGCATCGACTCTGTGACAGTGATTATTATTATATAACATTTATAGTTTCTCTATGAGAGAGACAGGTAAGAGAGGCAATTAGTTTCTTTTGGTACTTTTTCAGAAATATATTTTGTCCACCTTCTCCTTGCTGGTTTTTCCCATATAAATAGTACAATATATGTATGTGTATACATGTCTGTATGTGTATGCATTTCTATATGTATATTAGGGGTTTTCATAAATCCATGATCTTTTCATTGTATTACACATGAACTTTTTAAAAAATCATTTTATTGGGGGCTCGTACAACTCTTATCACAATTGATACATCAATTGAATCAGGCATGTTTGTACATATGGTGACCTCATTCTCTTCTAGACATTTACTTTCTATTGAGCCCTTGGTACCAGGTCTTTTTTTTTCTCCAACCCCCCACCTCATAACCCCCTGATAGATTGTACATTGTTATTATTTTCATCTCTCACACTGACCCCTGTCTCCTTCCCATATGTTTTCTGTTGTTCTACCCCTTGTAGAGGGGTGTATGGTTATGTGTCTATCATTGTGATTGGTTCCCCCTTTCTCCCCCCTCTCCTCTTCTTCCCCCAACCCTTCTGGTATCACTATTCCCACTCCTGTTCCTGGATTCTGTGTGTTGTGAGCTCCCATCCCTTTCTACACCTGTGTACATGTTCCAGTCTAGTCTGAATTGAGAAGCAGCACTGTGGTCATGGTAGTGGGGGGTAAGGAAGCCTCAAGGAACCAAAGGAATATAGTGTGTTTCATTGATGCTTTACTGCACCCTGGTGATTCACCCTTCCCTGTAACCCCTCTGTGAGGAGGTTGTTCCACTGTCTACAGATTTGGATTTGGATTGCTGCTCCAGCCTCCCTCATTCTCAACAATATGTTTTAGTTTCTTATGTGTCTGTTGATGCCTATTACCCAGTCCCTATGACTCCTCATAATCGCACCAGTGGAGTGCTTCTTCCATATGGACTTGTTGCTTCACTGCTGAATGGTAGCTTGTGTAACTTTAAGCCTTTAAGACCCCAGACACTATATCTTTTAATAGCTGAGCACCATCTGCCTTCTTCGCCACATTTGCTTACACACCCTTTTGTCTTCAGCGACTGTGTCTGGAAGGTGAACATCTCAGACTGCTGATTGGTTAGAACAAAGTGTTCTTGTATTGAGGGAGGGTATGAGCAGAGGCCCAAAGTCCATCCCCTACCTCAGTGTATTACCATATAAATATATGTACATGGGCCAATACCTTTATTTTTGTGGATTAACGTATATACATATGTACACCCCTATTTTTATACCTCTATCTATTGCTTTGCTTCCTCTTTCTATTGCTTTCCTCTGTTTCCTTTTACCTTCCTCCTACCCCACTGTCACTTTCCCCTTATTTCTGCCTCTTGGTACCTCCTCTTAGCTAGTTTGCTGTTGCTCCAACACCCCACCCCCACCCGCCTCAGATCCCTATCTCCTCCTTGTTATTGACTCCAACACCCCAGTTGTTCCCCTGTTCATGGCACAGCCTGCTCACTGCCCCCTTCTCCCACCACCCTCACCTCCCAGGTCTCCCCCCGACCGCTGGTCCCTCTGCTCTCTCCTCAGGCATGCCTCCCATGCCTATCCTATATAGGTAGGTACACCGACTATGACATAGCCCAAACTGATTTTTCAAAATGATAATAGCAAATAAATAAGAAAAAATAAAAATATTAAAAAAAGAAGAGAAGAAATATACAAAAATCCTGGGTCTGTTCACTGGCCTTCAAGACTGTCCAGGAGCTGCCCCTCCCAGCCCCTTGGGGGCTCCTCGGGGGCTTCATAGCTCTGCATTGCTCCAGCTGTTCATCTGGTATGCTCTCTTCTGGGTTCGCTCCATTCTGGAGGTTCAGGCCGCATTGCCTCCCACCATGTGACCCCAGAAATGTCCTCTGTCGCTGTGTGCTCCAGTAAGGGGACAGCGTGACAAGTGCTGTTGTTAGTTGCCCAGTCCCCTCTGTGTCCCATTAACTCCCCACAGGGACATCATCCTCCAAGCCTGGTGTGCCAGCGTGGGGTCCAGTCCGGTTCTTTCTTTCACTTCCTCCCACCAAGCCTGCATCCGTGTGGGTGTGGCATGCTGGCCCTTCTCCCCAAACTGCAGGTTCAATGCCGCTTTCTGCCACACCCACTTCCAGGGAGGGCATCAGTTTGGCTCTGGTTGGGGCCAGCCCTGTAGCTCTATCTTTTCAAGCATTCTTCTATGTGGCCACACTGTCCTCGTGGTTTGGTACATCATGGTAGGGTCTGCATGCCCACTCCCTGTTCTGTGGAGACAAGACCAGTACTCTCCCCCTGGGTGGATTAGTGCCCTACTCCCTCCATCATTATTTCACTTTCAGCCCCACCCCTTTTTCTCCCTTCCTCCTCCCTCCTTTTCCCATTTTTGTGGTGGACCAACATGTACACCCTTGGGTTTGGTCCAACCTCCTCCCGATTCCCTGTATCTCAACCCAAATGTTATGATATAGGTGGCTTCTCTTCTATACCTACCGTGCTAATTACATTTACCTCAGGGGATTAGTGCTGTACTTCTCTTTTTGTGATTGGCTGACTTCACTTAGCATAATTTCCTCCAACTCTTCCCATGAAAAGACCTGTTTCATGTGCTCATCAGTGCTTTTTAGTGATGCATAGTACTCCATTGTGTGTATGTGCCAGAGTTTACTAATCCACTTGTCTACAGATGGAAATTTAGATTGTTTCCAACTTTTTGTGATTGTATATTGCGCCACAATAAATATTGGAGCGCATATGACTGGCCATGGTTTATTTCTTACCTCTTTTGGGTATATGCCCAGTAGTAAGGTGACCAGACATCCCGCTTTTGGCAGGACAGTCCTGATTTTTAACAAATTTTCCCACGTCCCGCGGCATTTTTAAAAAGTCCCAATTTTTGGAAAGAATGCACGACAAGATAAGGTATACGGTTTTCGGCTGCCATGTGGCTATTTTGCCAGGATATGAGTTTTATCAATGGTGTCCCGCTTTACCAATGTTAAAATCTGGTCACCTTACAGTAGAGGGATAGCTGGGTCATAAGGTAGCTCAATTTCTATCTTTTTAAAGTATTGCCAGATCACTTTCCTTAGCGACTGTACACATCTACAAGACCACCAGTAATGTATGAGAGTTCCTATCTCACCACATCTCCTTCAACATTTGTTGCTCTCTGATTTTCTGATTTGGGCTAGCCTCAAAAGTGTTAGATGGTATTTCATGGTTATTTTGATTGCATTTTCTGGTGGCTAATGATCCGGAGTATTTTCTCATGTTTATTGGCCATATAGGTCTCCTCCCTAGTGAAACTTCTTTTCAGTTCTTTTGCCCACTTCTTCAAAGGGTTAACTGTTTTCCTCTTTTTGCAGGCAAGGAGGGTATTGTAGATTTTCGTAATAAGCCATTTGTCTGCTGTGTCGTTGCTAAAAATCCTCTCCCAGTCTGTGGGTTGCCTTGTTACCCTTTTGGTAAAGTCTTTTGACACACACAGGTGTTTTATCCTTAGTAAATCCCACTTGTCAGGTTCCCCTGTGTGTGTACCCTGCCCTATTGTAGTTTTTTTTTGTACTCCCTAGGCCAAGGTTCTTAGGTATGTCCCGATTCCTTTGCTAATGGTCCTGATGGTTTGGGGTTTTACCTCTAAGTCCATGATCCACCTTGAGTTTTTTCTTGTGCATGGGATGAGGGAGATATCTTGTTTCATTTTTCTACATGTGGATTTCCATTGTTTCCAACACCACTTGTTAAATAGGGCGTCACCCTCCCACTTGATGCTTTGGGGGCCCTTGTTGAAGATCAGTTATCTATATGCTGATGGTTTTATTTCTGGGTTTTCTATTTTTTTCCATTAGTCTGTGTATCTGTCAGTATGCCAGTACCATGCTGTTTTAACCACTTTGGCTGTGTAGTAGGTGTGAAAGTCAGGTAAAGTGAGCCCTCTGACTATGTCCTTCTTCTTGAGCTGCTCGCTGCTAATTCAAAGCTTCTTCCCTCTCCATATGAAATTGGCGGTCAGTTTTTTCCAATTCTTTGAAGAAGGTTGTTGGTATTTGAATCAGGATAGCATTAAACTTATAAAGTGCTCTGGGTAGGATAGGCATCTTTACTATGTTGAGCCTTCCAATCCATGAGCATGGGATATTCCTCCATTTGGGAGGTTGCTTTTGGTTTTCCTGTAGTAGGGTCTTGTAGTTTACCTTGTATAGGCCTTTTGTTCCTTTGGTTAGATATATCCCTAGATACTTCCGTTTGTTCTTGGCTATTGTGAATGATACTGCTTTCTTGATCTGTTTCCATGGTCTTGTCCAATGTATATAGCAAGACAATTGACTTCTGATTGTTAATCTTGTATCCTGCCATTCTTTCATATTCCTCTATCACTGTCAGTACTCCGGTTGTGGAGCTTTTGGAATTTTCCATGTACGGAATCATGTCATCTGGAAATAACGGTAATTTCACCTCTTCCTGTCCCAGTTGGGTACCTTTGATGTCCTTCTGCTTCCTTATGTTGTTAGCTAGGATCTCTAGTACAATGTTGAAAAGGTGTAGGCACAAGGGACATCTTTGTCTGGTCCCCTTTTTCAGTAGGATATTTTTCATCTTTTCTCCATTGACTATGGTATTAGCTGTCGGCTTTTCATTGAGACCTTGTATTAACTTGAGGAATTGCCCTTCTATTCCTGGCCTCCCAAGTGTCTTAATTAGGAATGCCTTTTCTGCCTCTATAGATATTATCATGTGGTTCTTATACTTTTTATCAACGTGGTGTATAATATTGATGGATTTTCAAATGTTAAGCTATCCCTGCATTCCTGGGATGAGTCCTACTTCATCCTGATGGATGATGCGTTTTATATACTTTTCTATCTATTGGCCAATATCTTGTTGAAGATTTTTGCATCTATGTCCATTAGAGATATTGGTTTGTAGTTCTCTATTCCTGTGGGATCCTTGCCCTGCTTGGGTATCAAAGTTATACTGACTTCGTAAAATGTATTTGGGAGTTTGCCATCCTTTTCTACACTCTGAAATACTTTGTGGAAGATCTTCCCTGAATGCTTTCTAGAATTCTCTGGTGAAGCCATCTGGTCCGGGAGCTTTTTTGTTGGCAGCTTCCTGATAACTATATCTATTTCTTCTTTTGCTATGGGTTTGTTTAGGTTCTTGACCTCTATCTAGGATAGTCTAGGGAGGGATTGTTTTTCCAAGTATTTTTCCATGTCTTCCACATTGTTGAATTCATTAGTGTACAGATTTTCATAGTACTTTGTGATTATCCTTTTAATCTCATTAAGGTCTATTGTGATTCCCCCTGTTTCATGTCTCATCCTGGCTATGTTGTCTGATCTTTCCAGTCTTTGGTTAGGTTTTCCAGTGGTCTGTCGATTCTGTTGATCCTTTCAAAGAACCAACATTTTGCCGCATGAATCTTCTACATAGTTCTTTTGTCTTCCCCACGGCTCAGTTCTGCCCTGATTTTTATTATTTCTTTTCTTTCGCTGTTGGAGGGATTGTTCTGTTGACTCTGTTATAGTTTGGAAGTTTTGAGAGTGTATCCATCATAAGTCTCTCTTCCTTCTTCATATATGCCCATATTGCTAACAAGCTATGTCTGATGACTGCTTTTGCTGTATCCCATAGGTTTTGATACAAAAAAATACAATACATTCTCATTAGCTTCTGGAAACTTTCTGATTTCTCGTCTAATCTGGTCAGTACCCACTCATGTCGCAGAAGATCATTATTCATCCTCCAATTGCTTGCCCTTGTTTTTCTGCTCATCCTTTTATTGATCTCCAGCTTTGTGGCTTGTTGATCCGAGAAGGACTTCTGCACAATCTCTGTGTGTTTGAATTTACTCAGGCTTGACTTGTGTGCCAGCATATGGTTTATTTTTGAAAATGAGGTATGCATGCTTGAGAAGAATGTGTATTTTTTTTTTTTTTTTGCATTTGGCTGGAAAGCACTAAATATGTCTTTCAATTGGTTATTAAAAGATTGAGGGTGAGAATGTATTACTGTCACAGCCACAATCAAATATAAGGGGAGTTTCCTTAGAGTATGGTTTGCACCAACTTTTATCTCACAAGAATAAGAAATAAAGCCTGAGTAAGCAGGGAGGGCCCCACTTCCAACAAGAAGAGCTGAGAGCAGAGTGAATCCTTTAGACCTGATCTGGGGACCTCCTAGAACTGATGCCAAAACACATGAAGGTCTCTAAGAAATGCTGGGCCAACAGATGCTGAAAGGATACACAGATCTTCCTCCTAAATTGTGAGTCAACAGAGTAATCAAGCCTTCTCCAAGAACTGATTCCTTGAATTTGGACTTTTAACCTCCTAAATGATGAGAGAATAAATTTGTTTGTTAAACCCATCCACTTATGGTGTTTCCGTTATAGCAGCACTAGATAACTAACACAGCTACCATACTTTTGAGCACAAGATAAACTTCATCCACATTTAGACATATATACAATTACTGATATGGGGCTGAGAACACTATTGACTTCTACTGGTGACAGAGTTATGGGCAACACTACTGTGTGAGTCAAGACCTACACGGTGGGAGGAAATGATCATTTCAATTTGAAGTTAGTGAAAATAAAGATGTAATCTTAATAAAGGCATAATCTTTCCCCATCCAAAATCTGAAACCTCAGATTATTACTACTATCCTAGGTGCTCAGACTCTCATACCACCAATAGTGGATAAACACACATACAGGTGAGCCCTGAAAAAGATTGGCACACTTCAAACTAATGAAGATAGTAATTTTGGAAGGAAGAAAATCACTGCACATTGATTTATACGATGTTTGGTGAGATCATTCCACATTTCCAGTCACTCTAAGAGGCTTTATTGGTCTTTTAAATATGATATCCAATTTTTGATGGGTCAAGTCTCTTCCATATGTCTGAGAATCAAAAGAGAATTGGAATGAAGAGTGGTGTTGGTGGGCTACACATCACTACCACTTTCCTTTTGTTCGTTTTTAAAAAGTAATTCCATTTTTAAAAGGGTGGTGATAGTGGCTGATAATTTTTTAAAAAAACGTTTTTCCCTAGCAAACATAAATAATGAATACTAATTCTGCATTCATCACCAACTGTTCTACAGAAACTTGTTGTTATTTTGTTGGGCACCAGCAAACCAGTTCCAGCCAATAATGACAACAGAATGGAACACTTCATGGACCTGCACCATCCTCACAATTGTTCCTATGCCTGAGACCATTAATGCAGTCACTGTGTGCATCCATCTCATTGAGGGCTTACCTCTTTTTCACTGCCACTCCACTTTACCAAAAATGATGTCCTTCTCCAGGGACTGGTCTCTCCTGACAATATGTCCAAAGTACATAAGACGAAGTCTTGCCATCTTTGCCTCTAAGGAACACTCTGGCCTTACTTCTTCCAGTAAAAATCAGTTCACTTTTTTTAGCAGTTCAATATTTTCAGTATTCTCAATATTCTCCTGCACCACATTATAGATGCATCTATTCATCTACGGTCTTCCTTATTCAGTGTACAACTTTCACATACATATGAGGCAATGAAGAATACATGGCTTGGGTCAGGTGCACCGTAGTCCTCAAAGTAACACCCTTGCTCATCAATATTCTAAAGAGGTCTTGTGCAGCAGATTTACCTAATGAAACTTGCTGAGATAGTTTATTGTGCCAGCCTGGCCGATAAACACAAGTGGGATTAACTGAAGGGCAGAGAGATAAATGCCTTGGTGAGTCTCGCCTTTCTTGTCTCTCGCTCTTTGATCATCGGACCAGTGTGCGGCTGCCTTGCTTGTCC
>NW_022111372.1:32649308-32667944 GCF_000313985.2 Echinops telfairi | reverse complement strand
CATTCCTTGTTATATATCTAATTATCTTTATAAATAAATATATTAAATTATCAGCAATTTGGTTTTATCTCTCTAGAGAACCCTGTCTAACACACTTGCCTTTTTATCTCTTGGCTGCTATTTCCATGAACACTGATTGTGGATCTGTGTTAGGCTGGGTTGACTAGAGCAACAAATCCAGGGGCATTCATGTATATATAAGAGAGAGATTTACATCATAAAGCAATTGCATATTGAGAAAACATCCCAGCCCAGTCCAGATCCATAAGTCCATTATTAGCCCATAAACCTCTCTTCAGACTCATGCAGCCAAATGCAATGATACAAAATGCAGGTAGATTACAGGCCGGTGGGGGAAAAGTAGTGACAGAAGCATCTCAGCACTGGTGTGGGTCTCCATGTGGCCCCTCCAGCTCTCCAAGTGTGGCTCTTCAACAGGAAGATGAAGCAGAGTCTCAGACAGTCTCTGAGTAGCTGGTTGACAGAGAGAAAGAGAGAGACAGAAAGAGAGAGGGCATACCCTCAAGATGACATGAGATTATGTAACTGACAAGATCCAAGTAAGATCCTTGACAACTTCAACCTTTTTTCAATTTTCATGATGCTACCTATTGTTCCAGTTGTAAGGATTTTGGTCTTCCTTACATTGTATTGTAATCCATACTGTTAGCTATAGTCCTTGATCTTCATCAGCAAATGCTTCAAGTCCTCCTCACTTTCACCAAGCAAGGTTGTGTCATATGCATATCTCAGGTTATTAATAAATAAGCCTTCCTCCAATCATAATGCTGCACTTTTTATATAACCCAGCTTCTCTGATGATTTTCTCAGTATATAGTTTGAACAAGTATGGTGACAATGCAATCTTAATTACGCCTTTCTTGATTTTTAAACCATACACTTTTCCCTTGTGCCTTTTGTACAACTGCCTCTTGATTTGATAAAAATTCTGAATGAGCACAATGAAGTGCTCCAGAATTCCCATTCTTCTCAAGCTTATCCTCAGTTTATTATGGTCCACAAGTCAAATGCTTTTGCATAGTCATAGTCAATGAAACACTAGTAAACATCTCTCTGTATTCTCTGCTTTTAGCCAAGATCCACCTAACATCAGCAATGATGTCCCTTATTCTAAGTCCTTTTCTGAATCCAGCCTGAAATTCTAGCAGTTCCCTGTCAGTATATTGTAGTAACCATGGTTGGATGATCTTAAGCAAAATTTTACTTTATGATATCAAAGATATTGTTCTATAGTTTGAGCATTCTGTTGAGTCACCTTTCTTTGGATTAGGCACAAAAATAGATCTCTTCTGCTCCACTGGCCAGGTGACTGTCTTCTTAATTTCCTAAGAAGAAATTTGATTATAATGTATTCAAAGTCCCTTGTTAGCCCAGTGGATACTCAATGGGAAATGACCTTTGCCTGTGACCGCTCACACCACCTGATCTGAGCTTTGCCCATTGTGGATCAGCACAGAACTGGGTTGGTGAACTGGAGTCTGAACATAAAGGTAATTGGAGAAATCCTACAGACTCCATTCTTGTGAGAAGAGAATTAAGGTGTTCTAAGCCAGTGTGAAACGTTTCTTCCTCTGTCTTGCATGTCATCTCATAGACACTCTACCAAACCTTTTCAACAGATGTCTCATTCATCATTTTCCTTACATACTCACATATTTGTAGGAGGGGCTACTAGTTGGTAGGAAGTTACTTTAGGGAAATGTCCCATGGCTTGGTCTCAGAGCTCTCTGTGATTTTGAGGTTAACCAGTGAACCAAGGATGCATGGACTTCCAATGCAACCCATGGCTGGCAGTAGGAAAGAGGTCATCATAGCCTCATCCCAGTCCCTATGATCGCCTCAGGAAACCCTTTTTAAGAGCTCCCTCCAGAGATAATAGGCTCCAGGTTCTGGGGTTCAACAACAAATTTTAAAATTTTTGAGAGGCTCATGGTCCATAGGATGAATAGTGACAATGATATGGCACAGCAAGAAGGCAGATAAGAATGGAGAAAAGAAATCCTATCTGGGAGGGTTCCTGGGAGGCTTCTTTTTAATTATTAAAAGATCATTTTATTGCGGGTGTCTTACAGCTCTTATAACAATCCATACATCAATTGTATCAAGCATATTTGTACACATATTGCCAGTATTATTTTCTAAATATTTACTTTCTGTTTGAAACTTTGATATCACTTCCTCTTTTTTGCCTCCCTCCCCGATTCCCCCCTCGTGACACCTTGATAAATGATAAATTATTATTTTTGTCATATCTTACACTGACTGCTGTCTCCCTTCCCCCACAGTTTCTGCTGTTTGTCTCCCAGGAGACAATCATTGCAATCAGTTCCCCTTTCTCTGCTCCTTTCCCCCACCTTCCCACTACTACCCTCATGGTGTCACTGCTCCCGTTCCTGTTCCTGGATTCCGTGTGTCATGAGCTCTTATCTCTTATCTTTACCTGTGTACAAGCCCCTAGGTGGCTTCTAACTAGAGACATTGTATCCAGACAGACTGGTGAGATCCAGAAACAGTGGAGTGAGGTGAAAACTTGAAGTGAGTTTGCAGTCACAGGAAAGATGGATCAGCATACTTTTGAAGCGATGCTGAATAATTTGAACAAGGGTTAGGGTCTATAGTCCTCGAGTCTGGTCTGTTGTGGCCTCGGTCCTCTCCCTATTAATGTGACAGAAGATCCTCATGCTTACATAAAATATGGAAACTCCTATCAAACCAAGTTTGAGGAGACAGGAACCAGAGATCCATGCTATGGACCATTTGTCTCAGGATCTTGAATTTTAGAACTCTAAGGTACTGTTAGCTTGCAGAATCCTGGTGACATTTTAGTTACACATTGAGCTGCTAGATACACGGTTAACAGTTCCAAGCCACCACCTGCTCCTCAGAAGAAAGATTAGGTTTTCTATTCCCTTAAGAGTTACAGTATCCAAGACTCACAGGGGCAGTGCTACCCTGTCTTGGTAGTTAGATGATTTTATGTCAACTTGAAGATGTATGAGAATGTAAGGGTGGAATCCAATCCAACCTGTCAATCAGGACAAAGCTTGATGATCCCGTCTCGGGAGTGTGGCCTTCTTCTAAGTGGGGTCAACTGGGAACCTCCCTATCCCTCTGCCATTTTGCATCCCTGCCTGCCAGACTAACACTGACACTGAGAGCTGCTGGGACCCTGCCATGTTCCCACCAGCCTTGCATCCACGTGACTCTGACTTCACCGGCCTATGATCTTCCTGCCTCCTAGGTCACCATTCTGCCTTGCTGGCATGTGGCTATGTGAATCTGAAAAGGGACCTTTGGACTAGCATTGGACTGATGGACTTGAGTTGGACTGGGCTGGGATGCTTTCTTGATATATAATCACTTCTTGATATAAAACTCTTTCCAGTACATAGCCATGTGTCACTGGATTTGTTTCTCTACACAACCCAGCCTAACACCCTGTCCTATAGGTCACTATGAGTTGGTATTCATTCAATGGTAGTGAATAAAAACAAATGCCGGGTTGAAATGAAATGCATTTGTTTAAAAATTTCATTGCTGTCGGTATTGCTTTTATAGTCTTTGTTGTTGCTTTATGTAGCATTGATTTCATATTCACTTCATAATACTGTAATTATTTCTCAGAAGAAATAGAAGTTGGCTTTTTCAAAAGGAAGAGGAATCAATATTGTTCACACACAAGAGGCTGGTGTGCAAAGAGTGTCTATTAGGGCTGCTAAGAAACAATATCAAGCTTTAGTTTCTGTCTAAAGTGCCTAGCTTTCCAATATCAGTGAGAACGCTTTATCATATACTTTTATTTTTTCTGTAAATATTCTTTGAAAGAGCATTCAGAATCAATGAAAGATAAGTTTTCAAGGATAAATACACCCATAAGTAACCCATCTATGCAAGGATATAAAGAAGGCCCCATGGGGTCAGCTTTGGAATCCAAAATGTCACAGGGAACTTTCTTTTTTTTTTTTAATAGATTTATTGGGGGTTCATACAACTCTTATCACAATCCATACATACATCAATTGGGTAAAGCACATTTGTACAATCACTGCCCTCATCATTCTCAAAACATTTGCTCTCCACTTAAGCCCCTGGCATCAGGTCCTCATTTTTTCCCCTTCCTCCCCGCATCCCTTTTCCTCCTGAGCCCTTAGGGAACTTTCTTCCCTTTGGGGACCTATACTAAACAAAATTTCTAAAATGCTAGTAAAGGGGTCCCTGAGTAGTGCAATAAGTTCACATGCTTGCTTACTACCAACAGATTTGGATTTTTCACCCAGAGGTGCCTGGGAAGAAAGGCCTGAGTATCCACTTCCAAAAAATATCAGCCATAAAACGTATGAAAAGATGCTCAAGATCATTAGCCATTAGGAATATGCCAATAAAAAATACAATGAGATACTATCTCCTCCCTATTAAAATAAAACTGTTAGAAATACTTTTTTAACCCACAAAACAACAACAAAAAATGATATGTGGCAAGAATGTGGCATATGGAATCCTTATCCATTTCTAGTCTTCTGGTAAGGATTATAAAATGATACAATCACTATGGAGAGCAATATTGTGCTTCCTCAAAAATTAGAACTACCGTATGGCTTAGCAATTCCATATAAAGAATAAAATACATAAGGACACAAGCACAGATAATTCTAAGATTTAATCACATCATGGGATTTGTTTATGAGGTTTGAAGGCTTAGTGCTATGGGACAACTCAGGACAAGCAGAACCAGCCAAGGCACTCACTGAGAAGAAAGGAAATACAGAATGGGTAGTGGATGAAGGTAGCTCTAAATACCAGCTACAGCTGCATGACCAGTTGCTGAAATGAGGGCTCTAATTGTTATGAGTAATTCTTATATATATCTGTGCACCAAATATTTTTTGGTTGTCCACTTATAAAATATAAGTTGAAAATGAGATTAGTGTGTTTTTGGTTGGATATGTGTTAGTTGTACCATGTTAGGCGCAAGTATGATTTTATTATTGTCTTTGGTGATTACATATGGTTAAAGAGTTATGTACAGGTGTCAAGTTAACAAGGGGTAGCTCTGATTACGTCAATTATGCACTCCTGAGTAAAGGCAAGGGTGGAGCTTACCCTATCAATTGTGTCACAACCTGATGGCATCTCCTTGGCATCATAAGCCCTTTTGTATAAGAGAGAGATACCTAGCAGGGTCAAATCATCTTTGGTCCTTCACTTTCTACTGGAGCTCAATCTTTCATCTGGTTCCTCAGTCTTCTGTTGCATCTCCTGCTGGTCCCAGGAACCCTCAGCAGACTACCAATGGTGGATGCATTCAACTGACTTCAGATTGCTGCATCCACCAGCCTATGGCCACTATTGTCTCTGCTTCATCATCCTGGTCTGGTTCTTTGACCTATTGTGCCCCTGCTGATCCCAGGAACCATCAGGAGACAACCCTGACTTGAAATGGACTGGACTTAACCTGTTTTGATAACTGTGTAAGCCCTTGAGGCAGTTACATAATCTCCTGTCAACTTGCGAAAGGGTAGAGTCTAGCCTGTCAATCAGATCGCAGCTTGATGACCTCGAGTTCCAATGTTGAAAGATTCTCTGGACAAAATATTAATGGGTGCAGGAAACATCAAGAGAAGACAGAAGGGATATATAGAGCCACCGTATCACAATGAACTGGTCAAAAATCACTGTACCAAAATGAACTGGTAATTTAACCATTTCAAGAGGTAGCCTGTGATCAAGAACCATATGTACTGAAGAAGGAAGTGTAAATTGTGCTGGTGGCATTAGTGAAAAACAAACATACAATAATTGACAGGATACCAATTAAAATGTTTCAACAAGCTGATGAAGCACTGGAAGCGTTCACTAGTCTATCCCAAGAAATCTGAAAGATAGCTATTAGGTCAAGTTACTAGAAGAAATCCATATTTGTGTCCATTCAAAAAGAAGGTGATCCAATGGAGTGCAGAAATTATCCAATGATATAAATATCACATGCAAGTGAATTTTTGCTGAAGATAATTCAACAACAGTTGCAGCAGTGCACAACAGGAGGCTGTAAGAAATTCACGCCATGAACAGTTAAAACTTGTCAGCAGATTCCGTCCTATGATGCATGCTGGACCAGATCTGGTTCCAAAACTCTTATCTATTTTGGGATTGTATTGTTTGGTTTGGTTTTTGATTGCACGTACAAGAGGGTAACTCTAGTTATGTCTAGTGTTATGCCTAGTGTTATGTCATAAGGGGTCACCCTCTTGAAGTTGCAGTAAATGGTTTTTGTTTTTATTTTTTGTTTTTTTGGTGCATGAAAACCAAGAGCGATGAACCTAGTCAGTCATCAAATGAAATAAGGGTTTGGGCAGGAGGAAGGCACCGATGTGGGGGTGGAGGGGAAGGTGAATGATGTTAAGGGGTCCAAATTGAAAAAGAATGTTTGGAAACTAATTGTGTTAGCAAATGTACAATTGTGCTGCTGTGATTGAACTATGGAATGATTTAGTATATGTATTAATCCTAATCAATTAAAAAAAGGAATTTTGAGCCAGATTTAGAAGACATGACACCAGGCATATCATTGCTGATATTTGACGGATCTTGGCTAAAACCAGAAAATGCCAAAAAGAGACTTCTTGTGTTTTAATGATTATGCAAGGAAGTCGACTGTGTGGATCATAGCAAACTGTGGTTAACATTGAGAATGAGAATTCTGAACCCTTCATTGTACTTATGTGGAATCTGTACATGGGCCAAAAGGTAGTTGTTGAAAATGAACAAGAGAATATTGCATGGCTTAAAACCAGGGAAGGTGTGCGTTAGGGCAGTATACTCTTGTCATACTTATTCAAGCTATATGCTACACAAATAATCAGAGAAGCTGAGTTAAGTGAAGACTAATGATGCATCAGAATTGGAGGAAACTCTTTAACAACCTAACCTTGCTTGCTGAAATGGGGAGGACTTGAGCACTTTCTCATGAAGATTGAGGACTGCAGTCTTCAGTGTGGAATTCAAGTCAGTGTAAAGAAAGCCAAATATTCATAATTAGACCAAAAGACAAAATCATAATACATGAGAAAAGATTGAAGTTGCCAAGAATTTTATCTTGCTTGAATCCACAATCAGTGCTTACGGAAGCAGGCTTAACAAATCAAATGATGTATTATTGCATTAGGCCAATCTGCTACACAAGACTGCTCCAAAGTGTTCAAGAGCAATGATATCATTTTGAAGACTAAAATGTACCTTATTCCAGCCATGGGATATTCAATTGCCTCGTAAGCATATGTTGTAGTCAGATTTAATGTCGACTTGACTCTGTATGAAAGTGTAGGGATGGAGTTTAACCTGTCAATCAGGTCACGGCCTGATGATGCTTCCTGGGAGCTGTGACCTTCTTATAAAGGAGAAACTGGGACTCCTCCTCTCTCTTTTGCCTTTCTTTTTCATTTTTGCTGAAACTCTGTGTCTGCCTCCAGGAGTGGCCCCACGTGGGCTGGCTGCCCCCGAGTGCTTTCCAGAGACCTTGGATCCACAGGACTCTACACCCACTGGCCTGTAATATCCCTGCATCCCACTTCACTCTTCTGTGTCATCAGCCTGCAGCTGGAGGAGTCTGAAGAGGACCCTGGCTTGCATCAGGCTTATGGATTGAGTTGGATGGAGCTGGGATGCATTCTTGATATTAAATTATTTCTTGATATAACATTTTCTTCTTGTACAGAGATGAAGGTCACTGACTTTGTTTCGCTAGACAATCCAGAATAACACAGCATGTGAAAATGAATAAGGAAGACAAAAAAATGAATTTGAATTATGATGCTTGTGAAGATTATTGAAAGAACAGAAAACTGCCAAAAGAGCAAACAAATCTGTCTTGGAAGAAGTACAGACAGAATGCTCCTTAGAAGCAAGTATAGGAAAATTTTTTATCTCACATACTTTGAACATGCTATCGGGAGAGACATCTCTGTAAAGAACATCATGCTTGGTAAAGTGGAGGATCAACAAAAAAAGAGGAAGGCCCTCCACAAGATGAATTGATGCAGTGGCTGCAACAACGGCTCAAACAGAAGAACCAGTGTGAGGATGGCGCAGGACCTGGTGCCGTTTCATTCTGTTGTGCGCAGGGTCACTGTGAGTCGAGATGGGCTGAAAGGCACCTAACAACAACATAACTGCCGGAAGAACAAATGAATGTGCGGTCAAAAGAAATACCATCAGAATGCTCCTTAGACGTCAGGGTGGTAAGGCATCTTCTCAAATACATTTTATTCTGGAGAGACCAGTCCTTGAAAAAAATACATTGTGCTTGGTAAAATAGAAAGGCAACAAAACATAGGTAAACCCTCAATTAGATGAATTGATACAGTGGCTGGAACAATGGGCTCAAATCTAGCAATTGTGAGGATAGAGCATGACCAGGCAGGATTTTGTTCTGTTGTACGTGTGGTTACTATGAGTTGGAACCAACTCAACAGCACCTAGCAACCACCATGTGAAGCACAGTTCTGATCTGACACACGAGAGGTCACTATGAGTCAGGGCCACATTGAGAACAAATAGTATTTGGTAGTGCACTCTGGGTCAGAACAGTTGAGCTAATTAGAAAGCTTCTCGTGAACTATTACTTTTTATCAATTTGCCCTTGACTTAGAACACTTTCTCAATCAATATTACGTCTGTGTCAATTTGGCTGTAGCAATAAAATTAACTTATTTGGGAATCAAGGGAGTGAGTTCCCTAATCGCCTCCTGACCCCTAGAGACTTGTTTGACACCAAATTATGAGGATCAGTTGCATCCAAATCTATTCATTTCTGTTGCCAACTCAACTGCAGTTCTTCATCCTCTGCCCCTACAGCTAGCTATGAACTCCAAAGTTAAAGAACACAATCTTCCAGAGTATTATGTTGTCTTCCAAAGACTTCCAACACTAGCAGCAAGCTGAGTGGTACCCACGACATTTTCATGTTCGATCTATTAATTACAAATATGGGAGTTTCCAGCTACCACTTCACTATGCCAGAAATAAAATGGGAGTTCTCAAAAACCTCACACTTTAGACTTGCTAGCTACAATCTGAGTATTGTCTCAAGATTCTAGCAGTAAACTTGGGAGCTCTCAGCCCTCTGAACTTTTACATTCTGGCATCCACTACTCACTGTATCCCACATTTGCTAGAATGAGTCGTGGAACTCACTTAAGCGGTATACTTAATATGACAGCTTTATTAGAGCAAAAAGAATGCAGATAAAGAGAGACATAGGGTGAGGTCTGGGAATGTCCCCAACTGGAAGCCTCCATGTCCCAATATCTATATGCTACCTTCTCACCTGCATTGACATGTGTCACCAGCCAGGGAACCCATGAAGCTTGAATGTTCAGAGTCTTCACTAAGGCCTCATTATGTAGGAATCATGGATTGAATCAGCTTATCCACTCAGGAAGTCAGAGTGATATCACTTGGTTTGTCTTTCTGACCTGGGTGGCCTGCACCGCAGAGGCATCTCATTAACATTAACATTAACTACAGTCAGTAACAGTACTGACCTCCACCCTCAAAGATGATTCCCGAACTAAAGAAAGCAATATATCTCTTATAACAGATGTGTGGTAAAGAAACCATTAAATCTTCTTTAATAGCAAGCGGTCAGTAATACAAAACTTACTGTCTGTGTTAAAAAAAAAAGTATGAAAAGCAGTCAGCATTACTGTAACTAGACAGAACCATCAAAGAAATTGGGCCAAAGATAAGAAAAAGTACAATGGAGACCACTGGAATGTGTGAGAATAACCCCCTCCTCTTTGCTCCCAGAAAACCCTATAAAATTACCTTCCTCTTCACTCTTAAGGAAGCAGACTTTGAAAGTTAAGCAATTTTCACTGACTCCTATAGATATATGTATATGGAGAGAGAGAGAGAGATGCTTACTCACATCCCTGTCTCAAAATAATTGGTGTCCTTTGTGGCAGGCAGCTCAGGCAGCCATTTTTGAGGTAACAAAACCCATAGGTGTGGTCTAGCATCTTCATCAAAGACATTTCAATCATTAGAAAAATACCAAGGTTTTTGAGGTTAACTTTCAGCAATTAAGGGCAAAGAACAATTTATGTGGGTGAAATTAGTCATTTTAGGACACATGGGACATATAACACCAACACATTTTTGACCTCTAGGATTTAGTGGGAAGGTGATATCCCACTTAGAGTGCATGCTACCGTCTGGTGCCCAAGTGACCCTTAGAGCAAATGCTGGTGAAACTTCCTCTTACATACTTTAACCATGTTGTCAGGAGAGAGCAGTCCCTGGAGAAGGACAGCATGCTTGGTAAGCTGGAGGGACAGTGACAAAGAGGAAGGCCTTAACAAGATGGATTGACACAGTGGCTGCAACAAGGGGCTCCAGCAGAGGAACCATTGTGAGGATGGGACAGGACTGGGCAGTGTTTCGTTCTGCTGGGCATAGGGTCATTGAGTCAGAACCAATTAGATGGCACCTGGCAACAACACCAGCAGCAATCATCTCGTGGGGACCTGAAGAACTAGGTAAATCTGAAGAAGTAAGCGTCACCCTATCAGTCTCTGCATCGGAGATACCTTGAGACATGTGTCCCACTAATTGTATCATCATCCATATTCCTTGAAGTTTCTTTCATTTCATTCAAAGTGTCTTCCATTACTGTGAATACATAGTTTCAACAAAAACTTCAAAACAACTTGGTCTTGAATGAGTTAAATTATTTAATCCACACCCATATTTCCCTCCTTTTCATTGCACCAGTTGACAATGAGTTAACTCCAACTCATGGTGGCCCCATGTGTACCAGCATAGAACTGTGCTCCTTAGGGATTTCAATGATTGTTATTTCAGAAGTAGAAGGCCAGACCTTTCCATATACACTTGGTATGGTCTTGAACCTCCAAAAATATTTTTTAACAGTTAACATGATAACTATTTGTAGCTCCCATGTCTCCTACATGTCAATCAAGAAGAAGATTATAAATATTAGATCTGTTTCCCTCTGTGTTAATTACAAGAACACAAGACTTTCCCACTCTCTCTCTCGGTCTAGCATATATGGTATTCTGAAGGTAAAATAATATTTCAATGTGGTACAAATGTCCCTTCATTGTCTAGCTAGATAAATCTTGGAAGAAGAACTGGTAATCTGCCTCAAAAAAGCCATCCATTGAAAACCCTATGTAGCATAGGTCTACTATGGCACATATAGCATTACCATGAGTCAGAATCAACTTGATGGCAACTGTTTTTGTACAAGCCATAGAAAACCGTATTTTTTCATAACAGTCTTAACTTCATTCTTGATACACCAATAATGCTTTCAGTGCCATGTCGGTCATTTTCAACAACAGATGATAAGTTTTACTGCATGATAAGCAATTGGAGATTATGGAAGAATATTGATATGCACCCACAAATAATCAATACCAGCCTATAGGAGCATCTCAAGAAAAATGGGGCACACATTATCCTCACAGAGACTCAAATTTTTTTTTTTGCCAAATCCCTCTAGCATTTCCTACAAAACACAAATTCCCTCCAGTTGCTAAGTGAACATTTTTACTCAATGGAATGGATCATTTGTTGTTTGTTTTTTTTCCTGGTAGAATTGATATTGTCATCAATTTTTCCAGATCTTATTATTTTGAAATTCAGTATAGACTTTCCATATTATTTCATTACTCAGTAATGTATTTGAAAACTTTCAAAAATAGGGGCAAATGTTGAGTGTTTTATAATGGTGCTTACCCAGAATTTTTATGTTGAGTTGATATCTATGCAGAAAAATCTTTTTCTCACTCTTCAGCAAAGTAGCAACCATTAACCACAGAGGATGCTTTGTGTCAGTCAGAATTGTGGTGGGAGGTGGAGGGGAGGCGGGGCGGGAGGCTGGCAGTCAGAACAGGACTGGACCAGAGACATCTGATAACAACTCTCTTCCTGACATAAATATGTCAGAAGGGGGGCTGTGTGGTAGTTAGTACTTATTATAACCACAAGGCCATGACCTACATGACCTTCAGTGATTTATAGCACTTAGCATGGCAATGGTATGCGAAAACAGGCTCTAAAACTAGACAGCTGGTATTTGAATGTTAGCCAAACTCTGTAGAAGCTCACTATGGCATCAGATCCTAAGTCATGGTGCCCTCATGCACAATGGAACAAAATTATGCTCTCTTCGGTTCCTGTTCTTCAGGTTCCTGTCATGATAAAATTGTGTGATCCCTCAAAATATGGGTCACCTTGGCTAGGCCATGATTTGCTGTTATGTGATTATGTAATTTGGCAGTTATATAATGATCCCAGATGATGTAATCTGAGGTGACAGGCCAATCAACTGTTAGAGGATTAAAAGTGGGTAGCACGACCTGTAATCTCATTACAGATCTGATTTAAAAGGAGAGAGAATCAAGCTGAGGGAGGAATTTACTACCACTGAAAGGGAAGAGCCAAGAGCAAAACATGTTCCTTGAACCCACGTCCTTGTACTGGGAACATCCCAGAACAGGGAAAGTTTGGTGACAAAACAAATGGGGATTGAGAGATTCCCTACTGACAGATACTGAAAGGAAATAAAGACTTTCTTCCTAAACTATGAGAGAACAGAGACAGGGAAACCCCTTCTTAAGAGCTGGTGCCATGAATTTGGACTTAAACTGTAGGAGCCTCTTAAACTGTAGGAGAATCTATTTCTGTCTGTTAAAGTCATTTACTTCTATTACTTTTATTAAAACAGCACTAGATAACTAAGAGAGTTGCAGATCAGACTACTGGATGCATAAGGTTTTCATTAGCTGATTTTCAGAAGATCACCAGGCCTTTCTTCTCATTCTTTCTTATTTTAAAAGCTCTGCTAAAACTTGTTCAGCATCATAGCAACACACAAGCCTCCACAAACAGAATGGGAGTAGTTGTGCATTAAGCTCACTGGTCAGGAATCACATAAAGGTCATGGTCTTCATTCTGTTCTTTACCAACAGGGAAATTTCAAGAGAGTTATTTAACTTCTCTTCACATCAGGTTCTATATATTTCAAATGAGGCTATAGCCAAAGAACTGCTAGAAAGCTGTAAAAGAAATCTTCATCATCAGAGATTTTGCTCAGTAATACATTGTTGGTATAAATTAGTCCTCCCCAACCCCTGCCCCCATAAGAATGCACTTCTTCAGATGACAGCACTGAAGCTACAGCTTGAGGATAGGGGAACGTTTGATCAGAGCACAAGGGAGAAAACAAAGAGGGAAGGAGAAAGAATGGAACACATCCTGGTCCACCGAGCCCTGAGGACGATATTCCTGCTCAGAGTACCCAATGCACATAGAGGACCATAGGACCAGCCCCACCACGAGACAAGACATCCCTCACTGACCCATAGCACTACCGGGGAAAACACTGGTGACACAGTGCAGGAACTGTGCCCGATCTGACCCCATCACACTGAGGCAAAACACTAAGGGATTACAACAGAGCAGCAAGGGTAGCAAAGTAATGAAATCCCCGGGAAATACAAAAATAGACTTTGGGGAAAGAGTGTGGCACCCAATCAGACTTGACCAGAAAATACTTCTAAAGGTCAAAAAACAGACCTGGAACTATTTATAGGCTTTTCCTTTTTTGTCATTCGTTTTCTTTTTATTGTTATTTGGGGTGTTTTTTTGTTTTGTTTTGTCTTGCTTTGTTGTATTGTCTGGCTTTGCCTTGATATTGCACTTATTATTGTCTCTGTGGTGTCTATCTAGATAAGATAGGTGAGATAAACAATTCAGAGGAGAAAACAATGGGACCGACAGTTCTGGGGTGGACATTGGAGAGGGGAAGGTGCAAGAAAGGAAGTGGGATGTCAACCAACCCAGGGACAAGGGAACAACAAGTGAACTAAAAATGATGGAGAGAAGGGTTTAGGATGACTGGTGAAGCTTAATCAAGGGCAATGTAACTGCAAAGAACTACTGAAACCTGACTGAAGTCCCAACAAGAGGAAAGTAAAAGGAAATAGAGGAAAGATCTAGGAGGCAAAGGACATTTATAGAGGTCTAAATACAGGCATGTACATATGTAAACATATTTATATAACAATAGGAAAATAGATCTATGTACATATATTTATACATTAAGTATTAAGGTAGCAGACATTGGCCCCCGACTCAAGTACTCCCTCAACGCAAGAACACTTTGTTCTAATAATCTGGCATTCCATGATGCTCACCTTCCCAACACAATCGCTGAAGACAAAATGGGTGTGTAAGCAAATGTGGTGAAGAAAGCTGATAGGTCCCCACCTATCAAAAGATATAATGTCTGTGGTCTTAAAGGCTTGAAGATAAACAAGCAGCCATCTAGCTGAAAAAGCAGCAAAGCCCACATGAATGAAGCACACCAGCCTGTATGATCATGAGATGTCAATGAGATCAGGTAACAGGCATCAAAGACGCAGAAGTGATTGAGGGGGAGTGTGGAGTGGAGACCCAAAGCCCATCTGTAGACAATTGTACATTCCCTTACAGAAGGGTCACAAGGAAAAGATGAGCCAGGTAGGGTGCAGTATAGCACTGATGAAACATACAACACTCCTCTAGTTCTTTAATGCTTCCTCCCCTGCCCCCACCATCATGACCCAATTCTAACTTATGAATCTGACTAGACCAGAGCATGTGCAGTGCTACAAAGAAGAGCTCTAAACACAGGGGATCCAGGACAGATAAACCCCTCAGGACCAATAATCAGAATAGAGATACCAGTGGGGGAGAGGAAGATTGGGGGAGAAAGGGGGAATCGATTCCTATGATCTACATATAACCCCTTCCTAGGGGGATGGACAACAGAAAAAGCGGGTGAAGGGAGACAGCAGTCATTGTAAGACATGGCAAGCGGTGGGGGGTTATAAATGTATAAGTTCCCAAGGGTTCTTGAAGGAAGGAGGGTGGGAGAGGGGAAATTGAGGAGCCAATATCAAGGGCTCATGTATAAAGAAAGTGCTTTGAAAATGATGATGGCAACATATGTACAATGTGCTTGACACAATGGATGGATGGATGGATGGGTGGATGTGATCATTGCTGTTAAGAGGCCCCAATAAAATGAATTATAGAGACTTCTGGGAAGATGGCGATGGAGTAACACATACCAGAGGGACTCCGCAGAAATCAGCCCAGGAGAGTTGCTTAGAGGGAAATTCAACACTGCTGGAATGCAGAAAGAACATCATAAAGATTAGTAGGCACAGACCCACAAGGTTTTGAGGGGATGGGGGCTTTTGCCTTACCACAGTGGAGGCCAGCTCGGGCTTGACCTTAGCCCCGCCACTGTCTCTGCCGGAGCCAGGATCATTTGGAGCCCATCAGAGGGCTTAATCTCAATACAGCCACAGTTTGCCACCACCTGCTTCAGGGCAGGGACTAAACCCTTGCAACTCCATGGGCAAGGATTGGGGTTCAACTACATTGTTACTTTTGTTTCCCTCTCTTCTCTATTTTCCCCCACAGTCTCAGTGGGCTTACTTTTTAATGTTTTCTCCTCTTTGTCTCTTTCTTGTTCTCTCACACTCCACTACTGACCTCCAGACTACTCCCCTTAGCCTAGGATATTTACTCCTGCACCACACCAAGCCAGGTGAGCTCCACCGTGTGCAGCTAGCCCAAAGCTAGGGAAAACCCTGCCGACCTCCACCACGGGATACTCTGCCCAACTTCTTACCAGGAAACTCCTGCCTGTGTGCCTAGGGGCCTAAGGCAGCTCAGACAATACTGGTCAATGTTCCAAGCTGCTGCAGGAACCTCTGACCCAACCTCCGCAACACCACAGCAGGCAACCCACCAGCCTTCTGGGGCACTCCCCTGAGAGGGAAGCCACAGGAGGATAAAGTGGTAGGTTAATTCCATAGTGAAATTAGCTGTAGTCAGTTCGAAGAAACATTCCTACAATTCTCCCAGAGAGAGCCAGTGCTCTTCAACTCCCTGGAAAATGGCACCTGGATCCTCTAAAGCAACACAATGCAAAAAGCCATCAGCCCCAACAACCTCAACCAAAAAACAGGAGAAACAAAAGGCAATGGCAGAAGATGTCCAGAACATAATGACATGCATAGAAGAAGCAGACATTGAGTTGCCACAGAAAGAAATTTTCAGAATGCTGCTTGGAGTCATACAGGAAATGAGCGAAACAATACAGAAAAAGGATGAAATGATAGAGGAGATAAAGGCCATACACCAAAGGGAAATACAGGCGCTTAGGGAGGAGATAACAAAAACCAGTAGCAGAAACACGGACCTTGAGAATTGACTGGAGGAATCAGAGAACCACATCAGTGACTTGGAGGACAGCCAAGCAGACTTTAACAAACACGAACAAAAATCTAATAAGATCATCAGAGAAGCTGAAGAAAACCTAAGAGCTATGTCTGATGCTATGAAGTGGAACAACATTAGAATTATTGGCTTACCGGAGGAAGACACAGGAAAGAAGTCATCTGCAATAATAGTGAGAGAATTCTTGGAGCAAAACTTCCCCAGCTTAATGAATGAAAACCAGGCAATCATTCAGGAGGTTGAAAGAACACCAGCTAGACTGAATCCCAAGAAGAAGTCACCAAAGCACATGATAGTTAGACTATCCAATTTTGAGAAAAAGGAGAAAATCATGAAAGCATCTAGGGAAAAACAAACAATAACATATAAAGGCTAACAAATAAGAATATGCTCAGACTTATCAGCAGAAAGTATGAAGAAAAGGAGAGAGTGAAGTAACATATTCTAAAAATTGAAGGAAAACAAGCCAAATCCAAGAATACTCTACACAGCCAAATTTTTATCAAGATAGATGGAGAAGTAAGAGTCTTCCCAGACAAGGAAAAACTCAAAGAATATGTTAGAAGAAACCCAGCCCTACAAAAGATCCTTGCCGACCCAGCATGGGCAGAAGAACAACACTCACCAAGCATAAATAAGAGACCGCCACATAGAACTGTCTCACCCAGAGGGCAACAAACAGAAAACAGACCCCAAGATATCATTGGATTAAGGATGGAAAGAAGTCAAGAATGATACACACACACACACACACACACACACACACACATGCACAACACACTAGTGAGAAAGGAAAGTCAGAAAACACCCAACACAAAAGGTATAAGATGACATCACAGAGTCTGCATATGGAGATAATAACCCTGAATATCAATGGCCAGAATTCAGGCATTAAAGGACTGAGACTAGCAGAGTGGCTTAGAAAACACAACCCATCTATCTGCTGCCTACAAGAGACACGTCTCAAGGCTACAGAACATGAGTCTGCTGAGATAAGCTTTAAAAAAATGCAAAGGAGACATAGGGAAAAAGCTACTGTATACAAACATTCCTGGGGTGAGGACCAGGTAATAGGGCAGGGATGAGACCAAATACAGGGATACATATGGTAGACAACTAAAAAGGAGGTGGGGAAAGGAAAAAATAATAATAAAAAAGAAATGGGTAGCGGGGGCACAGGGCACTAACCCATTCAGAGAGAGGGTATTGTTTATATCTCCACAGGGATAGAGGGACCAGACTTCAACCCAGTGCTCCAAGATGTGTATGCAACATGTCGACATGGAGCAGGGAACCAGTGGAGAGGTCTGAGGGGCCGGCCCCAATCCCAACTAATATGTGGACACCTGCCCCTCCCCCGAGAAAAATTTATTTCAAAGGATGGCATTGAATCTGAGTGAGGCTCTGAGTGAGGCACATATCTGATGGCAGCTCTGAGTGAGGCACATATCTGATGGGAGCACACAGAAGCAGATGAAGGGGGAGGATGAGAGATTGAAGGGCATCCTGGCCCACCAGACCTTGAGGAAAAGGTCCCCAATTAGAGCAACCAATCTACAGAGAGGAACACATGGCCCGCCCCACTATGAGAAATGATGTTCTCCACTGACCCATAGCCCTACAGGGGAAAACACCGGAGACACAGTGTGGGGATGGCACCCGATCTGATCCCGCCACACTGAGGAAAAATACTAAGAGGGTGCAACAGAACAGCAAGGGAATGGAGTTTCAAGGTCCCCAGGGAAAGTTTAAGGTGGACTTTGGGGCCAAGGTGTGGTGCTCCAACAGACTGGACTGGAAAACACTCCTAAAGGCCAACAAACAGTCCTTGAACTAACTACAAGCTTTTCTTCTTGTTGTGTTTTGTTTTGTTTTGTCACTGGTCTGCTGTTGATATTTTGTTGCATATTGTTGCTTGGTTTTTCTCTGTCTTGTTTTTGTGCATATTATCTATGCAGGTCTGTCTAAATAAAATAAGCTGGCTGAACAATCTGGAGGAGAAAACAATGGGACCGACAGTTCTGGGGGGACATGGGAGAGGGGGAGGAGGGGGGAAAGGTAATGGTGTTAACAAACCCAGGGACAAGGGAACAACAAGTGATCCAAATCGGTGGTGAGGAAGGTATAAGAGGCCTGGTAGGGCATGATCAAGGGTAATGTAACCAAGAGGAATTACTGAAACCCAAATGAAGACTAAGCATAATAGTGAGACAAGAGGAAAGTAAAAGGAAATAGAGGAAAGGGCTAAGAGGCAAAGGGCATTTATAGAGGTCTAAATAAAGGCATGTACATATG
>NW_022111372.1:32635936-32648382 GCF_000313985.2 Echinops telfairi | reverse complement strand
AGAGCAAATGTTTTGAGAATGATGAGGGCAATGAATGTACAAATGTGCTTTACACAATTGATGTATGTATGGATTGTGATAAGAGCTGTATGAGCTCCTAATAAGACGATTTTTTAAAAAAGGAATTATTGAACTAAATGTGAATAGTCTGGATCTTCCTATTAAAAGATAAAGAGTGGCTTTGCTATCATGCAGAATGCATTGGAAAGTGGATGGCTACAGATGCAATTCGATTAAAATCTAATACCTGATCATTTGAAAATTTTTGATCCATTTTAAAGTCTTTCTAGTTTTAATATTTTTGGCTATCTTTTTTTTCCCCTCCCTCCCGGCTCGCCTCTTGGCTATCTTTTTTATTGAGGTTTTTGTCTGTTTTATTTTGTTGTTGTTGGTTTAAAATTTTTATTTTCTGTATACTAAATCAAGGATAGGTAAATCTATGGAGACATTAGCTGGATTAATGGTTATTGGAGTTATGAAAGAAGAGATTGCAGGGGAATGAAGAGCTAATAATGATGAGTCCAACAACCAAGAAAGTGTTTTAAATCTGATAGTAGTGATGATTGTACAACTCTTCTCGATACGAATGAACTATTGTATTGTATAACATGTGAATTGTATGCCAATAAAACTATTTTAAAAAATGACTTATTGAAAAAAAAAAGAAATTAGTTTTCATTCAAGGTCAGTGACAGAATTCAGGATAATGGGTATTAAGTATATTGGTTCCCATTGGTGAAATCAAACAAACTGAGAGGTTGGAGATGGAGGCGTGGAACAGAGATGGAATTTAGCACAGGAATGTGAAGTTAAGGAAGATTTTATTGAGGCAGGGACAGAACTCCTGGGAGGGAAGGGAGAGCAGAGAAAGGGGTGGGGGCATCTTGAGCCCCGGGGCAGGTTCCGTGACCCGATGAGTTAGGGCAGAGAAGTTGCGCCTGGTACTGGGGCAGTGGGATATATATAGGGTATGAGCTTAAAGACATATGGGCCAGTAAGAGGAAAGGAGGTTCTTTGTGCTACGGTTGCAAGTTTCGGGTTAGGAGATGACTTGTCAGTAAATCATTTTGTTCTCGGCAAACTTGCTTCCTGGAACACCAGGGAGCGGAGGCTGTGTTCTGCCCAGGGAGGTAAGCTTTGTGAAATGCTGGAGGTAGGTGCTTTGAAGCTCAGCCAGGCCACTCGTCTTTTTGAGAAGTTGGTACAAGGGGCTGCATGGTCCTGACCTGGCCCAAACATTTCAAACTCTTAAAAATAGTGATGGTGGGCATTGTAATCTGTCATTAACTACTTCCTGCTGAAGTCATGTGACGAGGTGGAGTGGAAATTAAGAGCTGGGATGTCTGGAGCCCGGCCCAGTTGGCCACGGACTATAAGGGTGAAGTTAAAGCTGGTTGAAGATCAGGTTGGAGATGGCTTTCATCTGTTCCTGCAGAAATTTAAACACACAAGGAGCTAAAAGTAATAGTACACAGATTATTATCAGAGGCCCAAGAGGGGCATAACCCAGGGCATGACAAAGCTCTGAAACCACGAGGAGGGAGTTGTTGGTGCTCCACTGTCGATTTCTGATTTCATCGGCCTTGGTGTGGAGTGTTTTAACGTTTTGTTTAACATCTTTGACTTATTGATATAGTGTACATACCTTTTTGTTAGCTGTTAACAGATTTAATGCACGACGGTTTTGAAGGGTTACCTGTGCCAGGGATGTAAGTTGTTGCTGCAAGTAGGTGAGAGACTTTGACGTGGCATTTATGACCGCTGGAGTCATTTGTTAAAGTTCTATGTTTGGATATGCTGTGCCCTAATGGGTGAGTGTGCAAACGTGGGCATGTGGATGCATGAACATAAGAGTGAGTTTGTATTAACGAGCGTGAGTGGGTATATGGCCGTGTGAGTGCATGCAGTCATGTGTACGGAATGTAAGTGAATGTTGTATGAATAGTGAACGTAGGAGTGTAAGAATGAGCTGGTGTATTAACAGTTATATTGTGTCTGCAAAGTTTATGTAGAGAAAAGTTATTTTCATCCTGATTTGTGAAGTAACAGACTAGCTATGTGAGCTGTAAGGAATGTATACTTAGAATCAGAATATATATTGGCCGTTTTTCCTTTAGCTAAATGAAGAGCTCGAGTGAGAGGTCTGGTCAGAGGAGAATTACGTCTCCTGGTCCCGTCCACACCCATCAGTCAGGAGTTGGCCTGGTAACCCTGAGAGGCATCTAGGTCAGAATTAGGGTCCCCGTGGGAGAGTCCTGGACTTCCTGGAACAGGAAGTTTCCCTGGCGTAGGCCTGCAGCTTTAACCGGCAGACAGGGACCTTGGGTCTGTGACAGTGAAAGACACCGCAGGAATCTAGGGAGGGAAAGGGGTTAGATGCCTTTGTTCAGGAGGGAGCAGATTTTAGATAAGGTCTGAGAGCAGGCACCACAGAACTGCTAGGGAGAAGGAGGAAGTAGATTTTAGACTAAGTCTGAGAGCAGGCATTGCAGAACTGCCAGCACAAAGCACACAAACAGGTAGAAGAAGTTCAGACTCACCCTTTGAGTTCCAGCCCAGTCTGAAGGTGCCGTGACTGCCAGGCTCAGTGCCAGCAGCCCCTTGAGTGGCAGGAATCTGAGGAAGTAAGCACAAAGGCTGTAGGCCACATGAGAGGAAAGATAGATACAGAGAAAAGGTGGACATGAGAAACTGGCCTTATCTTCGCACCCCTTAGAGGGAAAGGCAGCTATTTCCAGCTCCTCTTGGTACTAGAATAAACCCCTGCAATAGCACCACATACAGCCTTCTAGTGTACTATCTTGGTGGCTTTTCAGCTAGTTAGCTGTCCTTGGACCATATGTTCCCGTATGAGTTTGCTGGTGCTTGGTATCCAGAGTGACAAATAAGACAAACGAGACAGAACAAACGTGCACAGAAATACTGACCGGAAAAACACTTGCACAGGCATGCTTCAGGGGTCTGTAAAAGCGGAGGATAGGGCTCCGCACAGGCCAGAGGGAGGCCAGGGTGGCACAGTAGCCCCTCCTGCCGCTTTCAGGTTTCTGCACCAAGATGAGAGGTTGAAGACGGAGGCATGGAACAGAGATGGACTTTAGCACAGGAATGTGAATTTGAGAAAGATTTTATTGAGGCAGGGAAAGAATTCCCAGGAGGGAAGGGAGGTCAGAGAAATGGACATGGGCATCTTGGGCCCCCAGGCAGGTTCCCTGACCCAACGAGTTAGGTCAGAGAAGTTGTGCCTGGTACTGGGGCGGTGGGATATATATAGGGAATGAGCTTAAAGACATATAGGCCAGTAAGAGGAAGGGAGGTTCTTTGTGCTGCGGTTGCAAGTTTCGGGTCAGGGGATGACCTGTCGGCAAATCATTTTGTGCTCAACAAACATGATTCCTGGAATGCCAGGGGGAGGAGGCTGTGTTCTGCCCGGGGAGGTAAGCTTTGTGAAATGCTGGGGGCAGATGCTTTGAAGCTCAGCCAGGCCACTCGTCTTTTTGAGAAGCTGGTACAAGGGGCTGCCCATTCCGGACCTGGCCCAAACATAACCTAGCTAATATTTTAGAGATATGTGCTTAGGATAGCACCAGGGCTTGCTCCTATTTATAGTCATTGGATTGGAGAACACTGGTTGCCTGAAGCTGTCTACCAGGGTAAGAGAATCACAGTCCTAGAACATGATCACAACTGGCTAAAGGGACCTTCCATGCACCATGAAGGCAGAGTTGGAAGATCAGTACATGTAAAAAACAAGTAGCATGTCCTGTTTCATTTGTCTCGGGGATGTGTGCCTGTGGTAAAATTTTGTCTGGGATTTCCTTTCTTCATTACCTGGTGGTGGGGCTATGTGTCCAAGGCTAAACCAGAGCCACCATACCGATGAGCAGCTTCATGGTCTGCTACAGAGAACTAAGATTACCCAACCCAAAGTCCACATCAAATTTCCCAATCTACAACCACCCATCACTAACTCCTTGCAAACATGACTGCTCTCCTAGTCACACTGCTACTTGTCCCTGCTGTCTTCATGTCAGCTGACATAAAATAAGGACCTGTGACAAAACTTTTTCTCCTGGAAGGACCATGTTGACAGATTGGCCATTAAACATACCCCATCAAGGGACACACCAGAAGGACTAAATATGGAACCCTGATTGAATGAAATGGACCCTACCTCAGAGCTACCTGTAGCCCTTGGACTTAGGACTGAAATTCCCTGATGGGAAAGGAATCAAAGTATGACTACCCCAAGACTGTGGAGATGGCGATTGTTGGATGTGGAGTGGGACCCCTGGCTTGATTGGCGTCCAAAGAAAGGGTGCCTGGAACCACCATATAGTTTGTGTCTCAATGTTCTACTTATATTCATATGATGGGTATTAATCTGATAGGCAAGGATGTGCCCTTGTGAAAAATGTTACAATAAAATTTTCCCTAGCACAATCCCATGCTCTGTATAAACAGAGTTCAATCAAATATGAAATCAAACTGTACAAAGCAACAACTCTTGGACTGCAGCTCACAGACTACATTCACATAGACTCCTCATATCAACAGTGCCTTAAATTTTATGCCATTGGTTAAATTATTAATCTTATTAATGCAATCACCTTATACCTGAGGGGAGTGATTGTCATTCTTTTTCTTTTTTGTTTGTTTTTGCTTTTTTGCTGTTGTTGCTCTTGTTGGTTTTTGTTTTTGTCATAATATGACCACCAAAGTAAACCAGAGTTGTTCATAACCCATAGAAAAACAGATGGATTTTGGGTTTCCACTTAATTCTAACCCCAATACAGGAATAGTTAGTTCTTATAAAACAACTTGGCTTGATACTTGCCTTCATTAACAGATCACTGAAGATAAGGGTGCTACAGAAAACTGTGCTAAAGAAAGCAGATGGTGCCAACTATCAATTGTATTATTGTCTGAGATCTTAAAAGCTTGTATACAAACAAGTAGCCATCTAAGTGAGGCGTCAACTAAGTTCACATCGAATAAGCACACCAGCTTGTGTGATCCAAAGATCATAACAAAGTCCAAATATGATGAAGAGGAAAATGTCAGAGCTTAAATTGTGTGCATTCAATTTGTAGAAAACTTTGAAGGACAAAGGGAGCCCAGAATCCATGTCCAGAATATCTAGTATCTAGTTAAATAAAGCCTCTGGCAGATCCCCTCTTGCCACAGGCAAAGGACTTGAACAACTTTACTATCAGAGAGTATTGCAAACTTGAGTATGGTAGATCAAACCATGGTATAATATGATACTTGGTCACTTGACCCAACTTGAATTTGCTCTGGTCTCAAATATTTCTCACTTGTTCCACAAAAAAATTTATTCTCTGGCTTTTTAAATATTATTAGTGATCTTTTCTTTCTTACTCCTTATTTTTATGTTTATATTTTTTCCTACTTTATGTTTTGTTTTTTAGTGTTTCTGTTAAGTTTTCAAGTTTATTAAGCATGGAAGGAGTGGATGCATAGAGACACTAACTGATGCAATGGTTTATGAGGCTAGAGATGTAGGGGGATGGAGATAATTGGGAAGTAAGCAATGAATGTGGGAAGGGGGATGGAGCACTAGAACTGATTGTGATGATGTATATACAACTCTTTTCAGATGCTGTTTAACTATGCAAGTGTATGATGTGTGAATATTATATCATGAAAACTACTTTAAAAGGAAACAAAGTTGGCCAATTGTTACCATTGGTAAAGGAGAAAGAGTTTTTGATTAGGAGGCATTGAGTTTATGTTAATGGTAGTAGTACGATGTGGAAAAGTATATCAGTAGTGGTTGTGTAACATGAAGAGTATAATTAATGGCACCACATTATATATGTCAAAGTTGTTAAATTGGAAATGCTTTGCTGTGTATATTTTTGTCACAATTAAAAAATAATAATGATTACACTAAAATAATGAGTACAATGAAGAATATTATGTTTTAAAATTGATTATGGTTTTGACTGTACAACTCTTCTTGATATGATTGAATATTGAATTGCATAATATTTGGAGGAGGCACATAATATGTGCCATTAAAACTGTTTTTTTTTTTAATCACCCCATCAACCACCACTTGTTCACAGAAATGCCTATTCAAAGGAACCCTCCGCCCTTCTTTAATACTGTTTCCAACGTGCCCATTTACCCTGTGCACCCACAGATTAATCTGAAAGTCACCCACAATCAAAGCTCTCTCCTTCATAGAGCTTTTGACAACCACATCCTTGGCCTCAAGGTCCTCTTTTAAAATTGAATCACTTTTCTACCTTGTGAATTAGGCTTTCAAAAAAGTAAAGGTAAATGGGTGGCCTCCCAGTAAAATTATGAATAAACGGTCTTTGGTGGTTTACCTTGAGTTTAGTTTTGTCATTACCAAGAGCAAGCAGGAAATTGAGACTGAACAGACTGGAAAGGCAGGTAGGAAGGGTGTGATGATGAGAGAGAAGAGATGGCAGTGTGTGCCAGAGACCATCGTAAGTTTACAGTTGGGTAGCCAGGGAAAAGGGGGCAAGATCTATCAGTTGAGTAGCATAAGATTTGCATATTTTAAAATTGTTCCAGTGAAGGTTTACCTAGAAGTTAACTTGCTATTTTGGCACAAATGTTGAGTTGATGGAGTAAGTGAGTCGCCTGTGCTCTTTCGAAAGGCAATCACTACACATCGCCCTTCTTTTGGGTTCCCTGGAATGCCCACAACATGACAATCAATCCCTATGTCATCTTCTGAGTTACAGGGGGCTTTTCTCCTCCACTCTCTTAGGATTTTGTATATATTCCATAGTAAAAGCTAAAGATAGGACATGGGTTGTGCCCAGTGATGAGATTTAGCCAGTTCAAATCAATTCAGCAGAACTGATACCTAATTTTGTGTTGATTTCAGTGATTTAGTTGTTATAATGGCACTTGTAATCAGAGCTCTCTCTAAGGCGGGCAGCTGGGAAATTGCCCAATGTGGAAATCAAATGTACATTCCTTACTCTTTTCAACATTCATCTGCTCAACAGTGTATTCTAAGCGCCATAGTCATGTTCATTACATCCAGAGGTATGAAAAATTCGACAGAACTATGCTTGTAATATTTATTCATTTCGTAAACCTCATTACACTTTTGATGGATACTACATCTTGCATTCGTTACATCAGTAAACTAACATATAACATAAAGAGAAAAAGTGCCAAACAATCAGAAGATAACATGCTGTCATTCATTTCAGTTTTATATCATGTCCCAAATTCACATAAGATATTTTGAGTGAATTATGCAATTCCTGAAAGTGTTCAAAGAGCTAAAAATGTTGTGAGTCACACTGGATGAATGTATGGATTGTGATAAGAGATGTAAGAGCCCCTACTAAAAGTATTTTTTTAAGACACGAAATAACAACAGTAATATATATTTGATAAAGGATTCACGAAGGTGGGAGGGGGAGGGAGGGAGGGAGGAGAGAGGGAAAAAAAGAAGAGCTGATACCAAAGACTCAAGTAGAAAGAAGATGTTTTGGACATGTTGATGGCAACGTATGTTCAAGTGTGCTTAATATAATTGAATGATGGATGATTATAAGAATTGTAAGAGCCCCCCAATAAAATTATTAATTAAATTAAATTAAATTTTAAAAATTCAAACTAAAAAAATGTTGTCAGAATAATTGCTGTAAGTTCAGCAAAAGAGGAAAGGGATTTTTCAAAGATTAATATGTTCAGAGAAGAGAGGTCACCTAATACATCAAATACAATGACTATTGTCTAATTGGCCTACCTCTAAAGGAATAGAACCCTACTCCTATAGTGAAAAGATGGTTAAGAATAAATCACAGAGCTGATGATGCTCAGATAAAAGTGAAGAGCATTTCAAGAGAGAATGCCAATCATGAGGCAATATGGGGTGGGGGGAATGTTCAAAAACTGGGTGTCAAACTCAATTCAAACGCGGGCCATTTGTTGCAATAGGCAAGATTCACGGGGTCCCTATCACATTTACAGATTTGGTTAAATTTATATTTTGAAATGAGGTATCAGGAATATGTATAGGATAACTAGGACACTATATAATTGCTTTTTTAAAACATTTATTTTATTTAATGTATTTATAAAACTAAAATTATTCTTTTTTATCTGAAACTTGCCAGTGCTTTGCCTCCTACTAGTTTTCACTTACCTCTTATGTTGTGACCAGAAAATATAACAAAGTAACTAATAAAAAACACAAAATGTTGGGCAGCTGACAAACGTGATGCACAATCTAATGGCTTCCCTCTAAACATGTTAACTAGCGCTGCCGCTAGGTAAGATTCATAACAGCACAACCCAGAGGGCTCTTTTTAACTTTTCACTATTGGGATGTGGTTACATTACGTGACACCAAGAGTGGCAGACATATCGCTTCCAAACATGGCCGGAACTGGGTCAGCACATTTATACACATCCACAGGCCCCCAGGAAAGGCACTGCACCACGTGTATACTCGTCTTCAGTAGTTAAAGGGTTAACAAGGGAATTGTGTGTGCAGTATTGCTTCGATCTCCCTTAGCACTGTTTTCTTCATAGCAGTTTTTTCTATTTTCATTGTGTTTCAGAGCATTGCAGGTCACAAAAATTTACCTTGGGGAGCCACATGTGGGCTGCCAGTTTGAGCTCCTGTTATAAAAAATTGCTGAGTTTTAAAACCCACAAAATACTCTAGTTTTGAATACCTTCAGTTCTAGGATTCTCTGATTCTATAAACAAGGAAAAATGGGGAAGGTCAAAAATTCTGACTCAAAAAATATATATTGGCAAAGGATACTTTGTCCACAACCCCATGAGAAAACAGGCCAGTTCTTCCTGAAACCACAAGAAATTTCCTCTGCAGACTGATCACTGGGGGATGCTTGCCATCAATTATGTTGGGGTTTGGTCACTGAGAAGCAACAGGGTCAGAGGACAAAAAGGAGATTGGGTGGTTATTCTCTGGCAACCTCTCTGACTTCTTTTAGTGGAGGCTGCATTTCTGTGATGAGGTTCTCAATTAGGCATCCCTCCATATACAATTGCAGTGGTTACTGGGTTATGGCTTCCATTCCTTCTCTTGTCTCTTGGGAGTATAACTGTTGCTATTCTTGGGGGAAACATCACCCACCTTGGTTTTACATGATGCTCTTGATTTTCCCCAACCGTTTTATTGGCATATAACTCACATATCATACAATTTAATAATTCAATAATATCAAGAAGAGTTGTACAAACATCACCACAGTTGGCTTTAGATCATTTTCATCATTCTTTTACTTGTTGTTATTAGCTCTTCAGTATTCCCTTGTTCTGTTCCCACAACAGCCTCTTGAATAGTGTACTAAGGAGTACATGACCCAAGTATGGTATTTTCGATCACTTGATATGCATGTGAATTGTGATTCTGGTGAAAAATATTGAAAGTATCATAGACTGCCAACAGAATAGACAAATAATTCTGCGATGAACTACTGATAAAATTCTCTTAGATCCAAGGATGGTGAGACTTTGTCTCACGTCCTTTAGACATATTATCTAGAGACACCAGTCCCTGGAAAAAGACATTATCCATGTTACACTAGAAGGATAGTGAAAAAGAGGATGTTGTGGGAGAAGACAAGATGACTTCCAGGAAGAATCACCTGCCCGGTACTCCTGTTGTTAGATTAGAAATTCAGAAATAAGAAGGCTGGGTGCGAAAAACAGATTCAGTGTACTAAGGTCTGGTTCAGACCTCCCCCTGTGATTTTCACCCACAGAGCAATCAACAACTCACTGAAACACTTTAACTTCACTATGTCTTCCCAAGGGCTCTACTAATCCCTCACCAGATCCAGTGGGTACTGTCTAAAGATGGTCCTAATCTCAGGCACAAGGAGAGCCTACAAGAACTAGCCACAAGACCTCACACCAGAGTTCCCCTCTCTGCTATCCTCCCCGCTCCCAAAGTCTAAGGTTTTGCATCCTCCCTCCCAACTATGAATGGAGTGGCTACATCAGCCATCCCCTTTTCCCCTCTCCCCAGCACCACACCTGACAATGTGGGTAACCAGAGAAAGTTAGTCACTAATATGCAGCAGTTGAGGAGCCCCTGGATATTTATTTGTGACATGCCTGGGCAGGAGAGATCTGGGAGTGACACAGAAGTGCACCCAGGAAAAAATTCAGATCCAGTTGGCCTAAAAATCACTTGGCTATCCCGTCCCCTTTCCCTGGGGACAACGCAGCACAGCCCTGATTCCAGGACACTCCACGAGCCCAGTATTAAAAGTAAACAAAATTTTTAAATTTTAAATCCTTACAATTCCTGCCTGTGTTCCTTTATGTAACTTGGAACGTAAGCCATTGGAAATCTAGTCCTGATCTATTAGCATAACACTAACATAACAAGACAGACAGAACTAGAATCCCCAGAGCACAGCCTAAGATTTTAACATAGCAAAATAGGAAAAGCCAGGGGTGGAAAGCTACAGCCCAAGCCAAAACTGGTTCTACTAGTTTGGGGCTGCATATAGAGTATTTAAGGACTGAAAATTGTGGCCATAAAGTCCAGAGCAGGCGTGGGCCCATGCTTCAGGCCTGTCTAAACCCAGGCCAGTGGCATATATTACAGTCACTGGCTTGCACACCCCCTCCAAGGCACCCCACCTCTGGCCACCAAGTCATCACGGCACCTCACCTACACAGCCACCCAACCCACCACCATATTGGGCCACAGGTAGTCTCCAAAAGCACTCTTACAGGGTACACAGAGAAAGAGCTCAGGGCCCCTCAGTCTACCGGAAATATGGTGCCCAGTTTTTCCAAAACAACACGCAGACAGCAGCATACCTCAACACCCTCAACAAGAAAACAAGAAAAACAAAACACAAGAGTGGAAGAAGTGCTAAATTTAATGACACTCATAGAAGACATTGATCTGCAACAAAAAGAAATCTTCAGAATGCTGCTTAGAGTAACACAAGATATGAGAGAAGCAATGCAGAATAAGGAAGAAATAGTAGAGGACACGAAGTCCACGATAGAGGGGATGAAGTCCACACACCAAAGGGAAATACAAGAACTAATGGATGAGGTAACAGGATCAAAACACAAGATAACACACCTCATCAACAGACTAGAAGAGGTGGAGAATTAGACCAGTGAACTTGAGGACAATCAGGCAGGCTTAAATAAACAGGGAAAGACAGTAAAACAAGACAATCAAAGAAGCAGAAGGAAGCCTGAAAACAATGACAGATGCTATGAAGAGAAACGAGATTTGAATAATTGGTCTTTCAGAACAAGATACAGTGAAGAAGTCAACAACTAAATTAGTGATGGAATTCCTGGAAGTAAACTTCCCACTTTAATGAATGAGAATCAAATATTCATACAAGAAACAGAAAGGACACCAATTATACTAAACCTCAGGAAAAAACTCACCAAATCACAAAATAGTTAAATTATACAACATCAAGGAAAAAGAGAAAATTTTAAGAGCAGCAAGAGGAAAAAATGCATTATATACAATGGTGCTCAGATAAGAATATGCTCAGACCTATCAGCAGATACCATGAAGAGCAACAGAGAGTGGAATAACATCTTCTGAAAGCTGAAAGAACAAACCCCGCCAACCCGAGAATCCCTTAACCTGAAAAATTATCTATTAAGATAGATGGTGAGGTAAGTGTCTGCCCCAAAAAGGAAAAACTCAAAGAAATGTGATAAGACACCCAACTCTGTGGAAAATCCCTGCCCCCTCACTGTGGTCAGAAGACCAACATGCACTAAACACAATCAGGTGACCACCATATAGTGAAACTTCATCCAGAAGTCAACGCACCAAAAATAATTACCAAAATAACATTGCCTCAGAAGGAAAAGAAGGCAACAATGAAGTCCCCCACATAAACACAGGACACTGATATGAAGGGAGATAGGAAAAGACCCAACGCAAAGGGTATGACAGTAATGAATTCACAGATGATGGTAATAACTCTGAATGTTAATGGCCTGAACTCGCCAATACAAAGACAAAGATTAGCAGACTGGCTCAGAAAACATAACCCATCAATCTGTTGCCTGAAAGAGACATATCTTAAGTTCACAGACAAAGATAAACTAAGAATAAAAGGCTGGTGGAAAATATACCAGGCAAATCGCAACTTTAAAAATGTAGGGGTTGCGATCCTAATCTCCAACAAAATTGACCTCAAGGTGCAAACCATAAAAAAAGACAAGGATGGGCATTATACAATATTCAAAGGATCAGTAGACCAGGGACCAGTAAGCATAATAAATATATATATGCCTAACTAGAGACTTGTGAAATTCATCAAACTATTCAAAAGATGGAATAAGAAATCACAGATTCAACAATCATAGTACAGTGAACCCTCACCACTTCGCGCTTCGACTTCCGCGGCTTCACTCTATCGCGGTTTTTGCGTAACAGCGCCCACTGCCTA
>NW_022111372.1:32603102-32634425 GCF_000313985.2 Echinops telfairi | reverse complement strand
GCACTGGTCCGATGATCAAAGAGCGAGAGACAAGAAAGGTGAGGCTCACCAAGCCATTTATCTCTCCGCCCTTCAGTTAATCCCACTTGTGTTTATCGGCCAGGCTGGCACAATAAACTATGGCCAGGCTGGCACAATAAACTATCTCACTGGTTTCTCAAAGGATCAACAGAATCGACAGACTGCTGACAAACCCAATTAAGGAAAGAAAGGACCAAACACCAATAGTCAGGAAGAGGGGTGAAACTGGGGATATCACAATGGACTCTAGTGAGATTAAAAGGATAATCACAAAGTACTATGAAAGTCTGTATTCTAATGAATTCAACAACATGGAAGACATGGACAAATACTTGAATAAACAATCCCTCCCTTGATTATCCAAGCTAGAAGTCAAGAACCTCAACAGACCCATAGCAAAAGAAGAAATAGATGTGGTTATCAAGAGACTACCAACAAAAAAAGCTCCTGGCCCAGACAGCATGACAGGAAAGGTCAGGTGCTTCACCACAACTTTCCACCAGGAATTGCTTTTACATCAGTTCAATGGTGCTTCAAGCGCTTTCTCATATCTTAGCTACAAGCTTATCTCCAGGAGATTCTTGAAGAAATTATCCTTCTGGTGCTTAGCCTGCTCTACTAAATGGGGCCTCAAACAATTTCACTTATCTCAGCTCAACCCTTACCTCCTGGACTTGCTTGGATGGGAAGGAAACCCGTGAATACTGCATTTCCTGGGCTGCCCTTCTGATTTGCCTCACCTGCGGTTATGTTTGTCATTTCTTTTATTAGGGGCTCATACAACTCTTATCACTATCCATACATACATCAAATGTGTAAAGAGCATTTGTTCATTCATTGCCCTCATCATTCTCACAACATTAGCATATAGACAACTGATCTTCGACATGGGCCAAAAAAGGATCAAGTGGGAGGTGAATGCCCTCTTTAACAAGTGGTGCTGGAAACCTGTAGAAAAATGAAACAAGACCCTTACCTCACCACAGGCACAAGAACCCAAGGTTAATCACAGACCTAGAAGTAAAACCCCAAACTAGCAAAATCAACAAAGGACTTGGTACAAACCTAAAAGCCTTGGCTCAGGGAATATATAGGTTAACTGTATTAGGGAAAGGTACACACACAGATGAAGCTGAAATCGACAAATGGGATATACTAAGGAAAAAACATTTGTGTGTGTTGAAAGACTTCACCAGGAGAGTAACAAGAAGACCCACAGACTGGAAGAGGATTTTTATCAATGACACAACAGACAAAGGGCTTATTACTAAAATCTACAATATACTGGAAATCATTGCCCCACTCCTGCAAGGTGTTGCCACCTAGCTGACATTATATTGTGTTTTTAGAAGTCCATTCCCTTGTTCTATCAAAACAGCAGTTTCAGTATGATGGGAAGCATGGTAAGATCAGGGGTTCCATGAGCATGGGGCCACTGCCATACTGCATTTGCTATGCAGTGAGTCCCTTGATCTGAGGCAACTCTTTGTGCAATACTATGCTGGTGAATAAGACCATTTGTAAATCTGCTAATGTTTGAGCAGATGCACTACAAGCAGAGAAGACCAATTTGTTTCCAGAGTGTCTATCCCAATAAGAACAACACTCTGTCTTTTCCATGATTGAAGTGGTCCTATGAAATCAACCTGACACCAGATTGCTGGTTGATCTCCGTGATGAATGGCCCCATGTCTTGGACTCAGTCTGGTGCTGGAAGATTGGACACTTAACAGTGGAATCAGCCAAGTCAGCTTTAGCGAATGGAAGTCCATTTTACTGAGCCTACTCATAACCTCCATCCCTGCCATCATAGCCACTTTGTTCATGTACCCACTGGGCAACGTCAGTCATAAAGAAGTCCCCATGAGGTCATAGATGCCAACAGAGAGCAAGATCTAATGATGGGATGCTGCTGTGCATGTACAATTTTATGGTTATTCGGGTCAGAAAACACTCAGTTCATGATGGGTAACAGACCACATGGTAACTTGGTTACCCCTAGGGAGGCATTCAGTAATAGGCCCAAAGGCAGTTTCTCAAAAGGAGAGTGGTAGTCTGTGAATGACGGCAGAGCTTTATTTAGTCCATCAACAGTAAGTTAGAGTGGGCACTCACTATCTGAGTTGTGCATGTAGTTTACCCTAATACCCCTTGTTGGGCTCCTTGTGAAAGCAGCATGTGCTGAACACAATTGGTCATGAGTTAAGGAGTAGAGAGGTTTGAATGGGAGAGATCTATCTTTATGAAGATGGAAATGTTGAGGAGGACACTGGTTCGCATTTCAGCAATGCTATCAGCTGTGAGTGTTCATAGCTAAACTCTCCACCTTTGCTGGAATATCTATAAAGTGAATTTTTTGGTGTATGTGGATCAGGAATTCTCTACATACACTGAACTCACCAAGGCTCTCTCTTTGACCATCTTTAACAACCTGTAGCACCAAAAAGCAAAGTGATGTGTGGGTGTTATTTCCTCCAGTAAAATGGAGTTTCCATTTCAGGCTCATGAAAACTGACCATGTAGGAAAAAAGCAGCAGGTTAGAAAGCTAAAAGGTTGGAGAAGAAAAGTTGGGCTGGTAGAAAAACATTTTTTATGGGTGATATGTTTCTAGTGGCTCCTATTCAGAGTCCTGCTGATGCTCCTTCCTCATGCTGGAGGCTCAGTTTTAGCCCCAATCCATCTTTTCTTTCTCAGGTTGATTTCTTCATTTGTCTATAGTGTGTGGCTCATCCCATCAATGTTCTTCAAAGATCAAATGACTTTGAAACAAACAAAATTCAAAGCAGTTATCTTTATGGAAGTAGATGGCCACACCTTTGTCCTGCAAAGCCAACAGGTGCTTAACCACTCCCTAGGTATACATATCACAAACTTCACCCCTAAAGTTTATAATTCAATGTACCTTAATTCTTATCATATACAATGCTTTCTAGTCAAAAACTCCTAGGAAATATGTTCCCTGTTATTCCTTGTTTATCCACTTCATTGGTCTTCATTCTTCATCAGTTATTACTGCCCCAGTGTGTCCAGTTCTCAGGCTCATCCCACCATCCATCCAACTTTGCTCATTCTTCGCCACGCCCAATATTGACTTTGGAGGGGGAGTTTTATGTAAGTGGACTGCCCAGTACTGTTTTCTTTTCCTTTAAAAGTTCCAGCTACAGTAATTCCAGTAAAGCTCCTGTTTGAGGTAATAGAGCTTATTGCACCTGAGTCATTCCTAGGATTGACATTAAAAACAAATTTTCCCTGTCTGAAACTCTTTTGGTCACTGGGTAATTTCTCTGAAATATCCAATGCAGGTAGTACAAACAATTACAAATTGATACACATGCTCTAAAATAGACTAAGCTCCTAGATGTGAAACATAGGAGATATTGGCAATAATTCTCTGTGTTTATGGAGAATGTTTGGGGCAAGGTTTAAAAGTGTGGGCTTTGAGTTGCATTTGCCTGCCTTCTACATTATCTTTGACCACGAACATACTTTGGACTCAAGGGCAGGTTACTTCACCCATGAGTTTCTCATCAGTACAAAAGAAGATTAGCACCAAATTTCTACACACATTTTGAAACTCAAAGGAGTAATCACATGCAAAGTGCTTAGGACAGTGGCTGGTGTACAATCCATATTATTAAGTACTAGATATTCCTGGGACATTAATCTAGTTTCCATCTTATTTATCCAATTGATCCCTTTTCACCTTCATCTTCCCCCTCCTGCTCCTGGCTTCAAAGTTCAAATTCAAACTGCTCTTCATTTTTAATGTTCATAAACAGTGGTTCATTCTTACCATAACTATATCCCCTTTTGTGCAAACACAGTCTAGCCAAATCAATCCTATACATTTTTGTAGGAGGTTTCTTCGCACACACAAATGCCCTGGGAGGGCATATTTTTCTGTCCCTGTAAGGGCATTTTGGCCTTGTGAAATCATCCCATGCCAGCTCTCCTTCACTAGCTTGTACACAGCTATCTGCTTCACTTCCAAGATCTAAGACTTAGGCCTTTCACCAGTTTCTTTGAACAGTATTATTTTGGCGGTGAAATCACAATATCACCCTTCACTGTAGACCTAATGGTGACATAATTACTTCCTGGACAGATTTTATGGATGTAGGGCTTAGTGATCAAACTAACAAACATCATAGAGGTCTTTCAAGTGATATAAGATATTCTGGGAGTAGAAATCCCACTTCTAGCTGTGTTGTGTTTCTAATGTAAGACTTCGTTCTACCCAAAATGCTTGTGGACATTGTTCATTTTTGGAAAACCTCTAAAAAGCCAGGTTGATTCTTAATTAATGTTTGTCATCCTTCAATAACATGCAATACAAAAAATATGGACTGATATGATAAATTAATTGATGCAGATGCTGAATTATTGCAAATATCTCCTATGATTAATATATATAAGGCAATATGAAATGACATTATACAAAAATGCTAAGAGGCAGTATTATTTTCCCATTTTGCAAGTCTTTCAGTTCTCTTTTATAGAAAAAATGCAATGTTTAAGGTTAGATATGCCCTAGATTTAATAACTTGTAAGTGGCTTGCTATATTCTATATGTACTATTTCAACTTTTCTATTTTGCATTTTATCTTTCCCTTCTTTTCCTCCTACTTTATATTTTTATTGAATCTGATAAAACTTATTATATTTTATAGAGTGCATATCTGTGTATTTATCAGTAATATTTTCTTTCATTTTGAGTTAATTCAATCCTTTAGTAATATAATACAGTTTACTATAATTATTTACTTTTTTCATAAATTATTTTAGTTCAGTCCCTTTCCCTTTCATAATGAAAATACTTAAGGCTATCCATTTACTTCTTAAGGCAACTTCAAACACATCCTAAGAGATCATGTTATTAAATTCCAGGGGAGAAAGACCCAAAATTAAAATAAATTTTATAGATACCCTTTATTACATTTTAAAGAGGTAAAAGACAGATTATCTGGATGAATGAGGCAAACAATATGAGGTAATAATTGTATCTATAGGATTCATGGTCACATTGCTTATTATCATGACTATCATGTAGATTAATTCATCACTATCCCAGGAGGGACTATAGTTAGAATGAACTCAAAGAAGGCTGAATTTATGACAAGAATCCAGGTGGAATTAGGGCTTCCACTGGAAACAGTAGTCTTCCACAAACCAAGTACTTAGGATTTATGTTCTACTACAATCATTTTATTAGTGATTTATTATTACATTTTTAATTGCTCCCTTGATCTTATATAAAATTTTCCTTTTTTCTAAATAGTTAGAGATTAATTGCTTTTATTAAAGTTAATATTAATCCTAGATTTTTGCTTTGTGACCAGAATTACATCTATAAATTTCCTCTTAAATCTATCCAAGATTACATGAACATTCAGAAGGATACATAGTTAAAATAATAGCAATTCTGGCTTAGAAATTAAAATGAATAGGTAATGATAAACTACATAGTTCTGAAATTTGAGTTCTTCTCTATCCAACTAATACACTGCCTTGTTTCATATGTATTAGAGTTCAAATTCTTTGGTTTCTAGAAGGCTATGGTTTACAATAGGAGCCCTAAATCAAATTTTTAGTCTGGTCATAAATTCAGCTTCAATTGAATTATTTCTGATCAATGGCCAGCAATGTAAAAAGTTTTGCTCTCCAGTGGGTCTCTACTCAAGTATTCCCTCAACACAAGAACACTGTTCTAATAACCCAGCATTCTATGAGGCTCACCTTCCAAACATGATCGCTGAAGTCAAAATGCGTGCATAGGCAAATGTGGTGAAGAAAGCTGATGGTTCATGGCTATCAAAAGATATAGTGTCTGGGTCTTAAAGGCTTGAAGTTAAACAAGTGGCCATCTCACAGGAAAACAACAAAGCCCACATGGAAGAATCACACCAGCTGGGTAAGGTATCAGTCATCAAAAGACCCAAAATGAACAAATATATTGATGCAAATGGTGGGGGTCTGAGTGGAGACCCAAACCCCATCTGTACATAATTAGATAATCCGTTACAGAAGAGTCACAAGGAAAGAATGAGACTGACAGTGTTCAGCACAGCACTGACAGAACACACATTCCTCTACTTCTTTATAGCTTCCTCCCCACCCTCCCACCCCCATTATCATGACCCCAATTCTACCTTACAAATCTGGATAGACCAGAGCATGTACACAGGTACAGGTAAGAGCTGGAAACACAGGGAATTCAGGACAGATACACCCCTCAGGACCAATAATGAGAGTAGCAATACCAGGAGGGTAAGAGGAAGGTGGGGGGAGAACAAGGAACCAATCACAATGATCTACATATAACCCCCTCCCAAGGAGACGGACAACAGAAAAGTGGGTGAATGGAGACATCAGTCAGTGTAAGAAATGAAAAAAAATATTAATAATTTATAAATTATCAAGGGTTCATGAGGGAGGGGAAATATGAGAAGCTGGTGCCAAGGGCTCAAGTATAAAGAAAATGTTTTGAAAATGATGATGGAAATATATGTATAAATGTGCTTGACCCAATGGATGTCTGTATGGATTGTGATAAGAGCTGTGCATTCCCCCAGTAAAATGATTTTTTAAAACTCATTTTAACAAAAAACAGTAATGGGAGTAGCAATACCATGAGGGTAGGGGAAAGGTGCAGGGATAAGGGGAAGAAATGGGGAACCAACTACAATGATTGACATATAGTTCCATACCCCCCTCCCCAGGGGGAGGAACAACAGTAATGTGGAGGAGGAAAGAAGATAGCCAGAGGTGTAAGATAAGAAAATAATAATTTATAATTTATCAGGGGTCATGAGGGCAGGAGGGGGAGGGAGGAAGGGGGGAAAGGAGAGCTGATACCAAGGGCTCAAACAGAAAGAAAATATTTGGAAAATGATGATGGCAACATATGTACAAATATGCTTGATACAATTTATGTGTAGATTGTTTTAAGAGCTATAAGAGCCCCCAGTAAAATTATTTATTAAAATAAAATTAAAAGTTTTGCCCTCAGGCAGAGCTTGTTTGAGGGTGGATTGCTGTCACTTCCCTGGCCAGCCCAGGGAGGGGCACTTTCACTCTCAGACAATTGTGTTAGCATGTCCTTGATAGAAATTGGGTACTAGGATTGAATGATTCTGGCTCATACCTCACGTAACTTGGTCAGAAATTCTCTGAACCAAACTTAAAGATTTTCTAATACATAATAGTGTGTATATCCTAATCGTGGTCCCTTTTCCCCTTCTGTAGTCTTGCTTGAGGCTGTGATGAATTAATTGACTTACTGAGATCATAATTTTGTAAGCATAACCTGCACTTCCACTTTCTAATTGAGTAGTAACATGACTGTGAATCCTTTGCACACTATCACGGCCTTGTCTTGATGGTTTTCCTCATTCAAATAATTAATGTTTGTCTTTTTCCTTGTTTCTGCTATGTTTAAGACTTAATAATGCATCTCTAAAAAATGTATTTGAATTATTGGTGTAGTGGTTATACATTGGGCTGTGATCCACAAGGTTGATAGTTTGAAACCTCCAGCAATTATGCCAGAGAAAGATGGGACTCTCTACTCCCACAAACAGTTGTAATGGAACGGGAACAGAGCCAAAAGTAGGTGTTAGTAATAGGATTTATTGGGGAGTACAGAGTATAGACAGAGATTAGCCCGGAGACAAAGGAGTCAAAGACAAATATACTCCTGGGGGTGGGAACTTGTGACTGGGGCTGGAAAGCCCCATGTATCCTCCTGATTGGCAAGTTTGAATGAAGGAAGGTGACACTTAATCTCATGGGAAGGTAGAGAGAGTTTGTAAACAAAATGCATGGGAGGGAAATGTTTAAAATGGGAAGCTGCTGTTTCACATTCAGCTGTACCTATCAAGTTACAGTCTCAAAAACTCAGAGGGGTAATTCTACCCTGTCCTATAGGGTCACTATGAGTTATTATTGAATTGATCACAGTGAGTTTGATTTGGGGATTTTTTTTGTCCCTCTGAGAACACTAAACACTATAGTCACATGACTGTGAATACTTTGGACCCCATTATGGCTTCATGCTGATGTCCTCCCTCATCCAGATGATTTATTTTTGTCTTTGCCTGGTCCTTTTCCCATTTAAGACCTAATAAAGATGTCTCTACAAAATATATTTGAATTTGGGGTTTCTTTTTGTTCTACAACATCTATTATGACTGAAACAGAATATGTTTGTATATTGTCATATAATTCTTGGGGAAAATCGCCAGTTTTGTTTTTTTATAGGAAGCTGGTAGCAGCCTGTTTTCAAACAATCAGTATTCCAAACCTATGAAAAATTTCCATTACCTTTTTAATGCCATATTTTATTTTTAACAGTTTTATTGGCATTTCTGTACCATACAATACAATCTTTTAAATATATTAATGAGAGTTGTGTCATCATCACCACATCCAATTATAGAAAATGCTCTTCAATTTTGTACCCAATATTGTTAGCTCTGAATTACCTCCACCCCCCACCACACACACACACACACACAAGCATCCCTGCTATAAACCAAAAGAATCTACTTGCTGTGTCTGTGGATAACCTATCCTGGGTTTCATATAAAGAAATTCATTTAAAAATTACAATACAGGGCAACTGACTAACCCATATAAGAAGGACTCCAGAGAAGTCAACATAGGAGAACAACTGAGAGGGAAATTCCACCTTGCCAGGACACAGGAGGAACATCATAAAGATGAGTAGACTCAGATCCACTAGGTTTTGAGGAGCTGGGGGCTTTGGACTTACCACTATGGAAGCAAGCTAAGTCTTAATCTTAGCCCCACCACAGTCTCGCCCAGAGCTGGGCAGGTTTGGCCAGCCCAAAAACTTTACTACAACACAGCCATAGCTTGCCACCACCTCTGGGCAGGGTTCAAACCCCTCCCGAGCCCCACAGTCAGGCTATCAGGGCTCAGTTATATCTTCCCTTTTGTTTCATTCTCTTCTCTCTTTCCCCCCACAGTCTCAGACCACTCAGGGTTTTTTCTCTTCTCTTTCCTGCCACATGCCAATGCCAGCCTCCAGGTCACTCCTATTCACCTAGGGCAATTAAGCCTACCCTCCACACAGCTGAGGGAGCCACCCTCTGCAGAGTAACATGGCTAGGGAAATTCTGCTCCCCTTCTGTGGCAGGGGAACTCACTGCTACCCTCCAAGACCCTGTAAGAAGCTGGCAAAAATCCTGCCCACACTTTGGAGATCTCCACTTGGCTGGGGAAACCTCTGTCAGTCTTCCACAGCACTACAAGTGGCTAGGGGAAACCCTATTTCTCCTCCACAGTCCCGCGTGGCTGAGGGAACTTCCTCTCACCTGCCATAGTGCCTCACACAGCTTAAAGTTCTACCAACACTCTCCAGTGCTCAAAGCTGCTGCGGTAACCTCTTCCCAACCTACGCAGCAATATAGCCTCCAATAGCAATTCTGCCCACCATCTGCAGTGCTCTGCAGCACTCCCGGTGCAGCAGGTACCCCCCACACACCCTCTGAGGCACCCCGAGTCTCCATGGGCCACACCACTACAGCTTCCTGTGAGATCACCCAGTGCAGTGGCATCCTCACAGGTCCACAACCACCTAACAAGCATCCCATGAGAGGACCATCCAACTTGCTGTCCAATAACAGAATACTGGTTGGCTAGGGAAAGAGTGAAATCACAGGAGTCCGACCCTACAGTGAAATTAGTGGCAGGCAGTTTAAAGAAGCATTCATATGAGTCCCCAAAGAGAAAGCCCAGTGTTCTTCGAATCTCTGAAAAATGGTGCCAGGCTCCTCCAAAACAACACACTGCAAAGATCAATCGGTCCTTACAACTTCAGAGGAAAAAAAAAACAGGAGAAAAAAAAGGCAATTTCAGAAGAAGTCCTGAACCTAACAATATGCATAGAAGAAGCAGAAATTGGTCTGCCACAGAAAGAAGGCTTCAGAATGCTGCTTGGAGTCATACAGGATATGAGGGAAAGAATACAGAAAAGGGATGAAATGATAGAGGAGATAAAGGCCACCCACCAAAGGGAACTACAAGACCTAAGAGACAAGATAACAAAAGCAAGTAGCAAATTCACAGATGTTGCCAACAGACTTGAGGAGGCAGAAAAATCGCATAAGTGACCTAGAGGATAAGCAGGCAAACTTCAACAAACAGGAAAGGCAGTCAAATAAGATAATAGTGAAGCTGAAGGAAACCTGAGAGCCATGTCTGATGCTATGAAGGGGAACAACATTAGAATAATTGGACTACCTGAACAAGACACAATGAAGAAGTCAATGGCAAAAATAATGAGGGAATTCTCATAGGAAAATTTCCCCAGCTTAATAAATGAAAAGCAGGCAACTATTCAGGAGGCTGAAAGAACACCAGCTAGACTGAATCCCAAGAAGAAGTCACCAAGGCATATAATAGTTAAACTATCCAACTTTGAGGAAAACGTGAAAACAGCTAGGGAAAAACAAGCAATCACATATAAAGTTTCCCAAATAAGAATATGCTCAGATCTATCAGCAGAAACTATGAAGAAGAGGAGAGAGTGGAGTAACATATTCCAAAAATTGAAGGAAAACAACACAAACCCAAGAATACTCTACCCAGTCAAATTAATAATGAAGATAGATGGAGAATTAAAGTCTTCCCAGACAAGAATAAACTTAAAGAATATGTTAGAAGAAACCCAGACCTACAAAAGAGCTTTGCTGACCCAGTATGGGCAGAAGAACAGCACTTACCGAGCACAAATAAGTGACCACCACATAGAACAACCCCACCCAGATGGCAACAAAGAGAAAACAGCCCACAAGATAAAATTGGCTCAAGGATAGAAATAAGGAAAGAATGAAACACACACACACATGCACAACATACTGATAAGAAAGGGAGGTAGGAAAACACCCAAACCCAAAGGTACAAGATGACATCACAGAGTCCCCAGATGGATGTAATAACTCTGAATATCAAGGACTAGACTCAGGCATTAAAAGGCAGAGGTTATCAGACTGGCTTAGAAAACAGAACCCGTCAATCTGCTGTCTACAGGAGACACATCTCAAGATTACAGACAAAAATAGGCTGAGAATCAAAGGCTGGAGAAAATATATACCAAACAAATGGCAGTTCAGAAAAAAAAGCAGGAGTTGCAATCCTAATGTTGGACAAAATTGACTTCAAGGTACAAGCCATAACAAGAGATAAGGAGGGGCACTATATAATGCTCAAGGGAACAGTAGACCAAGAACTAGTGAGCATAATAAATATATACGCCCCCAACAAAGTGATCCATGAAATTCATCAATCAAACACTCCCAAAGCTGAAAAAAGACATTACAGACGCAACAATTATTGTTGGTGACTTTAATACACCACTATCTGAGAAAGATAGATCACAGGGAAAGAATCATAACAAGGAGGCTACAGATCTAAACATTATGATTAGACAACTTGACCTGATAGATATTTTCAGAGCTCTCCACCCAATGCAAAAGAATTCACATTCTTTCAAGGCCCACATGACACATACTCGAAGATCAGCCACATGCTGGGACACAACTTGATTCTGTGTAAATTCAAGCACATAGAGATCATACAGAATTATCTCTCCGACCACTATGCCATAAGACTGGAAATCAACAAAAAGATGATTAAGAAAACAAGAACAAACAAATGGAGAACGAATAACTATTGCAAAAGGAACAGTTACTGGCCAAGATCAGAGATTGGATTAAGAAGGTTCTAGAAATCAATGAGAATGAGAACACAATGTAACAAAATTTTTGGGACACAACATAGGCAGTTATAAGAGAAAGTTTGGTTGCAATACATGCACACATGAAAAAAGAAGAGAGACTTATGACTGATATGCTGACACAAAACTTACAGCAATTAGAGCAGGGTCAACATGACAATCCTACTAATTGCAAAAGAAAAGAAATAATAAAATTCAGGCCACTACTCCAATGAATTCAACAACTTGGAAGACATGAACAAATACTTGGAGAAACATTCCCTCCCTAGACTATCCCAGATGGATGTCAAAAATCACAACAGACTCATAGCAACGCGATCATGTCGGGAAGGTAGATGTCATAAAATGACCGTTTAGCTGAGCAAGGCACACTGCACTTTTTTTTAAGGGTGGAGACAGTCATGGACACGGCGGTCTGCTGGGTCTCCTTGCTTTATTAGTTTCCAGCCGATCAGTTCAGAAACTTGGAGAGGGTGAGGCCGAAGAGGTGAGGCCGCCACCAGGAGCTCTGGACATCCTCTCTTTGGGCAGGCTTGGCAGGTACAGACTGTGGGACAAGACCTCCCAGGCCCCACCGGGGATGGTAGGAAGACCGTGGATCAGTGGCTGCTCTCCCACACAGATGGAGACCTGGGCCTCAGGGGTTGTGCCACTGGCCTGCATGCCCCAGCAGGTCACAGACCATCAGTGCCCTGGTGAGCCTGGAAGGATTTGACCAGAGCGATTCATGCAGTGACTGGGCTGGAGCCACCAACTGGGACATAGCCTTGTAGTGGTTGCATCTGCTCACACAATTTAGGGGGTCAGCACGGGCCCTGGGGAGGGCTGGAGCCCCTTTGGGAATTGGGGCTCATAGGGGTGAGACCAGACAAGCAGGGAGGGGCTGCCAGGCTGAGGAGAGAAGCCAAGGGTGTTATGTCTTTCAAGACACAGACACCCTAAGACCAGAGTCCCAGCCTCGAGCCTCAGAGGCCAAGATGAACCAGCCCTCGGCCCCATCCTGGCACAGGGGGTAGGGTCGTCAGGAGACACCGCTCCCCCCATCCAGCCCTCCCTGCCTGAAGGTCAGTAGGCTGTAGTTCTAAAGGGGGGTGACCAATGCCTGTGGCTGCTTGGGGTTGGGCTGCCCCCTTACTTCCCCTGGGAGGCAAATTTGTTGCCTTTAGGGATGAATTTCAGGGAGCTGCTGAATATTCAGAAGCGGGACTGCCCCCGTTTGGGGCCATCATTGAGAAACTCGTGGCCAAGCCCATGGCCGTATTTACCGCAGGCCACCTTAAAGGCATCAGGCTGATTGCGATCGGGCTGCTTGGCCACACTATCATCGTGGATGGTCTCCATGAAGGCTGACCACGGCTACAAGAGCTCGTACTTGGAGTAGCTGGAGAACAGCTCGTAGCTGCACTTGGCGTACACGTAGACAGCGGGTTCAAAGTGATTCTGGAAAACCTCACCCCCGGAGAAGCTGCAGAAAGACATAGTACTGCCAGGTTCCCATCCCGCTCTCACACTCCGACAGCTCTGAGTGCACCGACCCCACCACGCATATCTTATTTTGAAGTAAAAAACCAAAATGGGCAAAAACACCTAGCGGCCCGATAAATGTCCTCAATGGGCTGCATGTGGCCCACGGGCCATAGTTTGAGGATCCCTGGTCTACATAGTGAGCTCCTACCACCCCTTCAGATTCAGGTCAAGTGTTACTCTGTAAAGAAGTTTCCCTGCTCAGCAGGCTTGCCCATCTCCTTTGATATTCTCACAGTTCTTTTCATATTCCTCTACCATAGCATCACCATGTTCACCATATTTGATCATGTATTTGTCTCTTCTTCATTATTATCAGTAGCTAAAGGACAGGGAATATTTTATTCTTCATTTATTTACATTCCAGTACCCCACACAGTACTATGTACATAGTAGATGCTGAAAAAGCACTGGATAAAGAAATAGTAAGTTGCTAAATAAGTAAAATTATTTAAAGCAAGCGTATCGTTTGTGTCTTTTGCCAAGCAGCAAATATCATCACAACCTTAGCTTTGCATTCTACCCACTGGCAATATTGCCTTGTGCAATGGGGAGTGAAGCGTGACTGACACTGTCAAAGAGTGTTAACAATGCTGAAACCTGGGTGAGCAGGACATAGCCCCACAAAGATTTGGGTTTCTTGTTGAATCTGCTTCTAGCTTCTCTCTCATTCACACCATTCAAAATCCAGCTGAAAACATAACTTTTACTAAAGAGAACGGTTGCAGGAAAACTGTAAGTTTCATCATGACATGATTTACAGTTAAAAGGTGGCATTAATGTGATCAGTGAATTTCAATGGAATGTGTAACGGGTGTGGTGTGGTGGAGGTGGTGGTGGTGATGTCTGTCTCTGAGAAGTTGACCAAGGATGGCAGCCTGTCCTTGGGGATAGCACTAAACATTACTTATATGGATCCCTAAGGGGATACTCTAGCCAATATTATGCTGCTAATCATACCTTTTGGACCATGTTTCGTTTCATCCCTCAATGACCCTGGTTGCATGCTACAGGCTACCTGGATTTTCAGATTTTGTCTTTTTGGGATGTACAGCATTCATCATAGACCACATCGGAATTCTGTAATTTGGAAACCCAGCTAAGGGAATTAGACTTTACCTTAAACACACTTGTTGCAGATGAAGGGAACGGAAATACTCCTTTGGAATTAGAGCTGAAAAACCCTAGTGTGAGAAGAAACAAAGGACTGCTATTCTAAGGTTGTGTATTAGGAAGTCAGTGAACTTCAGTTCAAATCTCTAGCTTTTGAGGTTGCCCAATAATTGGCAATTAAACTAACATGTACTTGCTATTTCCATACTTTTTATACTTTTTATGGCATGTCTTAGTCCTGCAGACACAATTTTGCCTTAATGAATGACCATGAGTGCAATTTTTGCCTCATGTCTATACTCATTTCTTTCTTTAAAAATGTTGAGTTACTTAAATTTTTAACCTGTATAAGTGAACATTCCATGTATTTAGTCTAAAAAGCTTTCCTATGTATGCATATTTTCCACTTCTCAATAGGTTCTCAATATTGATTCTCAAATCTATACCATTAAGTAGATTAATGATACTAGTATTAGAATTACCAACTACCTCATGGTGGTTACTTAAGTTATTTGTCAAGGAGCTGATAATGCTGCCTCTAAAATGAACCAGGAATATCTAGGTCTTTGTTTCACATATATAAATGGATTTTTTTCATTTAATTATAAGCCCTTGTCTAAGAACAATTAGTTCTTATGATGTGGCCCTGCTCAATACTTACCTTCAAGAAGAGATCTCTGAAGATATGGATATTGTGGCAAAGTCTGGTGAAGAAATCAGATGCTGCCCAGCTATCAGAAATAATGGCACCTGGGTTCTTAAAGTCTTGTCTTCAAACAAGTAACCATCTAAGGGAGGTGTTAGTTAAGGCCACACAAAAGGAGCACACCGACCCATGTGATCTAATGATTGTAAATAATAAAATCCAAGTTCAGAGGAGGGAATTGTACTAAAGCTTCACTTCTGATCACTCCATTTGCAGAAGGCTATGGATAACAGCGAAAACCCAAAATCTGTTTGCCAAGTTCCCACCTGGACTAAGCTTTCATTGAACTCCCTTAAACCATTAACTAGGGAGATGAATAGTCTTGTCCTCAGAGTGCATTAGAAAGTGGATTGCTGAAGATATATTTAGGATAAAATTTAACATATTTTCATCCATTTTTGATATATTTTCATTTCTATTCTGTTTTCTCTTAGATTGAGGTTTGGATGTTTTATTTTATTGTTACTTTAAAAATAATTTTATTGGGGGCTTGTACAGCTCTTCTCACAATCCATACATACATGCATCGTGTCAAGCACATTTGTACATTTGTTGCCATCATCATTTTCAAAACATTTTCTTTCTACTTGAGCCCTTGGTATTGGTTCCTCATTTTCCCCCTCCCTCCACTACCCTCCCTCCTTCCCTCATGAACCCTTGATAATTTATAATTTTTTTTCATGTCTCACACTGATATCTCCCTTTACCCACTTTGTTGTCCGTCCCCCTGGGAGGGTGTTATATGTAGATCATGTGATTTGTTCCCCCTTTCACTTTCCCCCTCCTTCTTTCCCTCCTGGTATTGCTACTTTCATTATTGGTCCTGAGAGCTTTATCTGTTCTGGATTCTCTGTGTTTCCAGCTCTTATCTATACCCATATATATGCTCTGGTGTACCTGGATAATATAAGGTAGAATTGGGGTCATGATAATGGGGCTGGGGGGTGGCGGGAGGAAGCATTAAAGAACCAGAGGAAAGTTGTATGTTTCATCGGTGTTATACTGCACCCTGACTTCCTAGTCTTTTCCTTGTGACCCTTCAGTAAGGGGATGTCCAATTGTCTATAGATGGGCTTTGGGTCTCCACTCCGCACACCCCCTCATTCACATTGATATGATTTTTTGTTCTGGGTCTTTGATGCCTGCTACCTGATCCCATCTACAGCTCAAGATTACACGGGCTGGTGTGCCTCTTCCATTTGGGCTTTGTTACTTCTCAACTAGATGACTGCTTGTCTTCAAGCCTTTAAGATCCCAGACATTATATCTTTTGATAGCCGAGCACCATAAGCTTTCTTCACCACATTTGCTTATGCACCTATTTTGTCTTCAGTGATTGTGTTGGGAAGCTGAGCATCACGAATGCCAGGTTATTATAACAAAGTGTTCTTGCATTGAGGTAGTACTTGAGTAGAGCCCAATTTCCTTCTGCTACCTTAATACTTAACATATAGATATAAGTACATAATCTAGATCCTGATTGTTATATATAAATATATTTGCATATGTACATGCCTGTATTTAGGCCCATTTGCCTCCTAGCTCTTTCCTCTATTTCCTTCTACATTCCTCTTGTCCCCCTATCATGTTCGGCCTTCATTAGGGGTTCAGTAATTCCTCTCAGTTACATTGCCCTTGATCATGCCCTACCAGGCATCCTACACCCCCCTTGCTATCGATTTTAGATCACTTGCTTTTCATTGTTCTTGGGTTTGTTAACACCCACTTCCTTTTTTGTCATTGCTAAAGATATTTTCCCAGTCTGTAGGCTCTCTTATTACTCTTTTAGTGAATTATTTTGATGTACGCCGGTGTTTTATCTTCATTATATCCCACTTGTCAATTTGTGCCTCATTTATATTTGTGTCCTTCCCTGTTTCCAATAGCCTATATATTCCCGCGCCAAAGTTCTAGGATTTGTCCCAATTCCCTCATTATTGGCCCTAATAATTTGGGGTTTTACCTCGAGGTGTGTAATCCACCTTGAGTTTATTCTTGTGCATGGAGTGATCTCAGGGTCTTGCTAAATTTTTCTGCAGGTAGATATCCATTTGTTTCCAGCACAACTTGTTGAAGAGGGCATCTGCTTCCCATTTGATATTTTTGGGGTCCTTATCTGTGTGCTGAGGCTTTTATTTCTGGGTTTTCAGTTCTTTCCCATTGGTCTGAATATCTGTCATCATATTATCTATCTATCTATCTATCTATCTATCTATCTATCTATCTATCTACCATCTATCTACCTACCTATCTATCTAATAGACTTCTATTTGTTGATCTTGTATCCTGCCACCATCATGTCTAGTATTCCCCTTGTGAAGTTTTTGGGATTTTCCATATATAAATTCATATTATCTGCGAATAATGATAGTTTCGCCTCTTCCTTTCCCAGGCAAATACTTTTGATGTCTTTTCTTTGCCTTTTGTTGTTAGCTAAGACCTCCAGAACGATGTTAAATGACAGTGGGGACAAGGGGTATCTTTGTCTGGTCCTCTTTTTAAGTGGGATTTTTAAAAATCTTTTCTCCATTGACTACCACATTGGCGGTTTTTTTTTCTTTCATATATAGCTTGTATTATATTGAGGAATTTTCCTTCCATTCCTATCTTCTCGAGTGTCTTAAACAGAAATTTGTTTTGGATGTTATCGAATGCTTTTTCTGCATCTATCGATATTATCACATAGTTCTTACAGTTTTTCATGTCAATGTGGTGAATGATACTAATGGTCTTTCATATGCTAAACAATCCCTTCATCCTTGGTATGAATCCCAATTGGTCATGGTGAATTATTTGTTTTATATACTTTTACATTCTATTGACCATTATTTTGTTAAGGATTTTTGAATTAGGGATATTGCTCTGTATTTCTTGATTCTTTTGGGGTCCTTGCCCTTGAATCTTTTGGGATCTTCATTCTTTTGGGGTTTAGGCATCAGAGTTATACAAGCTTCATAGAAAGAGTTCCGGAGTTTGCCATATTTTTCTATGTTCGTGAAGAGTTTGTGTAGGATTGGCATTAGTTTTTCCTGAATGCTTGGTAGAGTTCTCCTGTGAAGCCATCTGCTCTAGGGGATTTTTAAATTGGCAATTCACTGAAGACAGATGTGTGCATAAGAAAATGTGATGAAGAAAGCTGATGGTGCCCGGCTATCAAAAGATATAGCGTCTGGGGTCTTAAAGGCTTGTAGGCAAACAAGCGGCCATCTAGCTCAGAAACAACAAAGTCCACAGAGAAGAAGCACACAAGCCTGTGCGAACACGAAGTGTTGAAGGACACAGGCAGCAGACACCAAAGAACAAAAACCATCATTGTGTGACCACCTTCCACACATAAACGCTGAAGACAAATGTGTGCATAAGTAAGTGTGGTGAAGAAGGCTGATGGTGCCCGGCTATCGAGACCTATAGCGTCTGGGGACTTAAAGGCTTGAAAGTAAACAAGCGGCCATCTAGCCCAGAAGCAACAAAGCCCACATGGAAGCAGCATACCAACATGTGTGATCATGAAGGGCCAAAGGGACCAGGCTTTAAACACCAAAGGTGGGGAGGGGGAATCATATCCTCGTCAATGAGGGGGCCGTGTGATGGAGACCCAATGCCCATCTCTAGACAACTGGACATACCTTGCAGAGGGTTAGTGGGGAGACAAGTCACTTAGGGTCCAGTATAGCAATAATGAAGCCCACAACTTTCCTCTGGTTCTTGAACGCTTCCTCCCCCCAACTACCAGGACCCCAATTTTGCCTTGCAGACCTGGTTGGACTAGATGATGCGCAGCGGTACAGACGGGAATTGGGAACGCAGGGAATCTAGGACAGAGGAACCTCTCAGGACCAGGGGTGACAGTGGCGATACCAGGAGGGAAAGGGGATGTAGTAGGGGGGAATGGATCACAGGGAGCTACGTGTGGCCTCCTCTCTGGGGGACAGGCAGCGGAGGGGTGGGTGAAGGGAGACGCCGGACAGTGTAATATAAGATACAATAATAATTTATAAATTATTAGGGGTGCATGGGGGAGAGGGGAGGAGGAAGGGAAGGGGAGGGGGGAAAAAAGGAAAATTAGAGGCTAGCGAATTTTGGGAATGATGAGAGCAACAAATGTATAGATGTGCTTTATACAATTGATCTATGTATTGTGATGAATTGTATGAGCCCCAATAAATTGATTTAAAAAAAAAAAACAAACCTTGAGACAGGGCTATACATGCTATTGTCTGTGGAACAATGCCTGATTTTTAAATTACTTCTTACTGGACTGTAATAAAATAAATACAGAGATTGAGAATAGAAAAAAAAAAGTGCAGTGTGAATAGGAATTTGTTCATAGTTGTTTTTTTTTAACTATAGTCCGGCCCTCCAACAGTCTGAGGGACAGTGAACTGGCCCCCTGTTTAAAAGGTTTGAGAACCCCTGATGTAGACAGTGGACATTCCAGACAGAACAGCATCAAGGTCTGAGACAATATGGCCCCTCCACAGAACCGTTTTAGGGCAGGTGTGTAGGCTGCTCTGTGGAGGTAATGGGCGTCACGAAAAGGTTTTAAATATTGAAGAGCCAGTCGAAGCTTGTGGTTTTGAAATGTTCTTCTGACTGTTACAGTGCAGACTGAGTACAGTTCAGTGTATCTGGAGGAAGGAAGTAATATAGCAATAGAAATCCATCTGTGATGAATGGGAGCGAGTGGGGTTGTGACCATTCAAGCCTGAGAGAAATGTCGGAATTTGAGATATCGGTGGGAAGTCTCAGAGGAGATCTGCTGGTGCAGTAGTTATACATTGGACTTCCAACCTTAGGGTCTTCAGTTCAAAATCACCAGCCACCCCACTGGAGAAAGACAAGGCTTTCTATTACTGTAACAGTTACCGTCTCATAAACCCACAGGGGGCAGTCTACCCAGTTCTGTAAGGTCACTATGAGTCAGAATTGAGTCGATGGCAGTTAGTGAATGTGCGGTCCAGTTGGCATTTGTACCTTAGCCACAAGATGTGGTAGGACAATATGGATTGGTGGTTATGTTGTGCAAAAGCATGGGTGTGAGTAAGGAAGCCCTTGTCCAGAGGGAGAATGCACCTGAATTTTAGGAGCAGAAGCAGAAAGAAAAGCCAACGAGGCAGAGCCCGAGAGAAAAGCAAGGAGGTGGGACTCCTCCCACTGGAACAGAGTGAACCTTAGATGCCAGGACTCTGACGGTCACAAGAAGAAAAGCCAAAAGGTCTGGCATCAGAAACCAGCCTTTGAAGATACAATCTGCATTAAGTCAAGATGTCCTCTTGCTCAGTCTTGACATTATATAATTCAGAGAGCCACTGGTCTGATATTCAAGAGGCAATTTCAAATTTTACTGAAGTCTTTCAAAGAACACCACAGATGAATATGGTAGGTTTCTCGGGAGGGATACCTGGGTTCTTTGCTTCACGGCACGGAGAGAATTCTCTCAGCAGAAGCACTTTTGTAATCCAAGTGAGTATATATGAAGGAAAGGGAACATTTCAGGTCTTACTGTCTCAAAAGGGTACACCCTATTACAGAAAGCATGCCAGGCCAAGCAGAAGTCGTGGGGGAAAACCACATGGAAAGAATACAGGAAGAGGGAGTGTGTGACCCCCACCTGCCAAAATGGGGAATCCCCGGGGGCCAAGAGGGTGTGCAGAGGGGGGTGGCACAGAGTTCCACAGGCACTTATGTGCATGTGAGAGACTCCCACCCTCCGCCTGCAGCATGCAGCTGAGCAAGAGCAGAATAAAAGAGAGACCAGAGGCAGGCCCAGGGGCATGCCGGGCTGCGAGCCTGGCACTTATTCTCTCCTGACCCCCTGGCTGGGGAAGGGATGGTTGAGGGCGCTGACCGAGCCTCCTGCTGAGTCCAGGCCCACCTGTGTAATGTCAGGTTCCTAGGTTGTAGCTTTAGGCTTAAGTTTCTCCTACGTTTAGGAGGTACTAGTCTGCGCATGCTCAGTTTGGAGTTTCCCACAGGTGTCTAATCAGGTATGCCTGATTTCTTTCCAACCTCGGTATGGTGGCCTGGACAGCTCACTTTCGTTTTGCGCAGGCATTAGGAAAGACAACACCCATTGCTTCTAATCTAGCGACCTAACATTTCTCCTCAAAATACCCAACAACATTTTGAATCCACTCTCTTCTTCCTGTATCTGCCACCTCCCACGTGTCTGAAGTCCTTCTGCCAAATGCTCCAAAAGTCTCTCCAGCACAGCCCTTTGGGGTCCCTTCTGTCACCTTGTACCGCTCATCTTCTATGGTGCTTACATTTAGTCTCCTATCTTTTGATGCTTCCTTCACTCATTGCTCTATTTCCTTATGTAACATTTTATAAGGATCAAGCACATGATAAATTGGTGAATTTATCTTGATATATTGAGGAAGAGGGAGAGGCAATGTTTAACATTTCATAAGGAACAAACAAAGCACTCTTGAGAGATAGAGGAAGAGGCTATCTTTTCTCCTATGTTAACATTTTCCTGATTGAAAGAAGTGTGCTAGTGACCTTTGAGAGAGGGAGCTTGAAGATAAACAGTGGGAGGGAAGGCTGGTTGTGATAGGTTAAGGATTACTGGATGAGTGGTACAGTACAAGTGTGAGCCCAGACTATTTGTTCAGACACTTTCGTTGGGAAAGCAAGGAAAGCGTAAGGCTGAAAAGAGATGTCAGATGCTTGAGGTAGGTACTTTAAACATTTCTGAAAAGGATTTTTGTTTTGCAATAATACTTGAAGCAGAAATTCTTATCGGCAATGACTGACCTTTTAATAGACGATCAATACCATTTACATTGTTTGTTGTTTCTATGTATTGCTATTGGTGCCGATGAGGAAGGAAAGCACAGTCCCACCAGGGTGCCAACATTTGGACCGTTTCTATGAGAGGGATCTCAAGGTTCCCTGGAATATACAATCACAGAGATGGTAGCAGAGCATTGAAGTTTAGGAATTCGATGAGACAAAGTGGTTTAACTTGTAGTTGCAAACTCTAGGTTATTCATTTCACATTATTTGTTCATTCTGTAAATCTCCTCTGGACAAGGAAGAATGCCTTGGTGTGCTGTAGGGTAGGCACTGGACCACTGACAAAAAGGTCAGGATTTTCCACTAACCAGCTGTCAACTCCTGTAAAGCTTTAGTCCCGGAAACACTAAGAAGCAGTTCTACTCCGCCCTACAGAGTCACTATAAGTCATAATCAACTCTATGGCACTGGGTCTTTGTTTGGGACAAATGAAAGTGGTCGCAGGGACTGTGTTGGTTTTAGGTGTTGATTTTTGACCCCTGGCAGGCTCATGTACAGCACAATAAAAATGTTACCAAGTCTTGTGCCATCTTTATGCTTATTGGTATGTTCAAGCACATTGTAGTGACCACTGCTTGTTTGAGACTCTTCCAATCTAGGAGGTTCATCTTCCAGCAATAAATACATTAGACAATAATATATTGTGTTCCACAGAGTTTTCAATGGTCAAATTTTTCACTCTGTCCTTCTTCCTAGGCTGTTTTGGTTGGAAGTTTTACCAAAACTTATCAACCATGGGTGACCCTCGTGGTTGAAATATGGGTAGCATAGCTTACAGCTTCATAGCCAGAACCAAACCACACAGAACCACAAACTGTCTCAATAACTCAACTCACTGCCATCGAGTCAATTCTGACTCATAGCCCCACCCTATAAGACAGAGTAGAACCGACTGTGGGTTTCTGAGATGATAAGTGTTTATGGAATTAGAAAGCCTCAGTTTTCTCTCTGAGCTGACTGGTGGTTTTGAACTGTTGAGCTTACTGTTCACAGCCACATGAGTAACCACTAGGCCACCAAGGCTCAACAAACTGACAGTGAAATATAATTCCTGGGGCTGTAGCAAGGCATCCCACTATTCCTATGTTAAATTTTCCTGACTCGAAGATTTCCCCAGAGAACTACTGGACTCTTGTTTAGAAAGCCGGTGATGGCCTTGGCCAAGTGAGTAGATTAGATCTCGGAGCACAGAAAGTAAAAGCAGATAGCAGTAATTCATCTAGAAGTTCACTGTGCAGGACAGGAGAATTTGTTCTCACTGGTGCCTTTGGCCCTTTGATATTAAAGAAATTATTAAAAGTAAGGGTGACTAAGCCTCACTGGTCCTCTATGGTAAGGTGGTCAGAACTTAATTTGAGAAAGTTTAGTCTAAATCAATGAAATAGGTATTATGTCTCTCCCTGATTATGCTTTTTTCACCTGAAAGAACAGTGGTTAGAACAAATACAGCTATGGAAGTAGCCAGACACACCTGGCCCGAAGGTTTTGCTTCACCCAGTGCATTATTTAATGATTTTGCCCCCGCCCCGTGGATGTGGCCAGTTATCAACCCCTCCAGGTGGGCAGAGAAGTCCATTGCATTACACCCCCATGCCAGCTTGCTGAAGGTGCTTCTTTCTCCCACTAGCCAAGATTGAGACCCTCCTCTCCACCAAATGGTGGGTGCCAGGCCCCCCCCATCTGCACCCATCTGACTATTCATTGGGGGAAGGGAATTTTGTGACAATTTACCAGACTCGGTGGCAGGTGACACCAACCTAACTGGCACCATTTATTTAGTGCACACAACCCCCGATGGTGCCTGGCTGCCAGCTACTGCCATTGTAGACCCTGAGGTCATTTTTGTGTCACTCCTCCTGATAGTCTCAAAGGATACAATATCGCCTTCCCCTCTGAAACACCTCCCCCAACCCTCTCTCCCTCACCCCTACCCCCAAACACATACATCCAGCTGCACTCACCTAGTGATGCTAATGATCTAGGCAAGTATCAACTGTAACCAGCACAGTGGTTATACATATATGGCCATTGTGAAATTTGCTTCTAGGGAGTCAAATAGCAATTTCCTCTATGTAAAAACAACTCCCTTCATATAATAACCAGAGTCCCAGGAGTAGCAGGTTGTAGGCACTCTCAAGCGGAGGTTTTGAGCCAGAAGATTCTCCTGTGGCAACATAGCTACTTCTGAAAGAGTCTGACAAGTCAGTGCTGCTGTACTGACAAATCCATGTATGCTTTTGAATTTCCTGCCTTGGCAGCCATGTTTTATTATTGTATATGTACTATTTTTAAACAAAATTTATCTTCCTTCCTCTTAATTACCATATGTCAATTTATTGGAACCATTGAACTAATTGATGGAATCTCTATTAGTATTTTCTTCTTACGTGAATGTCATTTATTCTCCATCTCTCTTTTCTAAATCACGTTGTATCTCCTTTCTAAGATCAGATGCTTGGCACAGGAAGAGACTGTATTTTCCAGTTTATCTTCATTTTTCACAAATACAGTACATTTTACAAATTTGAGCCAACAAAGTCAATAATGAAATGATCGTCTATGAACTCAATCCATCATAAATTACAGTAGTAAAAATTTTAAATGTCAGCAATAAAGTCTCTCAGAGTCCAGGGAATACCTGTTTGGATAATGACACACATGGCTACCCATGAAGTTCTCAAGCCTGATCTATCAATACCTGGGCTTCCACAAGGGAAAATTGTTCTCACAACAACACCAAGACAGACGTTGTTTGGTTTTTTCATTGTGTTGATCGGTGTAAAGTCCCTGATGGTTTAAACGCTGTTGTGGCTAAGACCGAGGTGCCTTTATAGGATTGTTGTCGTAGTCCTGAAATAGGTTTGAATCACTGCGTTCCCTACTGCCATTCAAAACCCAACCAAACGAGATGCACTACCATTGAGGCACTTTCAACTCATTGTCACCCAAAAGGGCCTTTGCGTCTCCTAGACTGGAACTGTTTATGGTAGTAGAAAGCCTCGTCTTCGACACACTGGTCATTCTAAACTGCTGACTCTCGGTTACTGGCCCAACGCATAACCACTATGCCCCCAGGACCCCCCTGACATCCATGCACAGCTAAAATAACAATAAAAAGTCATGCTGAAGAATCCCAGATGAAGCAGTAAAAATACTCGCCTTTATTAAATCTTGATCCCCGAGTACATTTCTTTTCAATAATCTCTATGGCATATGGAAAAATTACAGAAAGCTCCTCAAACGTGGTTCATTGGAATATGATGGTAGTTTTTGTTGGGAAAGGGGTTTGTGTGATTGTTTGAGTTGCCAGCTTAACTATCTGGGTTTTCTAATAGTTTTATTGGCATATAATTCACATATCATACAAGTCAATAGTTCAATCATATTAATAGGAGTTGTACAATCATCACCCCAATCAATTTTAGAAGATTTTATTCTTTATTGTATTCACTGTAATTGTCTGCCCATTTCCCCATACCTTCCTTGCCATACCTCCAAAAAAACTGTTAATCCAGTTACTGTTTCTATAGATTTTCCTATCCTGGATTTCGGATAGGAAATAACTACAGAGAAAAATATCAGGAACACAAAAGTAGCTCCTCAGGTAAACAATAACAACATTAACAAAGTAAAAAGAGAAAAACCTCAATCGATAAGAAAACTGAAAATGTTAAAAATGATAACGAGTCAAAAATCATCTAAGTAAGGCATCAACTAACTCTACATGGAAGAAACGCACCAGACTATATCATTCAAGGATGGTAAGTAATAAAATACAAACACAGAGTAGGGAATGGCATCAGAGCTTAAACTGTGAACACCTGGTGTGCAGGAAGCTGTGGAGGACAGTGGAAGCCAACAATCCATTTGCAGGTTCTACGCATGGATTAGACTTCAAGTTAATCACCTTTGATTGTAGTTAAGAGATGTAAATGCCATTGTTATCCAAGAGAAAGAGCATTATGAAATTGATTACGGCAAAAGTTAGGTTAAAATGTAATATAATTTCACTTCCCTTTTCACTTCCCTTGTTTTAGGATTTTTTTTAAGTGAAGGGGAAATACACATGGATTAAGCTTCTGGTGAATCACCTCTGACCATAGATCAAGGATGTGAGTAGCCTTGCTAACTTGCAGAAGGCATTGCTGATGTTGCTGTCGTTAGGTGCAATGGAGTTGGCTGCGACCCATAGTGGTCCTATGCACACCAGAATGAAACACTGCATGGTCCTGTCCATCCTCACAGCTGGATTGACACAATGTCAATCCATCTCATCAAGGGCCTTATTCTTTTTCGTTGCCCACCCCCCCACTCTACCAAACATGATGGCCTTCTCCAGGGACAACATGTCCAAAGTATGTAATACGGCAATATGTCCAAAGTATGTAATACAAAGTTTTGCCATCCTTGCCTCTAAGGAGCATTCTGGCCTTACTGCTTCCAACACAGAGTGATTTGTCCTTTTGGGACTCCATGGTCAATATTCTTTTCCAGCACCACAATTCCAATGCTTCAATTCTTCTATGTCTTCCTTATTCCATGTCCAACTTTCACATGTATACGACGCAATGCAGAATATTTTGCTTGGATCACCCACACCTTAGCCCTCAAAGTAACATCCTTGCTCTTCAATACTCTAAAGAGGTCATGAGCAGGTCTTGCGTTACCAAATGCAACACATATTTTGATTTCTCGACTGCTGCTTCCATGGGTATTGACTATAGATTCAAATAAGACAAATATCTTTGGCAACTTCAATCTTTTCTCCATTTATCATGATGTTACCTGTTGGTCCATTTATGAGGATTTTAATCCTCATTACATTGAGTTGTAATCCATCCTGAAGGCTACAATCCTTGATCTTCATCAGCAAGTGTTTCAATTCCTCCTCACTGTCAGCAAGCAAGGTTATATCATCTGCATATCTCAGTTTGTTCATAAGCCTACATCCAATCCTGATGTTACATTCTTCTTCATATCAACCAGCTTCTCTGATGATTTGCTCACCATACAGATTAAACAAGTATGGTGACAGGATACAACCCTTACACAAACCTGTTCATACAATTGCCTCTTGATCCATGTACAAGTTCCTCACGAGCACAATAAACTGGTCTATAATTCCCATTCTTCTCAATGTTTTCCACAGCTTACTATGGTCCACGCAGAAAAATGCCTTGGCATAATCAATAAAACACAAGTAAACATCTTTTTGGTATTCTCTGCTTTGAAATCCATAGGAAATCGCCTGAACTTCTTGTAGTTCCCTGTCAATTTACTGCTGCAAGCCATTGTTGGATGATTTAAGCAAAATTGTATTCATGCAATATCAATGATATCGTTCTATAGTTCAAGCATTCTGTTGGGTCACCATTCTTTGGTATGGGCACAAATATTGATCTTCTTCAGTCAGCTGTCCAAATAGTTGTCTTGCAAATTGCAGATTCAAGTAGATTAAAATTTAACACCTTATGATTTCATCTTCCTTTTGACTATTTTAAGTTTGCTCTAGGTTTTAATATTTTCTGCTCCCTTTTCCATTAAGGTTTTTCTCTATGTACTTTGTTAATGTGGATTGTGTGTGTTTCTGTGTATGAAATACGGGATAGGTAAAACTATAGAAATAGTAACAGGGCTAATGGTTTCTTGAGGGTATGGTAGGCCAGGTATAGGGAAATGGGGAGCTAATAACGATGAGTATAAGAAAGAAGAAACTGTTCTAAAATTGATTGGAATGGTGATTATACAACTTTCTTAATATGATTGAACTATGGAATTGCATGATATGTGAATAATAAAAAGGGTCAAAAAGAAAGATTGAATGATAAGGTGTTAAATTCTAGCCTGTTTATCCATATAATAGTGGACTCATACAATATTTGTCCTGTTTCGATTGACTAACTTGACTCAGCATAATGATTTCCAGGTCCTTCCATGTCATGAAGTGTTCATGGTTCTGTGTTAGTCCGGGTAGATGAGAGAAACAAATTCATAAACATGCATACGTGTATGAGAAAGTGTTTTATATAACGGGTAATTGTACATTAAGAAAGCATCCCAACCCATTCCAGTCAAAGACCATAAGTCTGATATTAGCCCTTATGTCCGATACCAATCTATAAAGTCCTCTTCAGACTCACAAAACACATGTAATGATGCCAAATGCAAGATGATCACAGACCAGTGGGTTCTTTGGATGCAGTGGTGTTGTAAGCATCTCAGCGCTGACATCTATGGCTTCTCGGGCATCAGAGGCTGCATCAGGGTAGGTCCATGTAGCTTCTCTTCAGGGATGTCTCACAGGAAGTGAGCAGAGAGTCTGTCCCACCTCCGAGGAGAAAATACAGGAATTCCCAGAATTATCAGGAGATGGTCATGCCCACATTGAGGCCTTACTGGCTATAACCCTATACCATTATGAGTGTAAGATGATATCTCACTGTTGTTTTCATTTGCAACTCCCAAATGACTAGTGATTTTGAGCAGTTCCTTGTGTGTTTGTTAGCCATTTGAGTGTTGTTGTTTGAGAATTGTCTATTCATGTCCTTTGCACACGTTTCAATTATATTATTTGTTTTTATCTTACTGAAGTTTTGCAGAATTCTATAAATTTTAGCAAATAGTCTTGTCCCTTGTGTCATTGTTAAAGATTTTTCCCCAAAATCATGGACTCTCATTTGACTGCTTAGATTCATTCTTTTGTTGTGCATAAGTGTTTTGTTTTTAATGAGTCCCAGTCATCTGTTTTGTCATCTACTGTGTGTGCTTCCTGTATTATATTTGGTAGTAAATGTATGGTCTCTAATAAAGCCCGTGAGTTTGTGCCAACTTTCTCATTGATGATTCTGATATGTCTGGGGTTTACATGTAGGTTTCTAAACCATCTTGAATTCATTTTTGTGCATGGCGTGAAGTATGGGTCCTGTTTCATTTTTCTGCAGATAGACATCCAATTTTTCTAGCGACCTTAATTGAAGTAGGTGTTCCTTTCACATTTAATGGTCTTTGGTCCTTTGTCAAACATCAGTTGTCTATAGGTGGGTGCTTTTATGTCTGGGCTTTCTATCCTGTATCATTGGTCTATGTATCTGTGTTAGTCAGGGTAGACTAGAGAAGCAAATCCATGGACACTCATATGTGTATAACAGAAAGTTTTATATCAAGGGGTAATTGTACATTAAGAAAGCATCCCAACCCAGGCCAGCCAAAGCCCTTAAGTCTGATAATAGCCCATATGTCTAATACCAATCTATAAAGTCCTCATTGGACTCATGAAGCACATGCAATGACGCCAAATGCAAGGCAATCACAGGCCAATGGGTAGAAAGTCTTTGGGTCCAGTGGCATTGTAAGCATCTCAGCACTGGCAGAGCTCCTCCAGTTCCCAGGGCACAGGGTCTATCAGCATAGTGCCATGTGTCTGGTCAGTAGAGTAAGGTGTCCAGACACCCCGCTTTTGGTGGGACAGTCCTGATTTTAACAATTTGTCCCACGTCCCGCAGCGTTTTAAAAAAGTCCCGATTTTTGGAAAGAATGCACGACAAGCTAGGGAACAGCGGGAGAACAGGAAGGGAATATACGGTTTTCGGCTGCCATGTGGCTATTTCACTATATGATAAGGAAAAGGTTAAATCTTGGGCATCAACAAAAATCACAATAGAGAACAAATGGCTAGAAATATTTCATCATTTTGAAACAAACCATGTTCCATACAATAATGCACTAAAAATTGTGGAATACGCGCTGTCCTTACCAGGAACTAATGCTGTGACTGAACGCGTTTTTTCTACAGTAAATAAAGTGTGGACATCAGAAAAATCACAATTAAGTGTTGAGACTTTGAAAGCCATTTTATGTATGAAATATAATTTAACAAATTTTGTGAAAATTTTCATGACCTTTTAAACAATGACAGCAATCTACTAAAAAAATTCACTCAATTGAAAAAAAGGCCAAAGAATAAAATAATACTATAAATAATGTTTAATGTATTATATTTGTAAATTGTACTTATGTTGAAATTTTAAAATATATATTACAATACTATTTTTGCATTCTATGAAAATTTTTGTTGCTCCATATAGACCAAAATTTTAATCAAGAACACCCCTGCCCCCACCACCCCACCACCCCCAATCAATGGTGTCCTGCTTAACCAATGTTAAAATCTGGTCACCTTACAGTAGAGAGTCTCCAAGGGAGTGACCCAAAAGAGAGAAGTATCTCCCGCTTCCAAGGAGGAAAACCAGGAATTCCCAGAATTCTCAGGAGAAGGCCATCCCCACACCGAAGCCTCATTGCCAATTGATTGACAGACTAGATTCCACTCCTTCACTCTTAATCCTCTCAAGTCCCAAATTGACACCAGATTATTTAACTACCACAGTATCTATCACTATTCTAGTACCAAATTGTTCTGACTACGGTGGCTGAAAATAGGTTTTGAAGTCAGTAGCGCAAGACCACTTACTTTGTACTTTTCTTTGAGAAGTTATTTGCTTATCCTGACCCCTTCCCTCTTCATATGGGGTTGGTTATTAGATTTTCCACTTCTTTATTTTTTTTAAATTGTTTTATTAGGGGATCATACAACTCTTATTACAATCCATACACACATCAATTATGTAAAGCACATGTGTACATTCATTGCCCTCATTCTCAAAACATTTGGTCTCCACTTAAGCCCCTGGCATCAGCTCCTCATTTTTCCCCTCCCTCCCCACTCCCCCTTCCCTCATGAGCCCTTGATAACTAATAAATTATTGTTTTGTCATATTTTGCCCTGTCCGACATCTCCCTTCACCCACTTTCCTGAAGTTGGGATTGGGATTTCACTGAGTTTGTAGATTGCTTTAAGTAGTATTGACATTTTCACAATATTAAGTCTTCCTATCTATGAACACAGGATATGCTTCCATTTTTGTAGGTCTCTTTTGTTTTCTTGTGATATTTTTCTATAGTTTTCTCTGTATAGCTATTTGGTTTCTTTGGTTTATTCCTAGATATTTCATCTTTTGTGGGGCTATTGTAAATGGCATTTTTTATGTCTTTTTCTGAAATCTCTTCACTGATAAATAAGAATTCAATTGATTTCTGCTTGTCCATCTTGAGTCCTGCTACCTCAGCAAATCCCTCTATTGTTTCCAACAGTCGTTTTGTGGAGTCCTGGGGTCTCTACATAAAATCATATCATCTGCAAATATCACAAGCTTCTCTTGTGTTTTGCCCAATTATATATTCCCTTGACTTCTTTTTGTTGTCTAATGGTTCTGGCTAAGACTTCCAACACAATGTTGAATAAGAAAAATAATAAGGGTTCCCATTTTTTTTTTTTTTTTTAACATTTTATTAGGGGCTCATACAACTGTTATCCCAATCCATACACACATCAATTGT
>NW_022111372.1:32594991-32602047 GCF_000313985.2 Echinops telfairi | reverse complement strand
TAAGACCCCAGACGCTATACTTTTTGATAGCCGGGCACCATCAGCTTTCTTCGCCACATTTGCTTATGCACCCAAATTTCTTCAGTGATCCGTTCGACACCCCGTGATCACACAGGTTGATATGTTGTTCCATGTGGGCTTTGTTGCTTCTGAGCTAGATGAAGGGTTCCCATTTTTAAAGGAAATGTTTTCAGTATTTCACCATGTGCCATTGGTTTTTCACATATGGTCTTTATTATGTTGAGCATTTCCCTTCTATTCTGATTTTACTGAGTGTTTTTATTTAAAAATGGGTGTTGGGTATTGTAAAATGATTTTTCTGTATGTATTGATATAATCATGTGGTTCTTATTCTTTGTTTTATGTGTTGGATTACACTGACTGTTTTTCAAATGTTGCACTATGCTTGAATCCCTGGTATAAATTCCAATTGGTCATAATGGATTTTTTAAATAAATAGTTAGATTATATTGGAAAGAATTTTGTTGAGAATTTTTGCATGTATGGTCATAAGGAATATTGGTCTGTAGTTTTCTGTCTTTGTAGGGTCTTTCTCTGTTTTGGAATTAGGGTTGTGCTGGTTTCATAGAATGAGTTTAGTTGTTTACTCTCTCTTTCTGTATTTTTCAATATGTAAAGTCTCAAGAATTGGTGAAAGCTCGCCTGAATACATCGTAGAATTCCCCTGGGAAACCATATGTGGTAGTTAGATAAATTTATGTCAACTTGATGTATGAAAGTGTAGGTGTCGTATCCAAACTGTCAATCAGTTCACAGTCTCATGGTGCCTTCTTGTAGGTGTAGCCTTCTCATAAAGGGACTTCTGGGAACCTCCCTCTCTCTCCCACCTATCTTACCTTCCTGCTTGTTGACCCTGAGAGTTCCCAGAACCCTGCCATGTTCCCACAGACTTTGGCTCCACATGAATTTGCACCTACTGGTCTGTGATCTTTCTGCATCCTGTCTGCATCACTGCATGTGGTCACATACGAGGAGGTACCCCCACCCCAAAAAACGCCTTTCTTATTCAACATTAGATATCTAAATTTCTTTACAAAACACTTCAAAATACTCTCCATTACACTTAATACATTTGTCAAATCTGCTATTCCATTCTTGAAAGCATTTTTTCAAACTCATCTGTTTGAATGGCTGATAGCACCTCCCTCCTTTTTACCCTTACCTCTTCTGCTTGTCAAATCGACATCCTTTCATGTCCCTCTTCATTCTGGGAAACAAAAAGAAGTCACAAGGAGCAAGGTCAGGTGAGTACAGTGCATGGTGCATGGGGGTAAGCCCCACCCAGTGCCTTGAGGGCTCAGTGGATTTACATTTGATAAAACTTGCCACTAGAGCTAGCTGTTGTTAGATTTATGGGAGGAAAAGGAAACATTGGCTTTTTGAATTTTCAGCAAATGGTTTGCTCTTGAAGCTGGAAAAATCTGGAACAATAAAGGAACTGACCTCTCTAGGAGTAAAAGTTAAAGGGAGCCTGAAATGCTTGCTAAGTGATGTCCTGGATCCTTTTGTTGAGTGGAAGTGGGAGAAACCTAGCAATAAAGAGGTGAGTTCAATCTGGCCACTGATAGCCATGTACCTGGTTCACAGGGACTAGAGGAAAGATTAAAGCAGGTTGACTGGTCTGAAGTTTTAAGAGTTGTGCAGAACCTGAGTCTATGACATGACCTTGATACAGGGGGGCTAGAGTTGGTAAGAATTTGTGAAGGGGCCTGTGGTTAAGAAGTGAGTCAGCCAGTGGACACCCTCATGAAGCTAAGTGAGGCATCCCATGCTGAGTTGATCAGAACCTAACCAGATAAAGATAAGGTTTTTGAGCCTGTGAATTGGTTCGTTCTGCCTGCTGACTTTGATGGACAGTCTATTCTGATTTGACAGTACTTGTGGATGCAGACACATGAGGTACCAACTAGAATGAAGATTTTTGACATCAAAGTACATGCTTGTCTCCTGAGTGCACTGGATTGATAGAAATGGGCAGTGTAGACATTGGAAACCCAAAATGGGGGTAGAAAAGACATGAAGTGGCTGGCTTACAAACTTTCATGGGTGGGGGAAATATTGATAGAATTATAAGACTAAGGTTAGGTGTTCACATAACTGCAATTGTTAAGCATAGAATATTTTTGCTTTATTCACTTATAGAATATTATTTTAAATGGGGCTAATGATTTTAAATTGTATGCATGTTAGCTGTATCATGTTAGGCACAAATATGGTTTTACTGTTGTCTTTGTTTTAAGATTATGTATGGCTATAGAATTGTGTACAAGTGTCAAGTTGACACCTGTGGTAGTTAGATAATTTATGTCAATTTAATGTATGAAAGTATAGGAGTGGTATCTAATCTATCAATCAGGTCTTAGCCTGATGATGCCTCCTTGTGGGTGTGATCTTCGCATAAGGAGGGCCCTGGGAACCTCTCTCTCTCTTTCATCCATCTCGCCTTCCTGCTTGCTGACCCTAAAAACTGCCAGAACTCTGCCACGATTCCGCCAACTTTGGATCCACATGATTTGCAACCACTGGTCTGTGATCTTCCTGCATTCTGCATCACTTCAAGTGGCTGGGTGAGTCTGAAGAGGGACTTACGGACTAGTATAAGACTTATGACCTTAATTTGCTCGGGGATATTAACTAGTTTTTGTATGCACATATGGATATTGTCTTATCAATGACAGCTTTGTTCTTCACCATAGATTTTGTTATTTTGAATGATGAATGTGCTACTGCTTTTAGCACATTTTCTTCATTTTTGTACTCATTACTATTAGCTTTCCATTTCAAGAAGAAATCGTGTTTCTAACAGCTCTAATACACAAACTTTGCCCCCAGTAACTCAACACCCCACTATATTTGAACAACAATAAGAGATAAGACATTTTCTTTCAACCATTTTATTGGCACACAATTTACGTATCATACAATTGAATAGTTCAATTGTTCAATTATATCAAGGGGAATTGTACAATCAGCACCACATCTGTCTTAGAGCATTCCCCTCCCTCTATGGTTAAATCACCTTTACATTTAGTTGTACTATCATGATCAACTCTAGTACTCCCTTTCCCCTCCAGGGATAAGACTCTTGAAACCGCCTCCTTTTCCCATGAAATAAGCCAGCTTCCTTTCTTTCAAGAAATAATTTCAGTATTAGAAAATGAATATACAAGCAGTAAAACCTAAAGCAATAAAATATTTTGCAAAAAAAATGTATCCCAAGGATGTATTGTTTAAACCATACATTTATTTTCAGACAGGAAAATGCATCTAAAACACACAAAAAGCAGAATTTGGCTTTTAGACGCCTCTGCATCATCATTCTATTGATTCATTCAGAAATCTCCACTGTGTCAAGCAGTGTCCTGTGGTTCCCCACTATAGAAAATGCTGAAAATGGGCTCTGTTGCCATTGTGGACTGGCAATGGCACTAGTGACATTGCCTAGTCACTAGTAGGTTGACTAGTGACAAAGTAGGGAAGAGTCCAAGTTTTGCACACAAAAAGTCCCAATAATTTCATGAACAAGATACATTACCACGGATGCCATGAACGGTAGTTGACAGTTAAGGGTCAATGAGCACAAGGTGGGGATGAGGATCCTGAGAGGAGTGGGGAGAAGATGAAGCACTCCTGGAGAGCTATTTGCATGGGAAGAAAAGAACAGGCTCTTCAAGGCACTAAGAGGACCCGAGTGGTCCAGCATAGAGAGCAAAGGGAAATCAACTAGAACAGATGACCCAAGACATTGGGAGATGGTTGAAGGAACTGAGTCATTACAGGTGTCTTCAAGATCACCCATCCACTACACCCCACCCCCAAAAAATTCTAGCAGTAAAAGTTAAGGTGCATTTCGTACATAACAATCCACTCTTAATTTTGAGTACTGCTTTTATTGCCTGCTCTCCAGGGTGCCTCTAGTAAGTTTATATCAGGGTAGGCTATATCGTAGCTTCTAGAATGATCACACCACTTTTGTAAAAATCTTTCTCCCCGTCCCCCAACTCTGGGCTAGCAATTTGCATGCTGACTTTTTGTTACTTTCAAATTATCCTTTAAAAAAATGCGGAAAGTTTATATTTAGCATTAGCCAGCTGGACTCCGTTTAGATGATTTCGATTTTGTTGGCAACATCTAAAGCGTCATAGTTAGGAGTCAGTTAAACATATGCCATCTCGGTGTCAGGCCTGATCCAGTTGTTGACCTTGGCTACGTCAGAGTCATAGAGCTTCTTCACAACCTGTTTGATCTGGCGCCCGTTGTCCATTCACAATGGACACAAGTGTGTTGTTATCTTTGATCTTCTTCATGGCGCCCTCCGTGGTCAGGGGCAACTTGGTGATGGCACAATCGGTCCAGCTTGCTCCTCTTGGGGGCGCTCTTCCCAAGACATTCGGACTGCCTTCTTAGCCTCCGGGTCAGAGGCCACCGGAAGCCGGAAGGTGAGTGACTGCGGATTTTCTTTGTGCGGCTGTGGAGCCTTTCAGCAAGGCTTTTCCCGCCTTTGCTTTGTCTTCCGCTTTGGACGGGGCTTCCTTCTTTGCCTTCGCCACCATCTTTGTAAAAAGGGACTTTCACATTCTTTCCGAGGTTCATATTCAAGCAGCCTGCCGGGGAGAAGATATTCTTTGAGAGAAATCTCTGAGAACATTGGTCCATAGTATGTCTCTCTTGTTGCCATATTCCAATCACTTGGTTTGATTGGAGTTGCCATCTTTTATGTAATAAGAGGCTGGTACCTAGATCAAGAGGCAGTTATTTGAATAGAACAAGGGAATTCTGCGCATCTTAAAATCGGGAAAATGTGCTTCAAGAATGTAATCTTTAATCCGCGAAGCTGGACTATTATGAAGAAGAACGTGGCATCTGGATTGGAGGAAGGCTTATTAGCAACGTGCAATGTGCATATGATACAACCCTGCTTGCTGAAAGCAAAGACGACGTTTACTGATGAAAATCAGTATGTCACTGGGGATTGTCATATGGATTACAACTCAGTGTACAGAAAACATAAATTCTCACAACTTAACCAGTGGACAATAGCATGATAAATGGAGAAAAGATTGAAGTTGTCTGGGAGTTCATCGTGTTTGGATCTACAATCAACGCTCATGGACGCAGCCATCAAGAAATCAAGGGAAGAGCAGGTGTGAGGATCAGTCAGCAGCAGCTCCTGGGATTCAGAAATCTGGAAAAGTGAGGGCTTGCGTGGTTCCTCAAACCCCTAGAGCCTCATAAATTCAACGATGGCAGTTGTAGTCAGGTTAAAATGTAAGACCTTCTCATTTGATCTATTTAAAGTATTTCATTTTTTTTTTTTAAGGCAAAATACACAAGGATTGAGCCTCCAGTCAATCCCCTCTGGACGGACCAAGGATGTGAATAACTTCGCTATCCTGCACAGGGTAATGATAACTGGATTGTTGCAGAACCAGTTAGGTTAAAATCCAACCCCTTATCATATGATCTCCCTTTGACTCATTTTAAATTTGTTCTGCTTTTTAATATTTCATACTTTCTTTTTTACTGAGGTTTTTCTCTGGTTTATTTTGTTTCTTTGTTTTGCTGGAGTTTTTTTTGTTTTTATGTTTTCCAGTATATGAAATCCAGGATTGGTAAGTCTATTAAGATAGTAACTAGATTAACGGCTAATTTAGGGTGTCTGCGGGGATGTTGGAGGGAAATGCTAGCAGCAATGAGTACAAGAAGGAAGAAAAATGTTCTGGAACTGACTGTGGTGATGATTGTACAACTCTTTTGATATGATCAAACTATTGAAGTACATGATATGTGAATTATATGTCAACAAAACTATTTTTAAATCATTTTATTGGGGGCTCTTATCACAATCCATACATCCAGCTCCTAGCACAATCCATCCACCCATCCATTGTATCAGGCACATTTTGTATATATGTTGTCATCATCATTTTCTACTTCAGCCCTTGGTATCAGCTCCTCTTTTTTCCCCCTCCCTCCCCCACTGACTGCTGTCTCCCTTCACCCACTTTTCTGTTGTTCATCCCCTGGAAGGGGGAAGGGGGTGTTATATGTCTATTATTGTGATCGGTACCTTCTTTCACCCCCCATCTTCCCTCTACCCTCCTGGTATCAGTACTCTCATTCATGGTCCTGAGGGGTTTACTGTCCTAGATTCCCTCTGCTTCAAGCTCTTATCTGTACCAGTGTACATGCTCTGGTCTAGCCAGATTTGTAAGGTAGAATTGGAGTTGTGGTTGGGGGGTGGGAGCATTAAAGAATTAGAGGAAAGTTGTATGTTTCGTCTGTGCTATATTGCACCCTGATTGACTTGTTTCTTCCTTGTGACTCTTCGTGAGGGTGTCCAATTGTCTACAGGTGGGCTTTGGGTCTCCACTCTTCCCTCCCCTTCGTTCACATCAATATAATTTTTGTTCTGAGTCTTTGAAGCCTGATACTGGATCCCATTGACACCTCATGATCACACAGGCTTGTATGCCTTTTCCATTTGGGCTTTGTTACTTCTCAACTAGATGGATGTTTGTTTATCTGCAAGTCTTAATGACCCCAGACTCTATATCTTTTGATAGCCAGGCACCATCAGCTTTCTTCACCACATTTGCTTATGCACCCATTTTGTCTTCAGTGATCGTGTCAGGAAGGTGAGCATAACAGAATGCCGGGTTATTAGAACAAAGTGTTCTTGAGTTGAGGGAGTACTTGCATAGAAACCCAATGTCTGTCTACTACCTTAATACATAACATATAAATATATGTACATAGATCTATTTCCCTATCATTATATATAAATATATTTACAAATGTACATGCCTTTATTTAGACCCCCAGAAGCTGTGTCTTGGTCCTCTCTGTGCATTGGCTGCTCTGAGCAGGAATATTGTTGAGACTTGGTGGGCCAGGATATGTTCCACTCTTTCTTTCTCTTCCCTTCCCTCTTAGTTTGCGCCTGTGTGCTCTGATCAGATGTGCCCCTCTCCCCAAGCTGTAGTTTTAGTACTGTCCTCTGTAGTGTATTCTTTGGTAGGTGGCACGCGGGGG
>NW_022111372.1:32586530-32594891 GCF_000313985.2 Echinops telfairi | reverse complement strand
GGGGGGTGTCACATGGCTGGAATCGGGGCAGGCTATGCAGACCTCTCTATTGGTTCACTGCTTCATGCCCTTGTATTTCATTTGTGTCTTGGTGCACCAGGTTGAGGTCTGGTCCCTTTATCCCTCTTTCCCTGTGGAGATATAAACAATACCCTCCCCTTTGGTAGGTTAATGCCCTGTTCCCCGACTACCCATATCTTTTTACCCCCTCCTGCCATATGTATCCCTGGATTGAGTCTGGCCCCTGCCATAGTACCTGTGACCTCACCCCAGGAATGTATGAATAGAGTAGCTTTTCCCCTATGCCCATTTTGCTTTTTAAGTTTATCTCAGTGGACTCATTCATGTTTTACCTGTCCTTTGGTGCTTGACTTACTTCACTTAGCATAATTTCCTCCAATTCTTCCCATGCACAATGTGCTTCATCCATTCATGACTGCTTTTGAGGGATGCGTAGTATTCCAATGTATGTATGGACCACACCGTTTTTTAATCCATTCATCCATTGATGGAAATTTGGGTTGTTTCCAACTCCTTGTGATTGTGAACTGTGCCGGGATGAACATTGAAGCACAGATGTCTGGCCGTGGTTGTTTCTTGTCTCTTCTGGATATATGTCCAGTAGGAGGATTTCTGGGTCATATAGTACCTTGATTTCTGTCTTCAAAACTATTTTTTTAAGAGTAACTGATCTATGAAATGGCAGAGATTAAAAAGTGTTGTCATGACTAGAGACATGGAGCAATATAAAAGGAACAACATAATGGAAACTATAGATCCCTCCTTGATGAATAAAAAGAGAAGGGATTAGGAAGAAATGCAGAATATTGTCTTGTAGAGACAGCCCCTCATTATCTCATAGTATTTCTTTTTCTGGAAATCCTAATAATCTTGAAGGAATGGGCCTCCCAATTATGATATTGTCAAAGCATTGTAGTATCTTTTTTTTACTGCCACTATCTGTGCTTATTATATTTTTGCATTATGTTGAAGGAATAAGAGTATGTGCAACATAAAGAGAAACTTTCTTTTGTATGCCTACTGAATAGTCTTAGGAATTTTGTCTATTGGATTTGGAACCAGGCTGCACACACTTCTGCTTTATCTGGGCCTACAGAGAGCTTCAGTCCCTTTAGCTGCTGATTAAGAGAACTCTTTGAACCTCCCTATCCTGATCAGATTATTCACCCAGATGAAGCAAACACTTAATGAACTATTTATTTTTGGAACATCATCTCAAGAGTTAAAATTGAGGCCTGCAGATAGGGTATTCAAACAGCAATCAGAGAGCTGCCTCCATGTCTCAGGGCATAGGCAACTTACCTCACAGTTGCTGAACTAGATAATGAAGAATATCAGGAATTGGGGGAGAAGTTGCAACATGCAGAGGTTACGCAAGACTTGCCTCCCAGACTAAACTGGTGGTTCAAAATAATACAGAGGTTGGATTTTTTAAATTAATTAATTCATTTACTTATGTATGTACTTACTTACTTATTTACTTATCTACCTACCTGCCAGTGCTTCAATTCCAAACCCTCTATGTGATCTGGCTGGAATAACATATGGATACTTTTGTCAGGGGAGCCGGCCCCTAATAAATCATCACAGGCCCGGCAGGTGCAATTGTACAGCCATATAGTAAAGTCACAGAGAGATAACGAAATAGAAGAGAGAGTGAAATAAAGGCATCAGACACATTTCATGGTAGCATGCTCACCTCAGTCCCGCTTGATGGTCCACGTGAAGATGTGGAAGGTGGGAATTGCAGGAGCAAGCGAGAGGGTGGGGAAGGAGGATGGGGAGAGGGGACAGGAGGAGGGAGCGATTTATTACTAACCAAGGCTTATATATCTTTGGTGGGTGTGCAAGCCCCCTGATTACAGGTAAAGACATACTTCACAGGAAGGGGTTGTACTATAGGTAATATAGTAATGAGAGGGGGATTTTCTAGGGGAATACGTGCAATAAGAAGGGGAGGGATTGGGGGGTACACATGTGTGACAAGCTGGGCGGATCCTAGATTCAGGATGGCAGCCTAACTTTGCATGTCACTGAGCAGGTTTGACCTGTTCTCTGGCTTTCCATGGAAACAATTACTATCCTTATCAGTAGGGTGTGAGCTCCACCTACAGTGGGCCAGACAGTAGTTTGATAGCTGAAAGCCTTCAGGGAGAATATCTCTAAGCATCTGCTCTCCCACTATGTGTGGCAAACAGCATCTAAGGTTTGGCATATCTTTGGGAGAGACAAAGCTGGGGGAAAGTCTTTTTATATCCCACATACTTTCTTGTACCTTTCTGTGTTATCTTAAAATGACTACCCTAATCTTAATCCAAGCTGCATTGTATTATGGTGGAGTATGATGTTAAGCAACAAACTTAATAGAACCTAGTCTTCTACATTTCCTTTCAAAGGGCCCAACTAGTATACTTAGATAATTCTTACCACCCCATCCTTAAAGTTCATATTTGTAAAGCTTGTTAACTTATTCAAATGATTGTTTTCAGTTTTCTAATTCTTCAAAATATATATATATAAGTCATGCTGGATGGCTGAACAGTCTTCCATGCCTATCATTCTAAAATCTAATACACCATCCTGCCCAACCTTCCCCTTCCACCTTCAAATAAGGCCATTTTATGACGTGTTGCGCCATCTCTGGGAAAATTGATCTTTAAAATTTTAGACAATATAAAGAAAACTTGGTTGGTATCTCACGAATAAGCTGATGCCATTTTCTATTCTGTATATTTAGAATGAAGCCAAGCAAAAATCTTATAAACATATTTTTCACCATTTAAAAAAAAAGAAGAACTCAAATGATGTAAAGCATCGGGCAAATCTGCTGCACAAGATCTCTTCGAAGGGTTGAGGATCCAAGATGCCCCCTTCAGGACTAAGGTGTATGCAGAGACCGTGACTTGTTTAATGTGGCTCTTCCAGGCAAAGCCTCTGTAACTCCCACCAAATAACCTTCTCCTACCCCGGTCGGTGTAAAACGATGGGCAAAGACACTGATAAGAGACACTGATAGGCTTACAAGATACATTGTGATTGCCACCTTGCTATGTATGAAATGGGCCCTCTGAGAAGCAGGGGCAGGGATTTCTTTACCAGTGAGAGTTCAAGTGGAGCACATCTTTTGAATCTTGTACTGGGTCACAGACCTGATTTGAACAGCTTCCACCATCTTGGGAATGAGGAGGTGCGATGCTAACCCTCTTGCTGACGCTCCAAGAGAAGGTCTGTGTCCTCTGAGGGGTGAGAGCCCATCAGACTGCACTTGTGGCTGGCACCTGCAGGTCTTGGGAAACAAGGTTGGGAAAGGGCAGCAAAACCAGGAGGGAGGTTGTCAAAGTAACTTCTAGGCTACTCTTCTCACTCTCTGGGGTCAGGCCATCCCACAGAAGTGTGCCCCCGCTCCTTGTCGACAGGTAACACAGTAGGTAGGATGCCTCTTTCAGTGTAAAACTGGAAAGAATTCCGTTGACATTCCTCAATTCCAGTCACACTACTAAAAGGCACAATTGAATTAGGCATCATAGCAGAAAAACTTACTGCCACGGTATGTTATTGTTAGGTGCTCTTGAGTTGGCCCCAACTTAAAGCAACCCTATGTGCTACCGAATAAAACAGTAGTGGGTCTGTGCCATCCTCATACGTGTTCCTAGATTTGAGCAGACTGTCACAGACACGGTGACGGTCCATTTCACTGACCTTCGACTATACCAAGCATAATATGCAGGACGGAGCTTTCCTGATAATGTGTCTAACGTACGTGCAAGCTGAGATCTGGCCATCCTTGCTTTGAAGGAACATGCTGACTGTTCTTCCCCTGCCACTATATAGTGCTTTCCACACGCCCTGCAAGCCAGGCTTTATCACACCCAACTTGAGACAAGGAAATAGGTTCAGGGCACTTGAATACCATGTCCCATTTACTCCACTGCTGTGACTGAGCAGGGGTGGGAACTAGGGTTTTCTGGTTCCAAATACCTTATCTTTCCATTCCAGCAGGCTTCCTGAACAAAAGGTAACAATGATATATGTTCAGCAGTTCATTTAGCTGGAAAACAGATTAGGCCCCTTAATAATTTGACAATTATTAAAATCTTATAAGAACCAGCCTTGCAAACCTCTTTGAGTATGCTTTGGTCAAGGATTCTGCCTTCCCTATCTGATCATTTCAGACTTTCTCACCCCCACCCCACCACCAGGGTCTGCTGTGTGATAAAAATGGTTTATTGAAATCACTGTGGGAAAATTAGGCTGAGTCAATTCTGCAGAAGAGGGCACTTTTTTTTGGAGATGTTTTAAAAAATCATTTAATATACTAGTGTCCTGGAACAAGTATAAAAAGCACACAAAGCCGAAAAACAAGCCAAGTCCACTGCCATCAAGTCAACTCTAACTCATAAGGAAGCGAAAGGCGAACTAGCACTTCCCATGACGTTTCCAAAGCTGTTGTTTTTACAGAAGCCGACTACCACATCTTTCTCCCCCAGAGTGGCGGGTGGAGTCAAAAGACCAATCGATTGATTAGCTACCAAATATATTTAACCACTGCACCACCAGGACTCTTCTTGTAGTTGTATCACTCAATGTTTACTTCCATATAATCATCATCAGAGCAAGAAAAAGTCCTTTGGGTCTCTTCCCAGTCAATATCACCTTTGCCCACCCCTCCAAAAGTAACTGCTCTTCTGACTTCTATTATCATTGAAGAAATTGCCTGGATGTGAATTTCACTAAGACAGAATAATCCAGTGAGTACTCTTTCATATCTTTTTCCTCCCAGTTATCATGGACTGGTTGCTCAGAACATATAGGGGATGGTCTCTCTGCTTCTGATGCCAGTGTTCGACCCTCTGCAGGGGGGAGTAGCTGAATAGGTAGGATCTGAGCTGAGACATGGTGTGGGTCTGGGCAGTTGTGGCGAACTTCACAGTGTTCCTTCTTGATTCTTGGGAGGAGTCATCTAGGGTTTCCCACACTCTGCTCACTCATGGCCACAGTACCCTTCAGACACTGTCTCCTCTGTGTGAGCCAAGACCCAGATTTAGATTCCTGGTGTCTGATGCTGCACATTTTGGGGGAGGTCTGGTTTAGGAATAAGGAACTGTGGAGTTGAGTGGTCTTGATGCTAAGCTTCATTATTGTTGAATGCTGTTGAGACGGTTCTGACTCATAGACACCGTGTTCAAAACAGGGTTGAACAAACACTGTTCGGACCCACTTCTGCTGGGTGGATTCTTTCTGCATAGAGAAGTGAGGAAAACCATCCCAAAATCTAAATTTCTCCAGTAATAAAAGAAATCTTTGACAATTTTCATCTTTTCTCAGTTTATCAAGATAGAATCCATTGGACAAGTGGTGAGGATTTGGGCTTTTGTTACACTGCATTGTAATCCATACTGAGGGCTGAAGTCCTCTAGCTGCATCAGTAATTGCTTCAAATCTTCCTTGCTTTCAGTACCATTGGTTCTTGCTTATTTGCTATATCTTGAAATGCTTTAATGTTGCCTAGTTCTTTTCAATATAGGGACTCGATATATTCTCTCCATCATCTTTTGATGTTCCCTTGCATCATTCGATAATTCGGTCCTTCAATATTTCAGCTCAGGCCTTGAATTTTTTTCTTCAGGTCCTTCGGGTTGGGATAGACTTCGCGTATTCTCCCTTTTGGTAATCTAACTGCAGGTCTTTGCAAATTTCATTAATACTTTGTCTTCTTGAGCTGCACACGGAAATTTTCAATTCAGCTTTTTGACTTGATCATTTCTTCCATTTGCTTTAGTTGCTCTCCAACTTTAAGCAAGTTTCTGAGACTCTTCTAACATCCACTTTTCTTTTCTTTCTTTACTGTGGCTTTTATTTCTTTAATATCTTTGAAATGAATTTGTATGTCGCTAAAGCCTCCAAGTCCTCTTCCATTTTACTTGTCCTCCTTTTTTAAAAATTTATTTTTATCATTTGATTAGGGGCTCATACAACTCTTATCATAATCCATACATACATCAATTGTGTCAAACACGTTTGTACATATGTTGCCATCGTCATTCTCAAAACACCTGCTTTCTACTTGAGGCCTTGGTACAGCTCCTCATTTTTCCCCCTCCTTCCGCTCCTCCTACCCCCTGAACCCTTGATAACTTATAAATTTTTATTAGTTTATCCTCCTTTTTTAGACACTAAGACAATATTTAGATCTGAGGGTAAGGAATCTGGAGGGTTCTTTCCTGTGTTTTTAGGGACCTTTTGCTTTCTTCATGAATGATGTGATCAATGTCCTGCCACCGCTCATTAGGTCTGCCATCATTAGTGTTCAATATTTCAAATCAGTTCCTGAGATTTTTCTCAAAATTCAGATGAGCTATTAAGGCTGTATTTTGGCGCTCATGGACTTATTTTTCTTCAGTGTTTCGTTTTTCTTCAACTTCAGCTGACATATGAGCAATTGATTCTTAGAAAACCCTTTGGAGCCATTCTACTCCATCACATGGGGTCACTATGAATTGAAATTGATATCAACCAATAGCAATCATGGTGCATACACTTTCAACAGAACTTGAGTGATGTTTTTAATTAGTCTTTTGCAATCAAAACAGCCTGTCTTTCTTTAACTTTCCCTGCCAGTTTTTGGTTGTTGTTTCTTGCTGGGTCATCTATCCAAGTAGGACCCAGGATGATGATTTTTAGACACCAACACAGATCTGGAAATTGATTCATTTCTTCCTTGTGTTAAATTATTTTTGGAGTCCCTGAGTGGTACAAGAGGAGCACTGGTTGCATAGTGGATTACGTGTTGGACTGCTAACCACAAGGTTAGTAGTTCATGTCCACTAACAACTCCGTGGGAGAAAGGTGAGCCTTTCTGCTTCTCTAAATATTCACAGAGGCAGTTCCACTGTACCCTATAGGGTCACTGTGAGTTGGAATCTACTCAATGGCAGTGAGTTCGGTTATTGTGATGGCGGTGGTGCAAATGGGTAAGAGCACAACTACTAATAGGAATCCACTACTACTACTCCTACTCAACTACTAATAGGAATCCACTACTAATCAACTACTAGGAATCAACTACTAATAGGAATCCACCCAACAATGCCTTGGAAGAAAAGTCTGGTGATCATCTTCCAAAAATTACAATTATTGAAAATTCTATAGGGAATCAATCTATTCTGAAACACTTGGTGTTGCCAAGGAAGAATCAAATCTACTGGTGTGTGTGTGTGTGTGTGTGTGTGTGTGTGTGTGTGTGTGTGTTTAATTGTTGTTAGATTCTTCAGGAACCAGCCACACAATGTTAGAGAGTACCAGGATGAGAAATGGATTTTAGCAAAACTATAAGTTCTTCATATTTCCTCAGAAGCTAGGAGGTGCTCTCCTGTCCTCCTACTCAGGATTCTCAGATATTTGCACATCCATGTCATTGTAAAAAGGTGAGCCACCTGGTGGACATTTTACAGATGAGAAGCTGAGGCAGCGTGCAGGCCTTCCAGGCTGGCTCCGAGTCCTGTCTATAAGTAGTGAAGCAGCACCCTAACCTAGACTGCGCAAGACTAAAATGTGAGACCAGTCAGAGGGGAGTGTGCAACTTGAATGACATGGATCTTTCTGTTTTTCCTTCTAGTGGTTCCTGACTAAACAGAAGCATGGTTTTGGGAAACAAGCCAAGGCCAGAGCCTGATGGTGGCCAAATCTGCCACTAACAAATCTCTGAAACAAATGTCCTCTTTGTACCTTCTAGTGGTTCATCTTCTCAGCAAAGGGTGAGTTCTTGGCTTTCTTATAATAATAACATCAATGATCTTGAATTTCCAAGAACAAAATAGAGAAGTGGGCAAAGGTGAAAGAATTAGACAGGAGATTCAAACAGTAACAAGAAAAAATAAATACCAACTATCCCTAGAGGAGAGGAGTTCTGGTGACATTAACCTAAAAGTAGGCAGTTCAAACCTACCCATTGGTTTTGTGTATGAAAAGGCTTGGCAATGTGCTTCCATGCTTACAGTTGGGAAACCCCTGTGGAGCAGTTCTTTCCTGGAACACATGGGGTCACTGTGAGCTGCAGTTGACTCAGCACCTCACAGCATCTGCTAGCAGAGACACAATTCCAAGGTAGGTGTGTAAATCAGAAATGCCTCCCACTTCCTTCTGAGAGCCGCACAAAGTGATCAATTAGAAATGGAGAAGAACTGTAAGTGGTCTAGACATTTAGAACAAGGGGCTTCTCTACCTGGACTCCATCATGAAGTCACCGAAAGACCAGGGCAGCTGGACCAATGAGGGTAATGACCGAGGGATCCAGCCCTTGTCTTCTATTACGCACAAGACATTTGAGACTCCTATAGGATA
>NW_022111372.1:32558792-32586430 GCF_000313985.2 Echinops telfairi | reverse complement strand
TAGATTCTTCAGGAACCAGCCACACAATGTTAGAGAGTACCAGGATGAGAAATGGATTTTAGCAAAACTATAAGTTCTTCATATTTCCTCAGAAGAATCAAATCTATACTGGTGTGTGTGTGTGTGTGTGTGTGTGTGTGTGTGTGTGTGTGTTTAATTGTTGTTAGATTCTTCAGGAACCAGCCACACAATGTTAGAGAGTACCAGGATGAGAAATGGATTTTAGCAAAACTATAAGTTCTTCATATTTCCTCAGAAGCTAGGAGGTGCTCTCCTGTCCTCCTACTCAGGATTCTCAGATATTTGCACATCCATGTCATTGTAAAAAGGTGAGCCACCTGGTGGACATTTTACAGATGAGAAGCTGAGGCAGCGTGCAGGCCTTCCAGGCTGGCTCCGAGTCCTGTCTATAAGTAGTGAAGCAGCACCCTAACCTAGACTGCGCAAGACTAAAATGTGAGACCAGTCAGAGGGGAGTGTGCAACTTGAATGACATGGATCTTTCTGTTTTTCCTTCTAGTGGTTCCTGACTAAACAGAAGCATGGTTTTGGGAAACAAGCCAAGGCCAGAGCCTGATGGTGGCCAAATCTGCCACTAACAAATCTCTGAAACAAATGTCCTCTTTGTACCTTCTAGTGGTTCATCTTCTCAGCAAAGGGTGAGTTCTTGGCTTTCTTATAATAATAACATCAATGATCTTGAATTTCCAAGAACAAAATAGAGAAGTGGGCAAAGGTGAAAGAATTAGACAGGAGATTCAAACAGTAACAAGAAAAAATAAATACCAACTATCCCTAGAGGAGAGGAGTTCTGGTGACATTAACCTAAAAGTAGGCAGTTCAAACCTACCCATTGGTTTTGTGTATGAAAAGGCTTGGCAATGTGCTTCCATGCTTACAGTTGGGAAACCCCTGTGGAGCAGTTCTTTCCTGGAACACATGGGGTCACTGTGAGCTGCAGTTGACTCAGCACCTCACAGCATCTGCTAGCAGAGACACAATTCCAAGGTAGGTGTGTAAATCAGAAATGCCTCCCACTTCCTTCTGAGAGCCGCACAAAGTGATCAATTAGAAATGGAGAAGAACTGTAAGTGGTCTAGACATTTAGAACAAGGGGCTTCTCTACCTGGACTCCATCATGAAGTCACCGAAAGACCAGGGCAGCTGGACCAATGAGGGTAATGACCGAGGGATCCAGCCCTTGTCTTCTATTACGCACAAGACATTTGAGACTCCTATAGGATAAGGCTGATGAGAGGCAGAGCCGGGACCAGGGTGCTCCTCATCTTGTACAGTGGGGAGAAGATGCTCACGCTCCTCTCTGCTCACGTTTTTGACCATAGAACTCCACTTGTATGAGCCACTGAATCCAGAGTTTCAGAAGCATCCTTCCTAAACCCTAAATCTCTTCTCCCAGCCTAGCCACTGAAAGGAGAGCCACGTGTACCCTCATGCATTTGAGCTCTAATCATGTCATTTTGTTTCTTGCAGATGGCTCACTCAAAGTTGAGATACATTTTCCTTCCCATTCTGGGGGCCCTTTGTGTGTATATTATCATGCACATCCTGATTCTTTCTAAAGGGCACTTTGTTTTCAAGGAAGATCATAGGGACTTCCTCCAGCTCCCGGAAATAGACTGCAGGCAGAACCCTCCCTTCCTTGTCCTGCTGGTGACTTCCTCACACGGAGAGGTGCCTGCTCGCATGGCCATCAGACAGACATGGGGGGGAGCAAGCGTCGTGGAAGGAAGACAGATAAAGACCTTCTTCCTCCTGGGAGCCACAGCCACACAGCGCGACATGACAGCAGTGTCTCAGGAAGGCCAGCGACATGGAGACATTATCCAGAAGGACTTTGTGGACGTCTATGCCAATTTGACCCTGAAGACCATGATGGGCATGGAGTGGGTCCACCACTTCTGCCCTCAGGCTGCCTTTGTGATGAAGACAGACTCGGACATGTTTGTGAACGTCTACTACCTGACCCAACTACTTCTAAAGAAAAACCGAACAACTAGGTTTTTCACTGGTGCCATCAAAACCAATGGCTTTCCAATTAGGGATAAGTCCAGCAAGTGGTTTGTCAGTGAAGATGAGTACCCCTGGGACAGGTACCCGCCTTTTTGCTCTGGCACGGGCTATGTGTTCTCAAGTGATGTAGCGAGCCTGGTCTATAATGTTTCTGAGAGCATCCCTTTCATTAGATTAGAAGACGTGTTTGTGGGGCTCTGCCTGGCCAAGCTGAACATCAAGCCAGAAAAACTCCACTCAGAGCAGACGTTTTTCTCATTCGGGTTACGGTTTTCAACTTGTCGCTTTAAGAATATTGTGACCTGCCACTTTATAAAGCCTCCAACATTGTTGCTTTATTGGTATGCTCTAGAGAATTCCCGGGGAGAAGAGTGCCCAGATGTCTGAGGCGGTCCTAAGGGTAAATTTGGAAAACACATTAGTCGATCCTCAAGGATTGTTGCTGTGAAAAGCTATTGGATGGTATTGCTGAGAGTCGCCAGTGGGAGAGGGAGAGGGAGAAGTCAACAGCCTACTGGATACCAGACCCAACCTAGAATCGAAGAAGAAACCAGGCCACTGATTCCCACTTGGTGATACAAGCAATGATTTATAGCATCTCTTGGGGGACCTCCATACCATCTCCTACCAACAACCACTATCTATGAGAGTTAATGGTCATCTCCCAATTTTACCGTTGGGAAAACTGGCTCCAAAAGGCACAGTGACTTGTCCAAAGCCTCCTAATCAATAGCAAGTGGAGGAGTAGGGAAAATCAAAGGTGGCTCAGGATACAGTTGGCCACCCTGACCCTGCACACTTCCCTTGAGAGAGAATGGTGATCACAAAGACTCAGAGAGAAGGTTCCCTCATCTCCAATCTCTTTCTAACCGCCTTGCCCTTCCTAACTCACCTTCTGGCATGGTTAGATTTTATGTCAACTTGTTGCAATGTGTGAAGATAGGGGTGGTGTCCAACCTGTCCATCAGGTCACAGCCTGATGATGACTCCTTGAGGGGGTGGCCTTTTAATAAGACAGATACTAAAAAGAACGGGCCGTCCTCTCTTGCCCCTGTATGCCTACCTGCTTGCCTGGATTCTGTGTCTGGCTCTTGGACAGTGGCTCACGTGGCCTGCCCGCCTTGGAAGCTCCAACACCCTGCCATGGTTTCAAACTGCTAACCTTGGATCTATGCAACTCTGCACCGACTGGCCTATGGACTCCCAGGTTCCCACTTTACCTTCTTGCTTCAACAGCTGGCAGCTACATGCATCCGAAGGGGCCCCCAGTGAGTATGAGACCCATGGCTGGGCCACATCTTGGATAGAAATTCCATTCTTCTTAATATAAAGTTCTCTCCCTGGACCTGATGGCATAGTAGTTTCGTGCTTGGTTGCTAATTGTTGCTAAAAGTCAGCAGTCTGAAAACACCAGAGCTGCTCCTGAGGAGACGATGGGCCTTCTCCTCCAGGAAAGAGTGAAACCCACAGGGACAGTTCTATGCTATCCTCCAAGAATCAGAGTAAGTTTGGTTATCGATCTGTGTATATAGCCTTTGGTTTTGTTTCTCTAGAAAACGCAGCCTAACACAATTGAGTACTGACCATTCTAGAGAAACAAATTGAAAGGATGGAAAGAGGAGGCCTGTCTGATGTCCACCTCAGGGCAATTGGGTGGAGTTGGATTTACCTTCTTGCTGTGTGTAGCCAGAGAAGGTCAGACAATGCTTACATGTGGTCTGTTTGGTTGGTCTCTGGCGCAGGATCTCTGGCTCTGGCTCCAGTCTCATGGTAGCATGGGGCTCTGTGAGAGAAAGAATGGGCATGGGGAGTGAACTTTTTAGTTCCTGCATGGTTTAAAGTGCAGTGTAGGAGGGCGGGGGTGGGTGGGGGGGAGCACATTTGCAGTCCCCCATGATAAAAGCCAATAAGCTTAAACAAGATGGCTAATGGAAGGCAGGGCTTGCTGGTGTCACCCTGCCAGCAGCCCAGGGCCATGTGCATATAAATAGAATCACCCAAGAGAACTTCGAACTTGAGTGTTTTCAACAGAATTGTGTTTAGGATCTGGCTTACAAGAATTACATTAATTTCTCCTACCTACTGTTATAAACATTATGTTTGATTAGAAATGTATGTTGGAAATTATGATTAGAGAGAGCTAGTAAGTTCACTGTCTTCAGCCTTTATAATTAGATTTGCTAAAAGGGGAGGAAGGAATTGCCCTGTAGAAATGGTGCTTTTTAAAAAATCATTTTATTAGGGGCTTATACAACTCATCACAATCCATACATTCATCAATTGTGTAAAGCACAGCTGCACATTCATTGCCCGCATCATTCTCAAAACATCGGCTCTCCACCCAAGCCCCTGGCATCAGCTCCTCATTTTCCCCTCCCTCCCCACTTCCCCTTCCCTCATGAACCCTAGATAATTTATAAATTAATGTTTTGTCATATCATGCACTGTCCGACGTCTCCCTTCACCCATTTTTCTGTTGTACATCCTCCAGGGAGGAGGTTATATGTAGACCCTTGTAATCTGTTCCCCGTTTCCAACCCACCCTCCCGCTACCCTCCTGGTGTCACTAATCTCACCACTGGTCCTGAAGGGATCATTATCCTTAGATTCCTGTGTTTCTAATTCCTATCTGTACCAGTGTACATCCTCTGGTCTAACCAGATTTGTGAGGTAGAATTGGGATCATGATAGTGGGGGGAGGGGGCAAGGAAGCATTTAGGAACTAGAGGAAAGTTGTATGTTTCATCGTTGCTACACTGCACCCTGACTGGCTCGTCTCCTACCAGCGACCCTTCCATAAAGGGATGTCCAGTTGCCTACAGATGGGCTTTGAGTCTCCACCCTGCACTCCCCCTCATTCACAATGATATGATTTTTTGTTCTGATGATGCCTGATACCTGATCCCTTCAACACCTTGTGATCACACAGGCTGGTGTGCTTCTTCCATGTGGGCTTTGTTGCTTCTGAGCTAGATGGTCACTTGTTTACCTTCAAGCCTTTAAGACCCAGATGCTATCTCTTTTGATAGCCAGGCACCATCAGCTTTCTTCACCACATTTGCTTATGCACCCATTTGTCTTCAGCGATCATATCAGGGAGGTGAGCACACAATGATATGATTTTTTGTTCTTTGATACCTGATAACTGATCCCTTTGGCCCCTCATGATCATGCAGGCTGATGTGCTTGTTCCATGTGGGCTTTGTTGCTTCTGAGATGGCTTTTTTCAAAAAGCTTTGTACAATAAGGGACTTAGATGGAAAGCTGAGCCCACCCATATTCTTGATGATCGGTGTATTTCCATTATAAAAGTCATGTACCCCTACTTAGAACTGCTGAGATACTGATGAGGAAAAAAAATGACGAGTTTGCCTTTTTTTTATTGGAATGAATGCAAGAAGTTGCCCATGGACACCTGTGAGTAACTGTCAGTGGGATTCCTTGAAGTGGCATCCTGCTGTGTATAAAATGAGCCCTCTGAGAAGCCGCAGGAGGGATCTCATTACCAGCAAGAGCCAGGAGTTAAGCACTTGCCCCGGACTCCAGATCCCTACACAGTGATCCTCCAGGATCCAGATGACAGCTACAGGATCAGAGGGGCAGCAGCAGAACCAGGAGCCCGAGCATGGGACGGAGCGATGATGGACTCTTTCCCAACCCAGGAAGCAAGTCAAGATGAGTGCTTTGGGGCAGGAGGCTGGCTTGTGGAGTAGGACGCCTTTGGACACTTAATGGAGACACTGGACTTGCTGACCCATGGAAGTGGAGCTGGGTGCCTTTGGACTAAGGCTTACTGAAGTGGGTTACCTCTGGGCACTTAATTCAGGGAGCTGAATTTGCTGATCTGAAGAGCTTAACCTGAATGCCTTTGGGTTGAGGATTATAGCAGAGTGTGTCTCTTTGGGACATTTATTAGCAAGCCTTGACAGAACTTTGTAATATGTCCTGATAAGCATTTCTCACTGGCATTACAATTTGTTAACTTCCTTAATAAACCCTTTAATCATGAATTTCATTTGTGTGTTTACTGTAGTCATTGCTATAGATATTAGAAACTAGAAGTAAATTATAGAACATTAAGTCAGTCAGCATAATAGACTCACTAGAGCACCACCTGGATTCACTTCGAGTGGAAGTGGGGGAAATGCAGAAATGAAACAGGTTTAGTCCAGCTAGACCAGAGGATGTACACTGGTACAGATAGGAACTGGAAACACAGGGAATCCAGGACAGATGATCCCTTCAGGGTCAGTGGAAAGAGTGGTGATACCTGGAGGGTGGAGGGAAGATGGGGTAGAAAGGGGGAACCGATTACAAGAATCTACATATAATTTCCTCCCTGGGGGACAGACAGCAGAAAAGTGGGTGAAGGAAGACATCGGACAGTGTAAGATATGACAAAAATAATAATAATTTATAAATTATCAATTATTATTTATAATAATTATAAATTATTATGAGGGCAGGGAGGGGCGGGGAAGGAGGGGAAAAATAAGGAGCTGATACCAAGGACTCAAGTAGAAAGCAAATGTTTTGAGAATGATGATGGCAAAAAATGTCAAATGTGCTTGACACGATGGATGTATGGATTGTGATGAGTTGTACAAGCCCCCAATAAAATGATTTAAAAAAGAAAGAAAGAAACAGCTTTAGTCTGGCCACTGATACCTATCAATCTAGTCTACAGAGACTAGAAAAGAGAGACAAAGAGTGAGTAGCTAGTCTGGAGTTTAAAGAGTTGTGCAAAACCTGAGCTTATGGGATATCCTAGTCCAAGGAAGGTTGGTTTGAGGAGAATATTTGAAGGCACAAGATGGCCCCTGAAGTGGAGCGAAGTGTGTGCAAACTCCTGAACTCGTTGCTGGCACCCATTACCCTAACTTGGAATGGCTAGGACTGAGTTGACAAGAACCAAACCAGATGAACTGAAATATGCTTCATCCTGCGAGCTGGTGACATTGCTTGCAGACTTGCTGGTTGGCCTGCTCTAGATTTGACTTTGGTCTTCAATGCAGATATTCAGAGATACAACTGCAACGAAAATCCATTACATCAAAGAATATGCTTGTCTCCTCTGAGCACTGGTTGAGAGGAATGGGCAATTTAGAAAATGGATATTCAAAATCAGGGGAGATAAAGGCATGAAGTAGCTGGCTTATAAACTTTCCTCAGCCTATTTGGCCTCAAATAAGTGATACAAAGGGGGGACCACATCAAACCATTTCCCTGTTCCTAAATGCAAGCATCTAGTAATTAATATAAGCCATTCCCCTAAGGACCTGTTTAACCTGGAAAACTCTGTGTCCATTAGAGTAAATCCCCTTAATTGGTCTAGATCCTAATTGATCTGGGAAAGAGAGCGTGGGGAGAAGATGTCGATAGGATTGTTGGATTAAAGTGCAAGTGATTGTTAACAGAATTGAAATTTTAGGCATCAAATATTTTTGCTTTGTTCACTTATAGCATATAAGATGTAAATGGAGCTGGTGCATTTTTTGGTTATATGAATCTTAGTTGAATCCCTTTGGGCACAGTCATGGTTGTATTATTGTCTCTGTTTAAACATCATGTAAAGTTAAGAGTTATGTACAGGTGCAAGGTTAACAGGGGGTAGACTTTAATGGTTAGAGCTTATGTCAACTTGTTGCACCTAGGTAAAGGTAGGAGTGCAGTCCAACTCACCAATCAGGTCACAGCCTGATGATGCCTCCTTCGGGATGAAGAACAGGCCTTCCTCCCTTGCACCTGGATGTATGCCTTCCTGCTGGCCTGGATTCTGTGTCTGGCTCTAGGACAGTAGCCCGTGGGCCTGCTGACCCTGGGAGCTGTAGCACCCTGACATGCTCCTGCTGACCTTCTATCCACCAACTGCAACCACTGGCCTGCAGGCTCTCAGATTCCAACTTTGTCTTCACCCCCCTGCTTCATCAGCCAGCAGGTGTTGAGGCCTCCAGTTAGCATCAGACCCATCAACCTGAAGTGGACTGAGCTGAGCTGCTTCCTTGATATAATTACATTTCTTGATATAAAGTGTTTATATGTATGTTTGTATATATTTTATGTGTGGGGGGGCTTTTTTAGGAGATATTCATGTATGTGTATATGTGTGTGTGTGTGTGTGTGTGTATATATGTATATATATATATATATATATATATCCTGCTTTGTTTCTCTAGGAAAATACATATCCTGGTGTGTGTTATAATATTATATATATATATATAAATTCTTCAGGATGCATACACATGCATATACATATACTTGGTGCTTTATTTTTATTATTAGAATGCACAAACTAATGCTAGCACCTTTCATGCTCTGAGATGGGTCTGGCTGGGCTCTGAGTCTGTGTGAGCATCTTAGCACTCTCCATTTTCCAAAGCCACACCCCAGAAGATCAGTGTAGTGGTTACAGCTCCCCTCATCAGCAATACCCTGCCCCAGACAGAAATTGATCTATATACATGGGGCTCCGAAAACCCTGCTGCCCAGCTGGTGTCAAACTCCTCACTACACTACTCACTCAAGCAGGAAGTAGTGTAGTTACAGAAATTCCAAACACAGCAGAGTCTAATAGATTTGACTTGGGTAATATACAATAAGATGATAATTTGACAACAAAAAAAAAAGAGAGAGAAAATGGAAAGACACTAGGGGGCATGCTAGGGTTAAAGGTAACAGGGTTTAATACTGTTGTATCCACAATCCTGGAAGCGCACAGGCTGAATGAGCGAGGGAAGAAGAGAGGAAGTATGCCCGCAAACATACATAGGTTGACAGAGGATATTTGTAGATGAGTACTAAGCTTTGCTGCAAATCTACGCAAGCATGTGGTGGAGCACACAGGCCTGAAAGTTAGAACACATCTTAGACATAGCCAACCACTTTGAGATATTGGTGACGGTGTCTGGGGACTCAGGACAATAGTCTCAGGAGAGACCAAGGCCAACTCTCATAACAGCCCCAAAGGAAAATGGTCTGTGTTCTACTTTGGTGAGTAGACATCCGAAACCAAACACGTTGCCATCGAGTCTACTGCAATTCGTAGCGACCCTATAGGACAGGGTAGAACTGCCCCCGTGGGTTTCCAAGACTTAATTATTATTCTTTTTTTTTTTTAATTATTTTATTGGAGCCTTTACAGTTCTTATCACAATCCATGCATACATCCATTGTGTCAAGCACATTTGTAAATATGTTAGCATCATCATTCTCAAAACATTTTCTTTCTACTTGAGCCCTTCATATCAGCTCATTTCCCCCACCCTCCCTCATTCATGAACCCTTGATAATTCATAATTTTTTAATGTCTTACACCAACCGCTGTCTCCCCCTCGCCCTCTCTTCTACTGTATGACCCCCTGGGAGGGGGTTATATGCAGATCATTGTTATTATTCCCCCCTTTCTCCCCCTCACCTTCCCCTTACCCTCCTGGTATTGCCACTGTCATTATTGGTCCTGAGAGGCTTATGTGTCCTGGATTCCCTGTGTTGCAAGCTCTTATCTGTACCAGTATACATGCTCTGTTCTAGCAGGATTTGTAAGGTATAATTGGGGTCTTGATAGTGGGAGGGGTGGGGGAGCAGTAAAGAACAAGAGAAAGTTGTATATTTCATCAGTGCTATACTGCACGCTGACTTGCTTGTCTCTTCCTTGTGACCCTTCTGTAAGGGGTTGTCCAATTGTCTACAGATGGGCTTTGAACATCCACTCTGCCCTCCTCCTCATTCACAATGATATGATTTTTTGTTCTGAGTTTTTGATGCCTGATACCTGATCCCATCGACACCTCATGATCACACAGGCTGGTGTGCTTCTTCCATGTGGACTTTGTTTGCTTCTCAGCTAGATGGCCACTTGTTTATCTTCAAGTGTTTAAGACCCCAGATGCTATATCTTTTGATGGCCAAGCACCATCAGCTTTCTTCATCACATTTGCTTATACATCCATTTTGTCAGGAAGGTGAGCATAACAGAATGTCAGGTTATTAGAACAAAGTGTTCTTGTGTCAAGGGAGTCCAAGACTTAATGCTTTATGGAGGAGTAGAAAGCCTCATCTTTCTCTCTTGGACCAGCTTTGAACTGCTGACCTTGTGGTTAACAGACCAACATATAACCCACTACAAGTAGATACTAGGATCTTTAAAGCTTGTGAGTGACTATCTAGAGGTTAACTATTGGTCTACCTCCATCTGGAAGAAAGAAAAGTGATGAAAATCAAAGACACGTGGAAATAATTAGCCCACTGCATCAATGGACCGCGTGAACATCCGTCTCCATAACACTGAGAGTGAATGAGAGGATGCCTGGCTACCACTACCAACAGCTTTGAGTGTGATTGCATTAGAAGTTGCTGAGTAGAGTGGGAGAAAAATATGGAATGAAACTCAAAATCATAGAAATGATGAGGCTCTCTGGTCAGATAGAGGCTGGTGAAATCCCTGACTAAAGAAAATTCGTAGTCACCCTTCAAACCTGAAGCTGAGCTCAAAACCATGACTTGGTTTTTAGCTAAAAAATAGGTCCATTAGGGGGATATTAGCACCAGAGGGATATGCACCTCTTAGAATAATCAGTACAAAGGATTAGAAGGATTAGAAAGGAGGAGGCATGGAAAGAGAAAACACAGGAGGAAGTAGGATAAGGGATGGATCATGAGATGAGATGAGAGGGACATGAGATGGATCAAGGAGCACATGAATTGTTGGATGTAAAACTGATGATCTGCTCTAACTGGTTTCCAATTGTCATGGAATTTCTCACGGTGTAATTGAACAGCGTCTGTGCAGTTGTGGTTGCACATTGGGCTGCTCTGAATGCCCCAGGCCTACATCCCCTTACGGAAGGTCGCGGGCAGGAGACGAGCCAGACAGGGTGCAGTGTAGCAACGATGAAACATACAATTTTCCTCTAGTTCTTAACTGTATCCTCCAAGCACCAACAATCATGATACAAATTCGCCCCTGCAAATCCGGATAGACTAGAGGATGTACACTTGTACAGATAGCAACTGGAAACACAGGGAATCCAGGACAGATGAACCCTTCAGGACCAGTAGTGAGAGTGGTGATACCGGGAGGGTGGAGAGAGGGTGGGGGAGAAAGGGGCAACAGGTTACAAGGATCTACATATAACCTCTTCCCTGGGGGACAGACAGCAGAGAAGTGGGTGAAGGGAAACGTTGAACAGTGTAAGATATGACAAAATAACAATAACATGAATTATCAAGGGTTTATGGCAGAAGGGGAGCAGAGAGGGAGGGAAACTGAGGAGCTGATACCAGGGTCTCAAATAGAAAGGAAATGTTTTGAGAACGATGAGGGAAACAAATGTAGAAATGTGCTTGACACAATGGATGGATGTGTGGATTGTGATAAGAGTTATATGAGCCCCAAATAAAATGATTTAATAAAAAAAAGAAAATGCAGTGAATATGATGATGGCAGCATATGCACAAATGTGCTTGACATAATGGATGATTGTATGGATTAAGATAAGAGATGTAAGAGCCCCCAATAAAAGTATTTAATTTAAAAAAAAGAATGCCCCAGTCCTGGGACTGAGATGGTCAGCCCTCGGTTCCAGGGAAACCCATGTGGGCTCCACTTACATATACGAATGTGTATATGAAGGAGAAACACCGGCCAAGGGCCACTGTTCTCAGGGCTCTGAGAAAAGCAGTGATAATGATGTCATGCAGACCAGAAAACGGAGGGCCTCTGCAGCTGCGGAGAGCAGGGGAGCTTCGGGAGTTCCCAGACCCGGGGCATGAGGCACAGGTGGGCGATGGGGTTCCAGAATCGAGCTGGACGGCCAGCCAGATGCCAGCTGTCTGCTCCCTGGGACTGTGCAAACCCTGGGGGTTCCTTCCTCTTGCTGTGTTTCTCTCTGTCCTTGTTCTCCTGTCCCTCCCTCTCTCTTTCCACTTGTCCTCTTCCCTCCCTCCTTCTCTGCTCCCAGAGCCCTGCAGCTCCTAGGCTTCTATCTCTTCCTTAGGAGACTGGAAAGACTACCGACTGGCTTGGATCTCAGCTCAACATTCTGGAAGACAGATGCCGATAGGTCCCCCTTGATCAGGTGTCCTCACAGATAGCTGCTGTTGTGGCCACAAGAACAACACCGCCAAGTACAGAAATGGTTGTCAGGCCTCCTCTGTGGCTAGGAAGGATGGTTTCACAGGAAGCAGGTGAGGGCCATGAGATCCCTCGAACCACACATTCCAGAAGCTGGGAACTCATGCTCAGACCCAGCCCTCACTAGCCCATGGCAGGGTATCTATCCAACGTTCATTAAAGGAGCACTCACCAGGGCCCTTAGTGTGTATCCTTCCTCTTTCGACACCTCGTGATCACACAGGCTGATCTGTTCTTTCATGTGGACTTTGTTGCCCCTGAGCTAGATGGCCGCTTGTTTACCTTCAAGCCTTTAAGACCCCAGATGCTATATCTTTTGATAGCCGGGCACCATCAGATTTCTTCACCACATTTGCCAATTCACTGCTTTGCCTTCAGCGCTTGTGTTGGGAAGGGGAGCATCATAGCATGCCAATTTAATAGAAGAAAGTATTCTTGCATTGAGGGAGTACTTGAGTGGAAGCCCAATGTCCTTCTGCTACCTTAATACTAAACCTATAGATATAGGCACATAGATCTATTTCCCCATACTCATATATAAATATATTGCATATGTACATGTCTTTATCTAGACCTCTAAAAATGCCCTTTGCCTCCCAGCTCTTTCCTCTATTTCCCTTGACGTTCCTCCTGTCCCAGTATCATGCTCAGTCCCCACCAGGGTTTCAGCAATTCCTCTTTGTTACATTACCCTTGATCATGCCCTACCAGGCCTCCCACACCCACCTCACCACCAATTTGGATCACTTGTTGGTCCCTTGTCCCTGGGTTTATTAACACCACTTCCTTTCCCCCCACCTCCCCCTCTCCCATGTCCCCCCCGGAACTGTCGGTCCCATTGTTTTCTCCTCCAGATTGTTCATCCAGCCTATCTTATTTAGACAGACCTGCGGAGATAATAACATACACAAAAACAAGACAGAGCAAAACCAAGCAACAATGTACAACAAAACAGCAACAAACCACTGACAAAGAACAAATTAAAACACAACAAGAAAGAAAAGCTTGTAGTTAGTTCAAGGATTGCTGGCCTTTAAGAGTGTTTTCCAGTCTAGTCTGTTGAGGCACCATGCCCTGGCCCCAAAGTCTGCCTTCAGCATTCCCTGGGGACCTTGCTGCTCCATTCCCTTGCTGTTCCGCTGCACTCCCCCAGTGCTTTGCCTCCGGGTGGTGGTATCAGATCGGGTGCAATTCCCACACTGTGTCTCTGGTGCTGTCCCCCGCAGGGCCATGGGTCAGTGAGGGGCATCATGTCTCATAGTGGGGCTGGCCATGTGGTCCTCGCTGTGGACTGGCTGCTCTAATTGGGGCTTTCTTTTTTATGGAGATTTTTATCCGTTTTACTCTGTTATTGTTTTTAGTTTAGTTTAGTTTTTGTTTTGTTTTTCTGTATATGAAATCCAGAAGAGGTAAACCTATGGAGACAGTAACTGGATTAATGGTTCCTTGAGGGTGTGGCCAGGGAAGTGGGGGAATGAAGAGCTAATAATGATGAGTACAAGAATGAAGAAAATATTCTAAAATTGATTTGGTGGTGATTGTACAACTCTTCTTGATGTGATTGAACTACTGAGTTGTATGATTTGTGAATTATATGCGAAAAACACTGTTTTTTTAAATGATCCTATGGGGCAGAGGAGGACTGCTCCATAGGACACCCACGCTGTTCATTTTTAGGGAAAGAGACTGCCATATATTTCTCCCATGGAGCAGCTGGAGCAGCTGCCTACCTCTCAGCAAATGTAGAGACTCTAAAATATATTAGTGGTTACGAAGGTTGGAAGGACTCAGGAGAGAGGAGTCATTGCTTCAGTACACTGTTTCTGCCAAGATAGATGAAAAAAATTAGAAATGAATAGTGTTAATGGTTGAAGGTGATGATAAATTAATAGAATAATAATTATTATGTCACCAAAGTATGCATATAAGAATATTGGGGTTTAAAATGAATTTTTATCTATATAAATATCTCGTCAATTCTGATGCATAACGACCCTATAAGACAGGGTAGAAATACCCCAGGGGTTTCAAGACGGTACCTCTTTCCAGGAGTAGAAAGCTTCATCCAGCGCTTTTGAACTGCTCATCTAGTGGTTAGCAGCTCAACCTGTAAGCCACTACACCAGAAATATATATAAAACACTTGAAAACATTCATGAGAAAAAATCCAATTTCTTTTTTCCCCCCTTCAATTGATGCCATTCAGGACATTTTTTTTTTCAACTGGAAAACAATATACCACAGAAACTCTATGGTAGGTCTCAGGATAAAGTATTATTTATAATAAAGGACACAATAGTTTGTCTATGGCAATATGATTCATATGAAGAATGTAAAAACAAATGCAAGTAATTCCATTTTTGCACAAACTTTTCAAAGCCCTTATGTATGTAGATGTCTGTGTGCACATAAATATGTGTATACTTACCACAAGACAAAAAAATGTAACTTATTTTCAAAGTTAGTTGTAGTTATCAGGGATTGGAGGAGAAAGAAGAAACAGTTCTTGCATAAGGGTTACCGAATTTGTTTGGGCAGTTTAATGTTTTGGAAATGGAGAATAAGGATCACTGCACAGTATGATGAAAATAACTAATATCACTAAATTGTATGATTAAAAAGATTAAAAGGGAATTTTGTCTTATATATAATTTACCACAATAACAAAGCTACATTCAACTCCAATACTAAAAGACAAATGTCTAGCTGACTCTACTTTTTATTTTTCAGTAGTTCAAATTTCAGACATGGAAACAGAGCCTTTGAATCCCCAATGTGCCTGATCCCCCACTTATTAGGCCTGTAATGTTAAGCAAGTTACCTAATTCCTCTGAAATTTCCATCTAAAATAACAAAATAATCACTGCCTGTACACAACTGACTACCATCCATCTGTCCATTATTCATACTGTGGTGGATTGCATGTTGGTGTGATACTGGATGCTGTGCCACAAGGTCACCCAGAGTGAACAGCAACAAGGTCACCCAGGGTGGACAGGTTTCAGTGGAATTTCCAGACTAAGACTGACTAGGAAGAAAGGTCTGGTGGTCTACTTTCAAAATCTAGCCAGTGAAAACCCTTTGGATCACAACAGAATATTAGTCAATACAGTGCCAGAAGATGACTCCTCTAGGCTGGAAGATACTCAAACTACACCATGGCCACAACATTCAGAGGAATTGTCTTGAGATGGCACAGGATTGGGCACCATTTCATACTTTTGTACATGGAATTGCCCTGAGCCGGTGCCAACCAAACAGCAGCTAACAGCAACACTCCTTTCCATTGTAATTGCCAAATGGTAGAGTCAGTTTACTTTACTTAGCACAGTGTCTGGCTTATAGCTAGATCTCTCAAAGTATCCAGGACTCAATTTCCAAGATTCAGGTGGCCAAAGGATACGGTATTTATTATTTTTATATGCTTATTATTCTTAATTTTATTTTTTCCCCAAGCACTTCCCTATATACTCCTAGCAGAATCTTCAGCTTTGATCATTGAGAGCCAACCTATTTACATAGTCAATAGATAGCACTTGAGGACTAGGATGCACCTGCTCCAAGCCATGGGATGTTCATGCCTGTTATGAAAGCTGGACTATGGAAAAAGATGACCAGAGAAGGACTGATGTATCTGAATTGGGGTGTGGGCAAAGCATTGAAAGAACTATGGACTACAAGAACAAATAAATCGATCTTACAGGGAGTACAGTTAGAATGTTCCTTAGAAGCAAGGATGGTGAGACTTTGTCTTCAGCACCTTTGACATGTTATCAAGAGAGACCTGTCCCTAGAGAAGGACATCATGCTTGGTAAAGTAGAAGGTCAGCAAAGAAGAAGACCCTTAACAGGATAAATAGACACAGTGGCTGCAACAATGGGCTCAAAACATAACAAGTGTGCTGGTGGCTCATTATATTGTACTTAAGGTCACAGTGAGTCAAAACTGACACAATGACACTTAACAACAACATCTCTGGGTAAACTCAGTCAAACCAAAGCCCACTGCCCACAAGTCAATTCCAGCTGACAGTACCCCAGAGGACAGAGAATAACTGCTCCCATGGGACCCTCACATCTGTATATCTTTCCAGAAGCAGACTGACACATTTTTTTTCTCCACCCAAGCAACTGGTGGATTCAAACTACCTATCTCTGGGACACAGCTGAGTGCTTTAACCACTGAGCCATGAGGGTTCTTCAGATGCAGTCAACTAGGGGTTAATTCTTTCCTTCTGTGTCCTCAGGTGGCATTCAATTTCCATGATCATAGATAGCATCTTGGCATGAGCGGGAGTCTGCTGCTCGGTGTCATCTACCCCTGCTGGCATCTGCTGAGACACATGATGCTTTCTCTGGTCTTGGCCATCACCAGGAGATGTCTGCATGCCACCTGGTGTCTGATGCTTTGGACGGTGTCCCCAAGGCACATTTGCCAAGTAAGAGACAGTGTCAGATTATGCAATAAACAAGGTAATCATGCGCTTATTAAGAACCTGTACTCAACAGTTTTGCATCTTTTCATCATATCAAAGATTCTGCTTCTAGGTATGGCTGGTATCTGTCTCTCCCAACCCCAAAGCACCATTTTACAAAATCAAAGAGCCTCCTTTCAAATCTACAATTCCTGATGGAGACAGTGACAGTTGGCACAGGCTTCGTTGTGCTATATGTGCAGGAAAACTCTTGGGAAAGCGTTCATTACAGCACCACTGGGGCTGTGTTTACTTTGTTTATTGGATAATCTATACCTGGCAAGATACTTCCCTTTCAAGCCAATCCTGTGTTTGAGTCTGAGCTCTGCTGTTTATCAACCAAGATTTTGGTGACACTTATTAGTTTCTTATTTTTAGATTCTTCATTGGTAAAGAGAGTGAGTTCCTTTTTGCTATAAATTGTATTGGGTCCTCAAAAAAACCCATTTTTAATTGACTTTGGGTCAAATATATCATCAGGGAAATGCTATAAATTCAACCTGGATTCTGAAGACGGCATGGAATTAGAGATACAATTACTGGACCTTTGCCAAAGGGAAAAATTTCCAGAAAACCGCTTACTTGTGTGTATTGACTGTGCAAAGGCATTTGGCTATGTGGGTCCTAACAAATTATGGATAATATTGTGAAGACTGAGCACACTTCATTGTGCTCATGCAGAACCTGTTCATAGACCAATAGGGAGTTATTGGAACAGAACAACGGGACACTGTTTGGTCTAAATTCAGAAAAGGTGTGTATAGTTTTACCATATTTGTTCAATCAATATGCTGATCAAATTCTCTGAGAAGCTGGACTATATGAAAAAGAAATGATATCAAGATTGGAGGAAGACAATGTTAGGTAGTGAGCAACAGGGACCAGGGGTTTATCCCTCTCCATGCCTGAAGACCCACCGACAGGAGGTTGGAAGAAAATCAGGCGAATCCTTAGCCATCCATAAAGACTACTTGGCATACGACAATTCAAGCCTGAGCCAGGTGAGTGGGACACCTAGGTGGCCCAAACTAGGCCCAGGTGGGCTTAATTCAGCCAATGGGGTCAACTAATGCCTTTGACTATGCCTCCCAGACATAGGCCTCAAATACCTGGACCCCGAGACCGCCACTGCTTTTTCATCTTCTTCACCCTTCGGCTCCTGTCTTATGCCTGCTGGGCTGTGTTGCGGTCTCTTTGGCCTCAGGCTACCGCGTGTGGGTGTGCAGTCCCATGAGGTTGCCCATGTTCAGTGACTGCAAAACCTGAAACTTCTTCTGTCCTTTATAAAAACCCATTTGGATCACAAACCAGTCTTTGGCGTGAATTCTTTCTTGTGCAAAGATGAGAACCAAGGTATTTCCCACCCAAGAAATCTAACAATGTGGTGCCACAACTCGTAGACATAACTTTTGGACTACATCTCAAAATAAGCCGATTATCTTGCGATCTTTTCCTGGAGTGGGCCTTCCATTCCGGTCTCACTGACTTTTCAGGCACCTCCTGGACTTTCACCTCGAAAGCCTTGGGAAACTTAGGAAACAAGAGTCTCGGTTAGTTGGACTTTAAGACTACATGACTCATGGTTTGTAAAGTACACCAGCTTGGACCTTTCCCACTGACATAACTGTGGATGTCCCCGGGACCTGCTATGGGGCCACAGGTAATGTATAGCAGGAGTCCTGTCCCCTCATGTCTGTCTTTCTATCTGTGCTTCCTATTTTTATGTGGGGCTAGGGGTCTGCCTTTCTGTGCTTCTGGGGGCTTACCTGTTTTCCCCAGCCTCACTTCCTGGGATGGGATCGAAACACTGCAGCTTGCAGTGTTGGGGAATTTCAGTCCCAAAAGCCTTTTTTATTTTCAGGGGTCCACATATGCCAGCTAGATGGCCGCGTGCACATATGCGTAAACCCTGTTGGTCTCTGCAGGATTCTGGATCCCATTGCGTGCCCCCAAGGACTCTCAACTTGGCTGCATACAGTGATCACCATTTTCCTGACCACGTGACTCTTTCCTCCCAAGCAAAATGACTCCACCCAGTGTCCACCGCTATTTTTGTTGTAGGACACCTGAGCAAGTGGCCCTGGACAAGATAGCACCCAGTGTTCCAACCACATGGGGACAGGGGGCAGAGGCCCCCTTCCCCTCCCTTTGTTTTCTCCTGGTTTTACAAACAAGCTGCTTGGTGCTGTTTGGTGTTTACTGTAGTGTCTTTGCCAGTGTGCTGGTTTGGTGGTTTTTTCCCTACTGGCTGGTTTTCCTTTGGCCAAAGCCTCAGCCAAAGGCATTCGGAAGCCAGGCCCGTGCATAATGGCAAACTTTTGTTTTCAAAGGTTTTTCAGCATCACTGCCTCCGGCCCTGGAACCATACACGTTCCTGGTACAGTTCTGCTGTGACAGTATGTGTCCAGTCAAGGATTCCAATGGAAATTGGAACTAGAATGTTCCCTGAGCCATCTGACGGGCCTCTCCTCCTCTTCAAAGGTTCAGAAGGCTGCTCGTACCAGTGGTTGCCTTTGAAGGTTATTAGGAGACCACTTCAAACAGTGGCCCACCTTGCTTGCTGTCTAGAAAATGGTCAGACCTAGTTTACTGGCAATGACTGGGTCCCTGACCCCCTCCCTCGAACAAAGGCACCTGTCAGGCTCAGATCCCAAAGGGCACAGCTGTGGCTCTTGCCAGAAGCCCAGTAAGAACCTTGAGGGGTGCCAGGCTATCCTTGACTACACTACTGATTGTGTTTTCTAGATGGGGATTGGCGGATTGGTGCCAAGGGGAACCCCACTTCATTGTATCCTGTCTAATTGGGATAGATTTAAACCACAGATGATGGTGGAACAGAAGCTGATTTTGTTTTGCAACACCATCTGGCCTCAGTACATCCTAGGTGACGGGGAATCCTGGCCAAGGAACAGCACACATTCCCTTCCCATCCTGATTTGGCTAGAACGTTTCTGCAAAAGGATGGGAACGTGGGAGGAATTCCCTTAAGTTAAAACCTTTTTTCTCTTGAGAAACAACAGTAAAGAACTTCGTTCCCAGTGTATCCAGGACCCCCTAAGGAGTCCTGAAGATGAAGGCTACTATACCCCCAGCCCCGCCACACCACCCTCGAACCCTGAACCTGTAGAGGCTGGGGAACAGGTGACCCTGCCAGCGTTCTACTCTTAGTGGAGACAGCTGGGGAGTTTGATCCCCAGGCAATTCACAGACCTTTCACCCTAATTGAACTCAGGCAAGTTAAAAGTGACCTTGGCAGTTATTCCGACAAACTTGAACAGTGCAGAGCTTCCAGCACCTCACCCTAGATCTTATTTGGAAGGATGCAATGGTCATACTGAGACAGACTATGACAGACTTTGAGAAAGAGTGAGTGCTCAAAGGTGCTAGGAAGTTTGCAGAGTTTACATGGGATGAACGAATAGTGCCCAATAGGAGAAACAGCTGCACCTATTCCTCACCCTGCTTGGGATTATAATGATCTCTAGGACGGGTGGGCATGGGAACATTTTCTGGTGTGTATCACAAGTGGACTGAAGTCAGGTCGGCAAAAGGCCATTAATTATGCCAAAGTGACAGCTATTCACCACGGGCCTGAGGAAAGCCCCTTAGGCTTCTTAAGAGTGGCTAAAAGAGGCCCTGAGGAATCACAGTGCTGTTGACAGAGAGTCCTACAAAGGGCAAGTCTTGCTCAGGGACAAATTTCTCACACAGGCCGCACCAGACATTCAGGAAAAGCTCCAAAAGTTAGTGCAGAAGCCTGAAGGAGTTACCCTAGAAGAGATGTGCTAGTCTCTAGTCCCAATGCCACCTTTTATAATAGGGAACAGGAGGCGGAGGTGCAGGCTCAGGAGAAGAGAAGAAAGGACATCGGACATGCCCAGGTACTGGCCACCCTTGCTAAACATCACCCATCAACCACCTCCCAGGTTTCCCAGACTCTTGAACAAGGTATCAAGTGCTATGTGTGGTGGTGGCCGAGCCACTGGGCATGGAACTGCCTTAACTGGAATAGGCCGCCCCGAAAAGCCATGCCACCACTGCAAACAAACTGGCCACTGGTCAGCCCTCTGTCCTATGGCAAATAACCAGGAGTGGAGGTGCCCCCAGGCCAGGGGGCATCTACTAACTGAAGATTGGCCCGGCCTGGCCAGCAAAGCAGCAGGAGACAAATGTAATAGGTCTGGAACCTTGGGTGAGCAATGAATGTGGCAGGGAAGTCAGTAAATTTCCTCCTAGATACTGGGCTGCCTATCCTGTCCTTACCATCTTCCCTGGACTCTGGACTCCATTCACAGGTGAAACCATGGAAACCGTTGCACCCAGACCCCTCAGAAGCAGAGCATACCAACAAGCGCTCCTGAGAGCTTTTGAAGGGTGTTTCACCGCCACCACAGACAGAAAAGTGCTCCACAGAAAACTATACCTCAGACCCCCCACAGTCTAAACCAGTAAATGCTTTCACCCAATTCCTGTGTTTAAAGTAAACTGGCACCCATGCCTGTCAGTCCTAAGATTTTTATTCTAAACTTCCCATGACACTAACCCACATCGCCAAGGGCACTGCTAGTTCACAGCTCTGCCCCTGCTTTACTTAAACTGCTCACCTGTTTGTTTCTTCCAGAAGTCCGCAGGTTACCAATGTCTCTCAGCCAAGTGTGCCAAGCCCAGGACCACCAGCTCCTGGATCACCCAAACCTCATCCATTGTGGGCCCGGAGTGGACAACCCTGTTCAACAGAGTAGGAAGGGTGTGGACCCAAAGTCCCACATGGTGCCCCTTTGTAGCCAGCAGGAAGCAATGAGTGATGTCATCACTCAGGACCCCAAGGAGTATGGGTCCATGCTCCTTCAGTGGGGAAATGTTAGGTAGAGAGAAACAGGGACCAGGGCTTTATCCCTCTCCATGCCTGAAGGCCCCCCTATAGGAGGTTAGAAGAGAATCGGGTGAGGCCTTAGCTATCCATAAAGACTACTTGGCATGTGCCAATTCAAGCCTGAGCCAGGTAAGCGATACACCTGGGCAGCCCAAACTAGGCCCAGATGGGCTTAATTCAGCCAATGGGGTCAACCAATACCATCAACCATACCTCCCAGCCATATCCCTCAAACACCTGGACCACAAGACCACCGCTGCTTTTCCTTCTTTGTCCTTCGGCTCCTGTCCTGTGTCTGCTCAGCCGTGTTGCAGTCTCTCTGGTCTCAGGCTACCACGCGTGGGTGTGCAGTCCCATGAGGTTGCCCATGTTCAGTGACTGTAACACCTGAAACTTCTTCCATCTTTAAAAAAAACCACTTGCATCACAAACCAGGCTTCAGCATGAATTCTTTCTCATGTGAAGCCAAGAACTGAGGTATTTCCCACTCAAGAAATCTAACAAATAGACTAAAACATGACAACAATCATAAGGATGGCTCAGAAACAGTGTTTTGTTCTGTAGTACAGGGTGTCCCTATGAGTTGACAACTAACAAACCCTGGTACCTTTGAATGAAGTCTGGTTTGAAAATAAGATCTTTGAAGATGTATCAGTTTGGTCCATGAGCTCATTCTGGTATGGTTGGTCCTAATTCCATCTGAGGGGTGTCCTTATAAGACACACACACACACACACACAGTCGTGGAGTCAATTATAACTGGAAGCGGCCCTGTAGGACAGGTAAAATAAGCCCTGTTGATTTCCAAGACTGTACCTGTTTACAGAAGTTGAAAGCCTCATCTTTCTCCCACATAAAAGAAGAAAAGAGAATATTAAAACAACAACAATGAAGTAAATAAAATCCACAAAACTAACAGCACAGAAATTTAGATGATATAAAGAAACCAGCAGCACCACAAAAACACAGAACAAAATTACAGTAACAAATTCATACTCATCAATAATTACACTGAATGTAAAAGATTTAATGCACCAGACAAGAGACACAGCAACAGAATGGATTTTTTTAAAAAGGACCAACTCAGATGCACGTGTAACTTGGGGACTTAAGTCAGAAAATATATGGTGTTTGAGGAAGCAGAAGACAGCTGTATCAAGACTGGTGAATTGTTGGTAGGCAGACAAAATATTGCTACAATCTATGCCCTTTATGCTGTATTAAGATATGTATTATTCAGGCAAACATGTGACAGATGTTCTCTTTTACTTTGTTTTTGTTTGTTCATATTGGGGGTGTATCTAAGAGCTGGTATGTCATTGGAGGTCACCCGCTAGGAGTTGTGTTATATGTTTTGTTTTTCGGTAAATTAAATCCTGGATTGATGAGCTATGGGACAGCAAGGAAAATAAAGGGTTCAGGGAGTAGGGTTACAACTCATGGGGGCGGGGTGATGTCAAGGAGTCCAGGAAGAAAACGTATGTTTGCAAACTGATTGTGGAAGCAACTGTACAATTCTGCTTGACATGATTGAACTATGGAACGATATGCCATATGTATTAATTCCCAAGCAATAATAAATTCAAAGAAAAAACATAGATCCAGGAATAGGTTTTGGGCTCACATTGAATCCTAGGTCCAACTTAAGGAAGGGAACACAGAAGATATGGGTGCTATAGCAAAATGCGGTGAAGAAATTAGATGGTGTCCTGCTATGTCAGATAAAATAGCACCTGGGTTCTTAAAGGCTTGTCTCCAAACAAGCAGCCATCTAAGCAAAATGTCAACGAAGCCCACATGGAAGAAGCACACCATCACCTGTCACTGAAGGTCTGTAAATCATATAATCCAAAGGCAAAGGAGGGATTAGTATCAGAGCCTAAATTGTGAGAATCCAGTTTGTGGAAGGCTATGGATGACTGTGGGAGCCCAAGATTCATTTGTAGGAACTACAAAGGAAATAAGCCTCTGGTGAACTCTATCCATAATAGAGGGATGGGAGGAAAGTGGTTACTAAACAGAGGGCATTGGAGAGAAAAGTATAGCATATCAAAGGCATAAATCTGACTTGAACAGTTAAAATTCTGTCAGTTGATCCCCCCTGATGCATGCTGGACCTCCTCTGGTTTTCAGCATTTTTGGTATTTTTGTTTTGTTTTTGTTTGTTCATATTCGGGTGTATCTCAGAGGTGTTATGTCATTGGTGGTCACCCTCTTGAAGTTGTGTTATATGTTTTTCTGTTTCTCAGTATATGAAACCCAGGATTGATGAGCCTATAGGGACAGCAAGTAGAATAAGGGTTTCAGAGAGTGGCAGGTACAGTGAGGGGGCGAGTAAAAGGTAGCTGATATCAAGGAGTCCAGGAAGAAAAAGAATGTTTGGAAACCGATTGTGGTAGCAATTGTACAATTCTGCTTGACATGATTGAACTATGGAATGATTGATGTACATGTTAACTCCCAATTAATAATAAAAATTTTTTCAAGAAAACAGGACCCATCACTAGGCTGTCTATAAGAGACACACCTCACATACAAAGACTATATAGGATAAAAATCAAAGGATGGAAATCAAAAGGCAAATGGCCTCAAAAAGGATGAGGACTGGCAAAATTAATTTCTGATAAAATAAATTTTAAGGCAAAAACCCACAGAAGAGAAAAGCAAAGACATTGCATAATAAAGGGTCGATTGAACAAGAGAACATATCCATAATAAATAACTCTGCACCAAATCAAGGAACTTCCAAATATATACATCAACCTCTAACAGAATTGAAGCGAAAAAGAGGTAACTCTACAATAACAAGAGGAGAGCTGAATATCTAACTTTCATTGAAGGACAGAGCATCTATAAGAAAATTCAACAAAAACACAGAAGAACTAGACAACACACCAACCCTTTACCATAGAACACTCCACCCCAAAACAGTATAATATATATTTCTTTCCAGCACACCTGGAATATTCTCCATAATGGACTCTATTTTAGGCCACAAAGCAAACCTCAATAAATGTTAAAACATTGAAATAACAACAAATCACCTTCTCAGATCACAATGCTATCACATTAGAAATCAACAACAGGAACATCAAGAGTCAGGAGAATCAAATACATAAAAACCTATAACACCCTACTTTAAAACTATTGGTCAATAGAAGAAATAAAAAGTAGAATAAGAAAAACCCTTGTCCCAAGTAAGAATAAAAAGACAATATACTAAATCATTTGGGATACAGCAAAAGCAGTCCTCAGAGGGCAATTTATAACAAATGCACACATTAATAAAGAAAAAGAACCAAAATCACCACGAACCTTAACCCAACATTTCCAATAATTACAAAAAGAGCAGAAAAATAAACCTACAGTTCCCAAAAGGCAAGACATAATAAAGATTACAGCAGAAATCTATGAGCTAATGAAACAGAAAAACAATATAAAGACTCATCAAGTTGGTTCTTTGAAACACCCACCCAAATGATAAAATAATTATGAATAAATCTCATCAGAGAAATAAAAGACCTACCTAAAGAAAACAATATAAGAAACCAGAAGCGGTCTATGTAAACAGAAGAATATGCCATGCTTGTGGATAGGAAGGCTTAACATTGTGAAAATGTCAATTCCGCCCAAAGCAAACTACAGGTAAATTACAATCTTGATCTGCTTTTCACCATCAATCTAATAAAAGATGAAAAAATTACCATGAACTTCATATGAAAAATAGAGAGACCCTGGATCAGCAAAGTACCACTAAAAGGGAAGCAGAAAGTAGGAGGTCTCTCACTTTTGAATGTCAAAACCTACTACATAGTCATTGTAGTCAAAACCAGTGGAACTTGTACAATGACTCATACATAGCCCAATGGAACAGAATTGGGATCTGTGGTAGTTACATAATCTGGTGTCAATTTGAGGATTCAGAGTGAAGTGGTGGAGTTTAGCCAGCCAATCAGGTGGTAGTTTGATGACCTCATTTGGAGGCGCTAAGGAGATAAATAACTCGCTGGAGGCAGGACACATGCTCACTCCCTGTGAGACATCCCTGTGGAGAAGACACATGGAGAGAGGCTGATGGAGCCAGACCTCTGGAGCAGGAGAAGGCACGTGGAGACCCTTGCCACCACTGAGATGCTTAAAATACCACTGGATCCACAAGACTTCCCACCCACTGGCCTGTGATCTTCCTGCTTTCAGCATCATTGCATGTGTTTCGTGAGTCTGAAGAGGACTTTCAAATTGGTATCAGACATATGGGCTAATATCAGACTTATGGGCTTGATCTGGACTGGACTGGGATGTTTTCTCAATACTCAATTGCTCTTGTATATAAAGCTCTTTCTTATACACACATATGAGTCTCCCTGGATTTGTTTACCTGGTCTACCTGGACTAACACAGGATCCTAGGCGTAAATCTATCAGCTGATCGTTGACAAACGGCTGAAACGCATTAATTGGAGAAGAGATTGTCCTTTTAACAAATGGTGCTAGCAAAACTGGATATCCATTTGCAGAAAATGAAAGAAGACCTATATCTCACATAGTATACGAAAATGAATTCAGGATGGATCACAGACCTAAAGCTATAAAGACAATCAAAATAAATAAGGACAAATTTAGGGACACTAACACTTGGCATAAATGCCTAACATACCTAAAACTACACAAACAACAGAAGACGAAAGAGATGACTGTGGTTAGGTGGCATCTATTCAGTTCTGGCGCACAGCAACCCTGTGTCCTACAGAGGGTAGACTTGTCGAGTCCTGTGCCATCTTCACAACTGTTATGTTTGAGCCCCTGGGGGCAGCCACTGTGCCAACCCTCTCATTGAGGGTTTTCCTTTTTTCAATGACCTTCTACTTTACCAAGCATGATGCCCATCTTTAAGAACTTGTCTGTTCTGATAACATGTTCCAAGTATGTGAGAAGTCTGGGCTTCCTCACTGCTAAGGAGCATTCTAACTGTTCTTCTGGCCATGCACAATACTTCCAATATTCATTGCCAACATCGTATTCAAGGGCATCAATTATCCTGCAGTATTCCTTACCCATTGTCTAACATTCATCTGCATGTGAGGTTATTAAAAATACCATGCCCTGGTAAGTTTATTTTCTGCCAGATGATTGGAACCTCCTAAAAATTAGACACTTATGTACACCAAAAAATAAAAATATACCCCACAGCCTGGAAAAACCTATTGGCAACAACTTATCAGACAGAATACTGTTTCTAAAATGTATAATAAACTTCAACCCCTCAGCAAGAAAAAGACAAACTCTCCAATATAAAATCCCTCAGGGTTATATTGGTCCCCTCAGGACCAATAAGGGGAGCAGTGATACTAGGAGGGTAAGGGAGTGAGGGGGAACTGATCACAATGATCTATGTATGGCCCCCATCCCAGGGAGATGGACAGCAGAAAAGTGGATGAAATGAGACAGCAGTCAGTATAAACATGAAAGAAAAAATAATAATAATTTATAAATTATCAAGGGGGCATAGAGGAGGGTGGGGAAGGGAGGGGGGAAATGAGGAGCTGATGTCAGGGGCTCAAGTAGAAAGAAATGTTTGGAAAAAGATGATAACATATGTAAAGAGGTGTTTGACAAGATGGATATATGTATGCATTGTGATAAAAGCTGTTAGAGCCCCCAATAAAATTAAATTTTTTTAAATGGGCTTAAGGCATGACATTCAAGCAGCCATTAAACATATAAAGAAATGCTATGGTCATTATCCATTAAAGAGATGCAAATCAACAATGAGATCGCATTTCATTCCATCATTAATAGCAAAATAATTTATCTTAAAAAAAAAAAAAGCAAATGCTTATAGTGTATGGAGAGACTGAAGCCTTCATATACTGCTGGTATAAATGTAAATATAAATATAAAATAGAATGACCCATAAGGGAAAAAGTATTGTGCTTCTTTAAAATGATAGATATAGAAATATCAAAAAAATAATAATTTTAAAGAAAGAAAGAAAACAAATATATATCTCAGTATTTCTTTTTTTTTTTTCAATTAGGTATTTTATTTTTCTTAATTTTTCAAACTAGTTTGTTGATGTTGATTTCTTTGCAAGTCCCTTGCATATTTTATGGTTTATTTTCTGA
>NW_022111372.1:32537405-32558050 GCF_000313985.2 Echinops telfairi | reverse complement strand
GGGGGGGGGGCGCTCTTACAAAGTTTATAACAGCCCATAATTCAATTGTATTAAGCACGCTTGTACATATGTTGCAAGCATCATGTTGTAGAGATTTTCTTTCTACTTGAGCCCTTGGTATCAGCTCCTCTTTTTCCACCTTCCTCCCCCACCCTTCCACACTCATAAATCCTTGAACAATTATATATTATTATTATTTCATAACTTACACTGTCCATTGTCTCCATTCACCCACCTTTTTATTATTCATCCCCTGAGTGTGTGTGTGGGTTATATACTCAACCTTGTGATCAGTACCCCTTTTCTCCCCTTTTGCCCCAATCCCACCCCCATCCCTCTATCCTCATGGTATTGCTACTCCCACTACTATTCCTGAGGGGTTTATCTGTCCTGAATTCCATGTGCTGGGAGCTCTTATCTGTACTAATGCACGTACTCCAGTCTGCCAGATTTGTAAGGTAGAAACTGGATCATGATAGTGGGGGGGAATTAGAGGAATGCTGTGTGTTCCATTGGTGTTATACTGCACCCTGGTTGAATTGTCCCTTCCTTGTGGCACTTCTGTGAGGGGATGTCCAATTGTCTACAGATGGGCTTTGCATCTCCACTTTGACCCCCCCTCATTTGCATTGATATAATTTTTTGTTTTGGATCTTTTGATACCTGATACCTGATCCCATCGACACCTAATGATCACACAGGCTGGTGTGCTTCTTCCATGTGAGATTTGTTGCCTGCTAGATGGCTTCTTGTTTAACTACAAGCCTTTAAGACCCCAGATGCTATATCTTTGGATAGCCCGGCAGCATCTGCTTTCTTCACTACATTTGCTTATGCACCCATTTTGTCTTCAGTGATCATTTTAGGAAGGTGAGTATCAGAGTCCCAGGTTATTAGAACAAAGTGTTCTTGTGTTTATGGAGGCCTTGAGTAGAGGCCCAAAGTCTGTCTGCAATCTTAATATTTAACATATAAATATATGTAGATTGACCTATATCCATATTATCATAAATTATTTACATACATACATGCCGATACCTATACCTCTATAAATAGCTTTATCCCATACCCAAGTGCTTATGCAAACAGATAAGTCCAGTTTCTAAATTTGAGAAAACTGTACAGCAGAAGTAAACTGGCTGATTAGCAAGTTATCTACATTTAAAACATGATCATTTAGAAGGGTTATATATCTTATTTAAATCTCGCAAACAACATAACCCTTATAAAATGTAATGACACTTTATGTGCATTTTCTTTGAAGGTATTCAAAGCTCTCAAGTGAACATTTTACAATAACACAAATCAGTATAAGTCAGAGACATGTGCCCAGTTTTCAGTGAAATTAATTAAATCAGTGTAAATTGTTGTTAAGTGCAATTGAGTTAGCTCCAACCCATAGCAGCCCTATGCAAAACAGAACAAACCACTCCACAGTCCTGTGTTGTCCTCACAATTGTTCCTGTGCCTGAGCCCACTGCTGCAGCCACTGTGTCCATCCACCTCCTCAAGGGCCTTCCTCTGTTTTACCTCCCCTCCACTTTACCAAACATGATGCCCTCTTCCTTGGACTGGTCTCTCCTGACAACATGTCCTAAGCATGTAAGACAAAGTCTTGGCTAGCACCACAATTCAAATGCATCTATTCTTCTATGGTCTTCCTTATTCAATGTGCAACTTTCACATCCATATTATTTAATAGAGAATAGCATTGCTTGAGTCAGGTGCACTTTAGTCCTGAAGTAGCACCCTTGCTCTTCAATACTCCAAAGAGGTCTTTAGCAGTAGATTTACCTGATACAATAGGTCTTTTGATCTCTTGACTGCTACTTCCATGAGCACTGATTGCAGATAAGACAAAATCCTTGACAACTACAAACTATTCTCCATTTATCGTGATGTTACCCATTGGTCCAGTTGTGATGATTTGGGGCTTCTTGACATTGCGTTGTAATCCATACTGAAGGCTATAATCCTTGATCTTCATTATCAAGTGCTTTAAGTCCTCCTCACTTTCAGCAAACAAAGTTGTGTCATCTGTGTATCTCAGACGTTAATAAGCCTCCCTCCAATCCTGATGCTACCTTCTTCTTCATGTAATCTAGCTTCTCTGATGATTTGTTCAGCATACAGACTGAACAAGTATGCTGAGAGGATACAACCCTGTTGCACACCTCTCCTGATTTTAAACTGTAGAGCATTCCCTCGTTCTGTTTGCATAATTGCCTCTTGATCAATGTACAAGTTCCCCATCGGCACAATGGAGTGTTCTGGATTTCCCATTCTTCTCAAGGTTATCCTCAGCTTATTATGGTCCACACAGGTGGATGCCTTAGTATAATCAGATGAGATCGGGCGCATTCAGAGTGGTGTGGCCATAGAAAAACCTTGTTATAATCAATGAAATACAAGCAAACATCTTTGGGGGATTCTCTGATTTCAGCCAAGATCCATCTGACATCAGCAATGATATCCCTTGTTCATTGTCCTTTTTTGATCTGGCCTAAACTTCTAACAGTTCCCTATCAATATACTGATACAATTGTTATTGGATGATCATAAGAAATAAGATATGACAAAATAATAATTTATAAATTATCAAGGATTCATGAGGGAAGGGGGAGCGGGGTGGGAGGGGGAAAATGAGCTGATGCCAGGAGCTTAGGTGGAGAGCAAATGTTTTGAGAATGATGAGGGCAATGAATGTACAAATGTGCTTTACACAATTGATGTATGTATGGATTGTGATAAGAGTTGTATGAGCCCCTAATAAAATGATTAAAAAAAGAAATCTTTACTTGTGTGCTATATCAATGGTATTGTTCTATAGTTTGAACATGCCGTTGCATCACCATTCTTTGTAATAGACACAAATATGGATCTCTCCCAGTCAGTTGGCCAGGTTGCTGTCTTCCAAGTTTCCTGGCATAGGCGAGTGCATGCCTCCTGTGCTTCTTTAGCTTTCTGAAACATTCCAGTGGGTATCCATCAATTCCTGGAACCTTGCTTTTGGCTACTACATTCAGTGCAGTTTGGATTCTTCCTTCAGCCCCATTGGTTCTTTACGTATATGCTGCCTCCTGAAATGGTAGACTGCCGACTAGTTCTTTGGGGTACATGATTCTGTGTATTCTTTTTATCTTCTCTTGATACTTCCTGCATCAGTCAATATTTTGTCTATGGAACCTTTCAAACTCGCAATTCAAGGCTTGAAAATGTTCTTGAGTTCTTTCTGTTTCAGATATGCTGGGTGGGTTCTTCCTTTTGGGTTTTCTATCTTTAGGTCTTTGCACATTTCTTTATATTTGTCTTTGTCTTCCTCAGCTGCCCTTTGAAATTTTCTGTGCAGCTCCTTGACTTCATCCTTTCTTTCATTTGCTGTAGCGACTCCACAATAAAGAATACGTAAGTTTCAGAGTCTCTTCTGACATCCACTCTGATCTGCTCTCTTCCCTGTCTTTTTAATGGCTTTCTTCATGAATGATGGTCTTTTTGTCTCCCACAGCTCATCGGGTCTTCTGTCATTAGTGTTCAATGTGTCAAATCTGTTCTTGAGATATTCTCAAAATTCAGATGGGATAGATTCAAAGTCCTATTTGGGCTCCTGTGTATTTGTTTTAATTTTCTTCAGCTTTATTCTGAACTTAAATAGGAGCAATTGATGGTCTCTTCCAAGATCTGCCCCTAGTCTGGTTTTAACTGATAGTGAGCTTTTCCATCGTGTCTTTCCACAAATGCAGTCAATTTAGCTACTGTATATTCCACCTGGGAAAATCCATGTGTACGGTCACCTTTAGTGTTGTTGAAAAAAAAGTATTTGTTATGCACAAGTTGTTGGTTTTGCAAAATTCTACCAGGTGATCTCCAGCTTCATTCCTATCATCAATCACCAATAACTATCAATGCACCTTGATTGTGTGTTTGATCAATTTCCAACTGAAGTCAGTAGAATTCTTCAGTATATTCATCACTAGTTTTGTGGTTGGTGCATAAATTTGAATAATAGTTATCTTGATTGAATTTCCTTGAAAGTGGACAGATATAATCCTATCACAGATAGCTTTCTACTTCATGATGGATTTCGCAAGATCCCTTCTGATAATGAATGCCATGCCATTCCTCCTGACTGTGCTATTCCCAGCATAGTAAATCATGATTTTCTGATTCAAAATGCCCAATACCAGTCCATCTCGGTTCACTAATGCCTAGGATATTGATCTTCATGTCGATCTTTGATTCTCCTTCTTAAGACTTAACAAATGTTCTCATTAAATGTTATTTAAGATGTGGGGTCTCTTTTGTACCCTAAAACAAGTAGAACAGAATCATGACAAACATATGCTAAAGTCTAACAAAAACACATCTGGTTCAACCATTTTATTCCTATTAAAGTATGGCTTTGAAAGATCAATAATCCAATCGATAATCAAAGATAAGTTACCCTGAAGATTTCAAAGGAACAATGTGAGCAACTGACACGGTGGATTTATTAAAACCTAAATGATAGTAGTTAGATATCATCTACCTCAGCAAGAAAAAAACAAACCAACAAAAAAAACCTCCAAAGCATGCTTGCCTCATAATTCTCTGGCTTTCAAACACCCCTATGAAAATCCAGACCACTCCCCAAGGCACTGTCCCCACAAGATCTCCTCAAATGCCCAAAGCCTAACTACTTTCTTTCTAAACTTTAAGGCAAACAACAAGCATTTATCTCTTACAAACATAAAGCCCTTATCAAGTTTGGTCAGTGTATTGTTCCAAACCTAAAAATCAAAGTTAAATTATAAAACAGTATTTTGCTAGGGGCAAAATAGAGAAACTATCACTAAAGATTGTACACCCTAGACCTTACGTTACTGACCGTTCACAAAGAGCACAGGTAGGAGCCCTGGTGGGGTAGTGGTTATGAGCTGGGCTGCCATCCAAAAGAGCACACGTTCAATAAGTGGTTCATTAAGTTCATTATACTATTTTAATACACTTCATTATGAATAAACACCATGATAAACAGATCACAAATAAATATGAACACCTACCACCATATGCAATAGCATTATAAATCCACTGGATCCCCTAAAACACAGGGATCAACACTTTCAGATATGGTTCAGTGACATAGATTTAATTTCTTTCCTTAAGGACAAAGAACTATTGAAAGAAAAATATGATCAACAAGTCCATCCAACTTCACAGATGTATTGAGTGAAAAGTTGCTTCAGCCCAGGGAGCCCCCAAGCTGTCAATGTGAGAGGGCTTGAGTTATAGAGTGGCAAGATGGGTGTGTGTGCTGCCCTTTGCTTTCACTGGTTTCTAGGTTCTGATTATAGGCACTAAATGGTAAACTGCCTTAACTCAAGTGGATGTGTTTCTAATTTTTGCTAATAAGGGAAAATTGCTTAAATTTAGACTAAAAGCTGTTATTTCTGATAGACAACACTAGGACAAATTCTTGTTTGGCTTTTTGCTCAGAGAAAGCATTTTAACTTTAACCGCTCTAAAATTTTTAGCACAAATTTGACAAGAAATCCTCCTAGGTGGACATTAAATAGCATCCAGTCATGCTGGAATTCCCCCACCACCCACCCAGCCGCCACCAATACCACTTTCTCTTTGGGGTGTCATAGTTGATCAGGTTTAAAACAAGTCAATTCCCCTTCTTTCGATATCTTCCAAACTAGACGTTAGCTGAGTGCATCACTACCCCTTTGGCTGATCTCTTTGTCTGGGGACTAAAGGAGAGGACACTTGAGCAACTGCCCGTGTAAAGGCCATTGTGCTCTCAAGAGCTTCTTGAACTTCTTGAACAGATTCTAAAATAATATGGCACATTTGACTATGGAACGCATGGTTCTATTGGTCTTTGAAGGTCATTTTGTGAGAAGTAGAGAAACCAATTTTTAAAAATTAATTTAAAACTTTTTTGTTGTTGTTGTCTCAACTGTAGGTGCTGGGCATGTTCCAGGGTTCCCACCTCCTGACCCGGCTTTCCAAGACTTCTGATCCACCCTGAGGGTGTATAGCATCACCTCTCAGCTTCCGGAGCAATCTTGAGAGCAGGGAATCCTTCTCTGTCTGAGAGAAATGTGTGCTTCTATGTTTCCAGTAACCAAGAGCAACAACCCTCTATCCACACTCCACTCATTGAGTGCATTGCTTATTGCTGAGACCTGCGAGGTCATTTCAAATATCCATCGTTTCCTAAGACTCAAACAGATTCAGAGTAACGTAGAGGCATATCGAAATAAAAATGAGTGACAAGAAGACTCTTCTAACACGTGTAGGGCCTAAATTGTGATCCACTCCACATCAATTGGCTTGGTGTTTATTCTGGTCCAGCACGCTTTCCTGGGAACGTCAACAACATCCACAGAGAGTGTGAGAGCACCTACAACTCGACAGAGAATTGTTGAGCATCTCCTCTCCACCTGGCACCATGCCAGGAGCCTGGAGTGGCAGCATCCTGGACAAGTTTACAATCGACAAGGAGAGACGCAGTCATGGGAATTGCTAAAATGTCAGACCTAACATGACAAAGACTGAAAGCGAATTCTTTAAGAAAAAAATTATGAGGAGCCAATCCTTCCAAATGGGAGAAATGAAGAAAATGTAAACATCCTCTCAGCAATATTAAAAATGAGAATGTGTAGCAGCTGTGATGCTAAATAAGTCTTCTTAATTATTTAAGCTATCGCAGAGCCACAGAACCTAAACATAGGAAGCGCAGGAGAATCCCCCAGGCGTGGCCTTTGTTCTTTCCATCAGGTTGTTGGAGTTCAGAGGTGGCAATGTGGCCCTGGGGCCAATTCCAACTCATGCTGACCCATATGCTACACAGAAAAACGGTGACAGAGGGTTTTCTTAGCTGTCATGTTAGGGAGCAACCCTGGTGGCGGTAAAGGTTAAGCGCTCAGGGGCTAACCAAAAGGCTGGAGGTATGAACCCAGAAGCCCCAAACCCTGGCATTCAGCTTTCATAATAATTAATTAAGCCAAACATAAACCCACTGCCAGCAAGTTTTTTATGACCCACAGCCACCCCAGAGGGCAGAAAGTAACGTCTCTCCATGGCTTCCAAAGCTTAAAGTCTAGGAGCAGACAACCTAATTTTTCTCCCAAAGAGTGGCTGGTGGGTTAAAACTGCTGACCTTTCCGTTAGCAGCCCAATGCCTCCCACTACACTACAAGGTCTCCTCCCATAAGATGACAACCGGAAGCCCTGTGGAGCAGTTCTCGGCTGTTGTACATGGGGCCACCACAAGTCAACGGTACCTAGCAAGAACCATCTTTACAGAAGTAACTCATCACACCTTTCTTCTTTAGCACCCTTGGGGGCTTCGAACTGCCATCCTTCAGGTTAACAACTGATCACAAGTCACAGGGCCTCTCAAGGACTATCAGGGATGTAGACAACTCCAAAGATGCCTGGCGGCACAGCCTTGCTTGTAAAACTATGTACTAGTGGAAAGCACTACTTGAGGTGTGGAACTTGTTTCACAGTTTTCTAAAATTTCAGTGTGGCAGTTGGGATGCAGAGAAAACTCTGGCTTCCAGATGATGAGAGTGTTCCACAGCTCATAGCCCATGCACATAACTGTGTAATAAGTATGCAGCTGTGTGTGCAATGGTGAGAACAGGGGTGGTCTCTCAAGCACCACACTCCCACCTTAACCATCAGAGAGATGGGCCCAAGAGACAAAGGGATCAAGAACCTCTCGTGCTTTGCACTGCCCATCACAGCTGCTTGGGGAGGAGCTTACCTTCATTCTGAAACCAGCTCCCACCGAGCCTGGTGCTTCTGTTTCAGGTCTCCCTGCCCAGACACACATGGCAGACTTGCTGTCTACAGCCTTAAAACCCAAGCGCTTTTGAGAGACCGTTTGGTAGAAAAGAGAGTGGACAAACCAAAGTGACCTGAAAGCAGAGTAGGCTGAGACACGGCACTGGGGGACACAGCTAAACAGCAGGCTCTTGGTTAAGTACCAAGCGGTTGGATAAAAGAGAAAGAATCTCACTGAGACTGTATCAAGTCAACATTCAGAAAAGTGGTGGTGAGAAAATGAAAAAATGCCAAGATCCTTGGGTTCCTTGAGCTGGAACAGCCCTGAGCTTCCTAGGAAAGATACTGAATGTCTCCCTTTGAATTCTGCACAGAACCACCCACATGTACTGATGGGAAGACCACACACAGTGCAGCACAACCAGCATGTGAGGATCTCAGGCCTGGGACAGGGACCCCCCACCCACCCCCACCAGCCACTGAGTGCAAATCACCAACTAACTCTGAACCTCAATATCCTCAGCTGAAAATCAGGGCTTCACTGACGGCAACTTCTGTGGGCTGTTGTGAGGATTCAGCAAAGTGGCAGGTGTCGAGTGTTTTAAGATGCCCGTCCACGCAGAAGGCACTGAGCAGACACGTCCTCATCCAGGTGTCAGAAGACCACACACCCCTAATAATGTTTGTGCATTTACTACGCATTTATGCAGCTTGGCTTTGGGTACAAAAGAGACCCCAACCTCAAATATAATTTAAGGAAAACTTTTATTACATCTAAAAGGGACAAAGACAACACAAAGATACATCATCCAAATGGGGGCGGCTCTTAGCAGGAAGTCATATGGTGTCCACAGATTCAGTCAAGACACGAGTTAAATAGCACGGTGAACAACAGAAACTGTCACAACTCCATGAATGGTGGCAGATCAACATGTCACAGTTTTAGATGGGAGTACAAAAGCAGGAACAGGGCCATGATTGGGACACATAGGTTGTTAGATAGAAGCTTTTATAAGATTGGTCCAGGGTCTTCCGACCAAGGCAGTCAGGGCATGACTGATGGGGTGTGACTCATACTCCAGGACCCCTCATACTGTCCTTCAAGGACACACCCAGGCAAGTCTCTAAGAGCCTGCCCCTCCCTGGCTGGATGAAGAGGAGGGGCGGTATTATCTATTTCCAAGGCAGTCTGCCCGAGCTTATCTCCTTCCTTGGTTAATGATCAGAAAGAAGTCAGTGGAGGCTTGACCTATGTGGGGACTGCAAATGGGTTTTGAGCTTTCACTGTCATGCACGGCCCTCTACAAGCCAGGGTGCTCAGAATTTCAACTCTAACACAAGCTCAGGTTAGGTTTGCAGCTTTATGCCCTGGGCAGCACTGACATTATTTATCCAATGAATGAATAAATTAAGGAAAGAAGGACTGGCACGGGGTTTTCAATGCTTGCTTATAATCCTGGATGTAATAAAATAACTTAGTGAAGTTGCTTGATTTTTCTTGGATCTGTTTCCTTATGTGTAAAATGTAGACATTACCCTGCAAATGAAGCTTGGTGTTTTTAACCTATCCATGGGGACCTTGAAAAAGAGCCCCGTGATCTGTTTTTGAAATGTGATGGACTTAAAAACCCTATAGTACACAGTTATACTTTTTTTTTAAATAAATTATTTTATTGGGGGCTCTTATAGCTCTTCTAACCATCCATACATCAATTATACATATGTTGCCAACATCATTTCCAAAACATTTTCTTTCTACTTGAGCCCTTGGTATCAGCTCCTTTTTTCCCCTCTCTTCCTGACCCTCCCACCCTCATGAACACTTGATAATTTATAAATTATATTTATTTTCATATTTCAAACCATCCAATGTCTCCCTTTACCCACATTTCTGTTCCTCCCCCTGGTGTGTATGGGGGGAGGGGGGTTGTACATCAATTAGTGAATCAGATCTCCCTTCCTCCCCCTTCTCCCCTCACCTTTTCCCTACCCTCATAGTATTGCTACTCTCATTATTAATCCTGAAGGTTATACTTTGAAACACATAAGGGCACTATGACCCGGAAGCAACAACAACCCTGCAAATAATTCCTCAGGCACCTTCCAGATCAACTGTGTTAGACAGGGTTCTCTAAAGAGACAAAACCAGATTGCTAGTAATTATATATATATAAAGATAGATAAATATATAACACAAGAAATGAACTAATAAATTATATACAGATAGATATATAATACAAGAAATGAACCGTTAAATTATAAAGCAGTACAAATGGCTCAGTGCAACTCACTCCTGTGAGAGAGTTGTGAGACACTGGCAGTCCTTCAAGTCTTGAGGGCCACCAGGTTGTCCTCTGTAGAGAGAGCTAGCTAGGCTATCCCAGCACAGCGCAGCAAACAGCAAGGCAGGTCACCAACTGTCAGCCAGGTCACCAACCGTCAGTCCTCGGCTCCAGAGATGTACATTCCAATCGTGTGGTGTTAAAGGGACCTCAACTTACAGCGACACACTCCACAGGTTAGGCGTCCCACGGGTAGTGTAGCCTGTAAATTGAGGCACAGAACAAGCAAGGCAGCCGCACACTGGTCCAATGATCAAAGAGCAAGAGACAAGAAAGGCGAGGCTCATCGAGCCATTTATCTCTCCGCCCTTCAATTAATCCCACTTGTGTTTATTGGCCAGGCTGGCACAATAAGCTAACTATCTCATCAACATTCATTCAGCATATTCAAATTCTCATGTTTTTAATTAACCAAATCCAAAACTGTGCTGTGTGTGTTTCCTGAATGTCTGGCAGACAAGGACTTCTCCAGCATTTCCAGGGACTACTCAGAGGAAGAAAACGAAGGAGAAGTTGACCAAAGCCTGAAAGATTTACCTGAAGATCTCCTGATCTGTGCAGGGATCATCAGTTTTAGTTTGCCATAATGGTGTTCACCCAAATTTACATCATGAGCCCCATGTGTGTGGTGCCCCTACTCTGGGGTATTGTGCAGTGTGACAACTCCATGCAGTTTCTATAGCCATGACCTTCTGAAAGCAGAGCACCAGGTCTTTCTGCTGAGGCATCTCTGGGTGAGTTCAAACAGCCTTCAGTGAATAGTCCAATACTATGTGTGCCAGCCAGCAACTCCTGTACGCACATTAAATAAGTTAAGCATGAGATCATACAAGTACATTAACAAAAGTTCCCTTTAGAATAACTGTAAAACGTTTGGGATCTATAAACAGAAGGTTCAGGTTTGTTACCAGAAATGAACACCTTTTAGGGTCACCTTTAACAAGTAAATTTTTAAGTAAAATAAACACCTAAATAATTTTTCATTAAAAAAAAATAAATACCACCATACACAACCGTGTCACAAACAAACAAAAACCTTTACAATGATATTCATTAATTCTGTCTTACATTTTCCAGCTACCCTTTGGGATCCCAGGAAAACAAGTGGTAGGGTGCTTGGTGATGGGGTTGGGCTCCTGAGCTAGGCCTTCTGCATGACAAAAACCTCATGTACAGGGTAGCTGACATTAACTCTGTGTATTCAAGTTACTGGGAAGCTTCCTGGAGAAGCAATGACAGGTGAAGCAATTGAATGCACAGCACTGGTTAACATATATTTGGGTGCCTCAAATGTTAGACTTGTTTCTGGGTCTATTCGAGCTGCTGATTCTCAAAACATTACCAGGCCCCTCCCCGTCCCCCAGGAGCTCTAGTTTTTGATAGGACGTACACCATATACTAGTCTTTGCTCTGCTCACCCATAAAAAAATCAGAATATGTAACATTAGCTAGCCTGAGATAGAGGAAATTAATAAATACTGGCTTTAGTGAAAGTAGTTAATGTTGTACTAGATATTTAGATCAAAGTATATTTCACATGACTTCCTTTGATCCAAAGACATATCTAAACCATATTACATGACCTTGGAATACATATTACATGACCTTGGAACATACCCGACGTGTCACTTGTAGTAGGAACTGAATAGCAGGCAGTTCTCATTTGTTTCCCCAAAAAGGGACCAGAAATAGGCGTTAATTATCATAAATAAGGAGCCTGAGTGGCATAGTGGGTTATGTTTGGCTGCTAATCACAAGGTCAGCTATTCAGCAATTTCCGCTCTGTAAGAGAAAGTGGAGGCTTCCTGTTCCCATAAAGATTGACAGCCTCAGAGACTTACAGGAGGCGATCCATTCTGTCCTACAGGGTCACTGTGACTCATCAACTGGCGGGTAGTGAGTCTAGTGGAATCGAGAGAGACAAATGTTCTAAAACACAAAACAGCTCTGGTAGAGTTCAAAGTCTTTATTAAAACTAAAATGTTCCAGTCGTGCTATAAGATAACACAACTTCTCTACCTGTGCACAGAAAACAAAAGTTAGAATTTTTCTTATAAAGATTGGGAGTCGACCTCACCTCTAAAACATTTAACATGAATTATGTATTGACTTCTGCATATTAAAATGTGTTCCAGGGGATGATCAGCAGAAACGTGGGGAAGAGGAGACCCCAGTCGGTGTAAGATATAAAAATAATAATAACTTATAACTTATCAAGTGGTCAACAGGGTGGGGTGGGGCAGGGAGGGAAAAAAGAGGAGCTGATACCAAGGGCTCAAATAAAAAGTAAATATTTAGAAGATGATGATGATGGCGACATATGTACAAATATGTCTGATACAATTGACGTACGGATTGTTATGAGAGCCCCCAAGACAATGATAATTTAAATAAATAAATAAATGTGCTCCAAAATGTTGCTGCATAATTGGAGAAAAATTTCGACCATCAAAATATTTATGAAAATTACTATGAATACTCACATTTTCAACTCTCTACTCTTACACTTTCTACATATGTGCCTTTTCGATTTTTCTTTTATTCACTCTTCTCAAGCTATGGTCCGGCTTTGTAGGATCTGACTCGTAGTCTCTGTGTAGATAGCATAGCTTCCCTGCCAAAAAGAAACACCTATTGCCATTGCGTTGATTCTAACACATACGGGTACATTGACCGGAGCTGCCAAGGTCCAGGCCGGATTCAGAAGAGGACGTAGAACAAGAGATATCGTTGCTGATGTCAGTTGGATCTTGGTTCAAAGCAGAGACTACCAGACAGATGTTTACTTGTGTTTTATCGATTTGGAAAGGCAATAAGACTGTGTGGATTATAATAAACTAAGGATAACATTGAGAAAAATGGTAATTCCAGAACATTTCACTGTGCTCATGTGGAATTTGTACATGGATCAAGAGGCAGTTGTGTGAACAGAACAAAGGAATGCTGCATGGTTTAAAATCAAGAAAAAGGTGTGCTTCAGGGTTGCATCCTTTGACAATACTTATTCAACCCATATGCTGAGCACAGAAGTTGGGTTCTATGAAGAATCTGGCATCAGGATTGAAGGAAGGTTTACTGAGAGTCTGAGAACGCAGACGACACAACCTTGCTCGCTGAAGGAGAGGAGGACTTGATGCCTCATGGAGATCAAGGATTGCAGCCTTCAGTATGGATCAAGACTCGAATGTCAAGATGAACCAAATCCTTACAACTTGACCAAAAGACAGCATCATGGTAAATGGAGAAAAGATAGAAGTTGTCAACTATGTTGTCTTGCTTGAATCCACAATGTTCATGGAAGCAGCAGTTAGGAGATTAAAAGACACGTTACATTGGGTAAATCTGATGCACAAGACTTCTTTAGAGTGCTGAAAAGCAAGGATGTTACTTTGAAGGCTAAGGTATTCCTGGGCCAAACAACAGTATTTTCCATGGTCTCATATGCATGTGAAAGCCGTCGTTGAATACAGATGACTGAAGAATATGGCTGCATTTGAATTGTGGTGCTGGAGAAGAATAGTCAAAGTACTAGGGACTGCGAAAAGGACAAACCAATCTATCTTGGAAGAAATGTGACCAGAGTGCTCCCTAGAGGCAAGGATGGCAGAACTTTGTCTTACACACTTTGGACATGTTTCCAAGAGAGACCAAGCCTGGAGAAGGACATCATGAGAGGTACGGGGAGAGGTGCAGCAAAGGAGAGGAGATTGGCACAGTGGCTGCAACAATGGGCTCAGGTGAGGATGCTGCAGGACCATGAAGTATTTCATTCTGCTGTCAGGTGTAGGTTCCAACTCGAGGGCACCTAACAACTCACAGTGACCCCATAGGGCAGAGAACTGCCCCTTTGGGTTTCCTACCCTTTACATCTGTTAAAGGCTGCAGAGTGATTGGTGGATTTCAACTACTGACCTTATGGTCGGCAGCTCAATGTGTAACCTACTAGCCACCATGGATCTTCATACACCTTCCCTCGGAAGTCCCTTAATAACTACTCCTTTTAAAATATTTGCCTTTTGTCTTATCCTACTATTTTCAGGGTCTGACTTCTTCTCATATTTAAATGTAGGATGATAAATTAATAATTTAGGGTAATTTAAAATCTGAAAATATTCTAAAACCCCATATCTATGAAAACTAGAGCTGATGAAATCTATCCAATTTTCTGAATCGCCACACCAAATACCCGAGGAATAGGCCTAAAAGCCAAGACACCAGCCTCCCCTCATGGCTGTGCTTCTCTCACTGCAGCCCACAGGGAGCCAGCCACCAAATTCATCCACCCAGGCACCAGGCCAGGAATGCTCCACCACCATGATAGGAGACCTAGAGGTAAGTCACTGAGCTGCCCTGGGCCTCCGAGTGTCCTAATTAGATTTGTGTTTTCAAAAAAATGACTCTGGGTAGAACATGGGGCTAAATTGGAAGGTGGCAGGGTTGATCCTGGAGGATGGGCATGATCCTGCTGAATGACGATGGCAGCCTTCAGGCTTATTGGGTCAATTCTGATTCATGGTGACTTCAGGCATGTCAGAGTGACCAGTGAGAAGGGAGGCAATCTAAAGCATGTGGTCTTCTGGAAGCTTGATGATGCATGCCCATCAAGAAAGCTCAGGGAACCAAGTTGTGTCCAGGCCGTCGGAGGCTGGAGGAGGGCTGATCACTGTGGGCAGCCACACGTCACTGGGATGTGGTAAGAGCTACCCAGGTAGAGTAGGTAGTGCCAACTCTTTTTTTCTCTAGAGTCTGATTAGAACGGATGTAAGAAAGAATTGCTAATTGCCAAAGTTCACTCTCCCTGCCTCAGTTTCCTCATCTGTAAACCAGGGGAAAAGACAGTAACCTCACCCATGGAATTGCTTCTAGCATTTTACATGAGTCAATACACAGAAAGACCTTATTTTTAAACCTGACAAATCGTGTTGGTTATCAAAGTCCCCTCTCCTGGTGCCGGTGACTGAGTCTCTTATACCAAGAGCCCGCAGCCCCGGCTCCTCTTCAGGCACATCTAGAGTGTTGTGTGTTCTTAGAAAAGCACGACTTTGCCTTGTTATCTGTACATTTACTGTGCCCTACCCTTGTGTGCAGGCTAGGATTGACTATGTCCTACCCCAGACTAATCTGGGACCCAGTTTCTACTAGGGGTAATTAAGCTCTGTGCCTCTCTGATCTGTTTTCATCTATGTAAAAGGGGAGATGGGACTGACTGTACAGTAAGGGCCCTTTGAGTTGGGATAGTCATGAAATAGCTCTTTATTTTTCCTAAAGAAGAAAAGCCTTTACTGTATTAAGACCTATTGTAGGCTCTGTGTGTGTGTGTGTGTGTGTGTGTGTGTGTGTGTGTGTGTGTGTGTGTGTGCAGGCCTGGGAGGGGGGGGGGGGGGCGCTGACAAGGGGAAGATGCGTTTTGCTGAAAACTCTCTTAAGAGCAGAGTGTACGGTTGGAACCCGTGCCTCTCCTTGGGTCCTCCACAGGCCAACCCCTCACCTGTGGCCCCCCAGATACACATCCAACATGGTGGACAGTGCTCACACCCCAGGCCCATGCAGGCAAGTTCCCTCCTCGCTCCATAGACCGTTAGCTTCACAGAGGCCCCCAGCATGAAGAGGAAGGCAAGGGGCTCTGCTCTTATAAGGTGCTGGCTTCCAAAGCCAAGGTGAGGTCTCCGCAGCTGCCACCTGAGGAGGAGGCTCTCCCGGACAACGCCTGCACATGCACCTGCCCAGAGGCAGCGCGACGAAGAGGTGGGAGACGCCATGCCAACGAGGGCGCCGGACCTCACTCTGCAGTTGAACATTGTCTTCCCGGCTTTGCAGCAAGTGTCTTTTCCTGAGTGCAGCAGAGACATGAGTCCAGCCTATAGGAGCGGTGCAGCCCTGTGAGGCCTTTGCTTTGGATGTTTAGTAAAGTCAGGTAAAGCAAAGCAAAACCGCCATTCTGGTGGTCAGCAGCATGGTGACTTTATATGTAGTGTGACGGCGGCTGCGTGGGCAAAAGCCCTGGCACACAAGTGATGATGCCCCCCTCCCTGCAAAACAGGCCCGTGTGAACTGCCAGTGAGAAGGGGATTACACGGCAAACCTGTACAAACCTCAGTTGTTTCTTGACCATCGAAGAAATCCAGACAAAATGTGCCTGGATCAGGTTTGGAAGGGCTGAGAGAGAGAGAGAGAGATGCTCTTGGCAAGGACCCAGAGGATGGAGCAGAAGATCCTTTAAGAGTCCATAGTTGGAGCCTGAGCCCGGAGGCCTGTGTCAGTCACAGGCTCAAGCTTTCCCTCCGAGCTCCACTCTTTGTTGGCGGAGAGCCTTGGGACAAATCACTAGGCTCTCTGAGCCATCTGGTAAGCCCCAGTGCTTGGTGTTGCTTGGGGCAGCAAGGGACAGTCAGTGGACACAGTTCCGCTTCTGTTCTAGCCTGGATTTGGAGCACAGCGGGCTGTGGTCCTCCTTTGACTCACTCTCCTCCCTCTGCTCTCAGGTACCTCTCTCTCAGGTAGCTCTCAGCACTGCCATGACAGCCCTTCAGCTTTCCCCGGCGATCACTATGGCTTCTCTGACCTTTTAGGGCTCACTGCCTGACCCCCTGCCCTGAGATTTACCCTGAGAATTGCCTCAAACAACTGGACATTCATCTTCCGGGGAATTTTGCAGAGCTTGCCAGTAAGTCAGCATTTCTAGAGGCTTAATAAAATGGCATGCCACGATTTTCTTAAAGCGACAAGTGGAAAAGTGCAGCCCTTCAGGGAAAAACGTCTGCTCCGAGTGAAGCTCCTCCAGGTTGATGTTCAGCTTGGCCAGGCAGAGCCCCACGAACACGTCTTCTAGTTTAATGAAAGGGACGCTCTCAGAAACATCATACACCTGGCTGGCAACATCACTAGAGAACACATAGCCCGTGCCAGAGCAAAAAGGCGGGTACCTGTCCCAAGGGTACTCATATTTACTGACAAACCACTTACTGAACTGACCCCTAATTGGAAAGCCATTCATTATAAAAAAGCCAGTGAAAAACCTAGTTGTTCGGTTTTTCTTTAGAAGTAGTTGGGTCAGGTAGTAGACGTTCACAAACATGTCCGAGTCTGTCTTCATCACAAAGGCAGCCTGAGGGCAGAAGTGGTGGACCCACTCCATGCCCATCATGGTCTTCAGGGTCAAATTGGCATAGACGTCCACAAAGTCCTTCTGGATAATGTCTCCATGTCGCTGGCCTTCCTGAGACACTGCTGTCATGTCGCGCTGTGTGGCTGTGGCTCCCAGGAGGAAGAAGGTCTTTATCTGTCTTCCTTCCACGACGTTTGCTCTCCCCCACGTCTGCCTGATGGCCATGCGAGCGGGCGCCTGTCTGTGGGAGGAAGTCACCAGCAGGACAAGGAAGGGAGGGTTCTGCCTGCAGTCTATTTCCGGGAGCTGGAGGAAGACCCCACTCTCTTTCTTGAAAACAAATGGTTCTTCTTTAAAAAGAATCAAATTGTTCATGCTGAAATATAAGCACACGGCCCCGAGAACCAGAAGGAAAATATATAGATACCTTATCTTCAAGCAAGCCATCTGCAAGAAACCAAATGACATGATTAGAGCTCAAATGCATGAGGGTACACGCGGCTCTCCTTTCGGTGGCTAGGCTGGGAGAAGAGACTTAGGGTTTAGGAAGGATGCTTCTGAAACTCTGGATTCAGCGGCTCATACAAGTGGAGTTCTGTGGTCAAAAACGTGAGCAGAGAGGAGCGTTAGCATCTTCTCCCCACTGTACAAGATGAGGAGCACCCTGGTCCCGGCTCTGCCTCTCACCAGCCTTATCCTATAGGAGTCTCAAATGTCTTGTGCGTAATAGAAGACAAGGGCTGGATCCCTCGGTCATTACCCTCATTGGTCCAGCTGCCCTGGTCTTTGGTGACTTCATGATGGAGTCCAGGTAGAGAAGCCCCTTGTTCTAAATGTCTAGACCACTTACACTGCTTCTCCATTTCTAATTGATCACTTTGTGCGGCTCTCAGAAGGAAGTGGGAGGCATTTCTGATTTACACACCTACCTTGGAATTGTGTCTCTACTAGCAGATGTTATGAAGTGCCCTGAGTCAACCCCAGCTCACAGTGACCCCATGTGTTGCAGGAAAGAACTGCTCCACAGGGGGTTTCAGCTGTAATCATTATGGAAGTAGATCACCAATCCTCTTCATTCCCAGAGCCAATGAGAGGGTTTGAACCACCAACTTTTAGGTTAATGTCACTGGAACTCCTCTCTGTTAGAGGCAGTTGCTATTTATTCTTTCCGTTTACTGTTTAAATCTCCTGATTCTTCCATAACTGCCCATCCATCTCCTCTATTCTAAACAATTCAGGATCACCCACATTAATGCTATAGAGAAGCAAAGAACTCACTTTGTCAGGAAGATGCACCTTTAAAGGTAAGCCACAGGGTACATGCAAAGACAAGTTTTCTTCCAGAGAACTGTTAGTGCAGGACGTTTGGCATCATCCGGCTCTGGGCTTGTTTTGCTTCCTCAAACCATGCTTCTGTTTAGTCAGGTGCCACTAGAAGGAAAAACAGAAAGATCCGTGTCATTCAAGTCACACACTCCCCGCTGGGCACACACTTTGCTCTTGCTCGGTCTCGTCCTAGTGTTGCTTCACGACTTGTACACAGGACTCGGAGCCAGCCTGTGAGCCCCACACGCAGCCTCAGCTTATCATCTGCAAAATGTAGATGATCAAGGCAAACACAATACACCACAGGGCTCCCCTATTAACAACTATATGGACATGGAAGTATCTGGGAATTCTTTCAGGACTAGGAGGCCAGGACAGCACCTCCCAGCTTCGGCGTAGTAGTGACGAATTCTTTCATTAGCTTCAACCAACTTATTATCCCACAACCCACTTATTATCCACCAACAACTTACCTTCTCTACTTAACCATACGTAGCTGATGCCTAAGCAATTTAACAAGCTCGCAAACACCCACACAAGACACAGACAGTTATCATGGAGTGCTTACATTCTGACTCTGCAAACCCATGCATTTCTGAATAGAATGGGTCTATGAGGTTTTCAGTGGTTGCTATCTTTTAGAAGTCGACCACCATGTCTTGCTACCAAAGCACCACTGGATGGCTCAACCATTAAGTTGAGCACTTAACCATTCACACCGCCCAGGTACAGCAAGATAGTTTAACACACAGGAGGAATTCATCAATTCTGCACTCAGTGTTGGTGTCTGAAAATCATCATCCTGAGGGGGAGGCTGGGGGTGGAGGGACAGCAAACAAACCACCACCCTAAACTGGGAGAGAGAGATGAAGAGACAGAGAGGTGTCTTGATTAAAAAAGAGTAACTCAAAATTCTGTTCAGAGACTCGCCACGTGACCACGTGTCTTCGGTGGAGAAGAAGAACCGGCGAAGTTGTTATGGGTATATGGAGAGAGATTTATACCAAGAAAATGGCTCACTGGTGTAAGATGGGCAGTTCTAAGTCCAGGGGTGAGATGTCAGGCTGAAGGCTTCTGACTTGCATAGCTGCAGGGGCTGATGTGCCCAAGCTGGACAGGAAGACAGCAGGCTTCTTTGGTGTGGACAAACGACCCTTTGACAGGGGGCCAAATTCATAACACTAGGAAAATTAAAGTTCTGAACTACCAATGAAAATAATTTTATTATTGGGGGGTCACCCCTACATGAGGAACGGTGTCAAAGGGTTATGGCATTAGGCTGCAATCTTTACAGAAGCGAACAGCCATATTTGCTCTTGAGGAGTCACTGAGTGGTTTCAAACCACCAACGAACCAGTTTACAGTTGAGCACATAATTGTTGTTATTGTTAGGTGCCCTCTAACTGGTTTCAACTTATAGTGACTCTGTGTATCAGGGCCCAAAACACTGCCTGGTTCTGCCTCATCTTTACAATTGTTCTCATGTTTTGAAGTCTTCCTCATTCAGTGTCCAACTTTCTTTCTTTCATTTTTAAATCATTTTATTAGGGGCTCATACAACTCATCACAATCCATACATTCATCAATTGTGTAAAGCACGTTTGTACATTCGTTGCCGTCATCATTCTCAAAACATTTGCTCTCCACTTAAGCCCCTGGCATCAGCTCTGAGACATTTCAATGATGGTGCTGGTGAAGAATAAAGTACCACGGGCTGCCAAAAGAAGCAACAAATCTGTCTTGGAAGAGAAACAGCCAGAAGGCTCCCCAGAAAACACAAGAATGGGGACACTCAGTCTCAAGTACTTTGGGCATGTTCTCAAGAGAGACTAGTCCCTGGAGAAAGACATCAAGCTTGGTAAAGGGTAGAGGCAGCAAGAAAGAGGCAGACCCTTGACAAGGTGGATTGATACAGAGGCTGCAACAATAAGCTCAAACCTAACAATAAAATTGTTGACACAGGAAAAAAAAACCAATTGTTCTCATGTTTGAGCCGATTGATACAGCCACTGTGTCGATCCAGCTTCTTGAGGGCCTTCCTCTTTTTCTTTTTTTTTTTTTTAACATTTTATTAGGGGCTCATACAACTGTTA
>NW_022111372.1:32524589-32536379 GCF_000313985.2 Echinops telfairi | reverse complement strand
TTGTCTTCAGCGGTTGTGTCGGGAAGGTGAGCATCATAGAATGCCAATATACTAGAAGAAAGTATTCTTGTGTTGAGGGAGTACTTGAGTGGAGGGAGGGCCTTCCTCTTTTTCTCTGTTCCTCTACTTCACCACGCATGATATCCTTCTCCAGGACTGCCTTCTCCTAACAAGATGTCCAAAGTACGTGAGACAAAGTACACGAGTTCTCATTCCCACAATGTGCCTTTCCCAAGAACCTTTAAACAAATAAGCAAAACTGTTTCTGTCGAGTCGATTATGATTCACTGCGACCCTGTATGCTACAGACAAAGATGGCTACGTAGAATTTTCTTGGCTGGAACTTTTATAAGTGTAAATTACTAGGCTTTCCTTGCTATCATTGCAGGATGGGTTCAAACCATCACTATTTCGGTTAGTCGTCTTACACAAATAGCTACACACTTGTATATATGTATGTCCATGTCTTCTTGCTGGTCCTATGGAGTATTTCTCTAGAGAATCTTCATTAAGACAGACTCTGGCCATAGAGATTCTAATAAGCAGCTATAGGATCCTGGAATCAATATTCCAGCTGGTACCCTGGGCTCTAATTTAGCCTGGCCCCTTGGATAAGCACTAGTGCGTTGGTCCCACCAAATCTGGAGCCCACATAAGCAAGGTGAAAGTCCTCAGATCAGCCATAAGTCCTAGTTTTTCAATGGACTGATAGTGGAGACTGAGAATAACCTTCTTGGACTGACTGTAGAGACTGAGAATATCCTTCTCCAAGAGAAGTGAAGGAAAACTGTGGGAGTGTGATGGACGTGGTTATGGACGGAGGAGGTCTGGACCTCCTGAGTGACACATGGCCTGGAGCCCAGGATGAGCAGTAAATCCCCCAGTCAAGCCCACACTAGCACAGGTATGGCCAGGGGGTTGGGACCGATGCCCATGTTGGGAGACTAGACTTGGGACTTCTCAAAGTACAGATCGTTTATGAAGTAGTTTTTCAGGAAATGAATGAACCTGACCACCCACCTTCACAGTTCCTTATTTTCATGGCAGTGCTCCTACAAAGTGTACTGAGTCAGACACCATGAACCAGTGGTTCTCAACCTTCCTACGGCCGCAACCCTTTCATACAGTTCCTCATGTGGAGGTGACCCCCAACCATAAAAGTATTTTCATTGCTACTTCCTGTCATTTTGCTATTGTTATGAATTGGGTGACCCCAAAGGGGTCACGACCCACAGGTTGGGAACTGCTGCCTTGAACCAAGATCTGGGCCTCAGGTCAAGCAGAAGAGACGGTGCCACCTGCCTGTAAAGGTGTAGCGTGGCCCTGAGCAGAGGCTGAGCCACTGTGGGTGCCCTCTTGCAAAATGGAGAAGTAATGTGGAATGAAATTCATCACACTGCCCAGACCCACACTGCGCCTCACCTCTCAGCTCCTACCTGTCCACCACAGAGGGCTGAACATCCTTGTCAGAAGCTGAGGTCACCGCGCAGCTCCTGGAGGCCTCCCAGGCATCTTCCGAGCAGTGTGTTAATGATGCTTAGTGACTCAGGGATGCTTACAATGTTGAGGTACCCAAGAGAGTCTTTCAGAAGCATATTGAAGAGGTGTTCCAAAAGAAAGAGGAATAAAACCACCTGAAGAAGAAAGCACAGGTCAGACCCTCAAGAATACACCCTTCACAGGACCCAGAGCTTTTGTTAGAGTGACAGAAATTTTTGGAACTGGTTAGTAATGATGATGGATGAATGACAATGGTGAGTGTAATGAATGTCACGGAACTGCATGTGTGAAAATGGGTGGAGTGCCTGTGTTAGTCTGGGTACTTTAGAGAAACAAATCCACAGAAACTCATGTATAAGAGAGGGTATTACATAAAAGTTAAGTGCTCATCAAGAAAACATCCCAAGTCAGTGCTGCCCAAGCCCACAAGTCCAACATTAATCCATTAACCTATATGTCCAACACCAATCCAAAGTCCTCCTCTACCTCACAAAACAGACACGATGATGCTGACTGCAGGAGGAAAGCCAAGTCAGTGAGTGTGTAAACATCTCGGCGCTGGCAGGGGTCTCTACACGGGTGCTCCAGCACCCAGGGCTGCATCGGGGTAGGTCCATATGGCTTCTCCTCAGGGATGTCTTGCAGGAAGTGAGCCTTTCCAGCTAAAGCAGGGAACTGGCTAAGGCAACTGCACCCTGGTCCGGCCATCACAAATCAAGAGACCTGAGAACTCAAAAGGGGAGGTTTACCGAGCCATTTATCCCTCGGCCCTTCAATTAACCCCACATGTGTTTGTCAACCAGGTTGGCACAATAAACTAATAAACTGCCTCAGTGCCAAATGTTTTGTTGCCTATAATTTAACATTGTTTTTATTTGTTTGCTTGAAACTAGCTCACATTACAAAGGAATTTAAGTCAATTTCAATTTTACTTTTCCCCTTTTATAAACATAATCACTCAGATCAGTTCTGATGGGTAAGAAATCTGGGGGGTTTTGTTTTTTCCTTTTTTTGCACTGTGCAATTCCTTTGTTTTGTGCATATTAGTGCTTTACAAACACTACAACCATAAAGAACACAATTTCAAGTACTGTACTTTTAGTTTGGGGAGATCACAGTCTACAGACTCAATTTTTTTTAACTTTATTTATTCTTCAACAATTTTATTGGCACATAATTTACATATCACAGAATTGAATAGTTCAATTGTTCAAACATATCAAGGGGAAATTGTACAATCACCACCACATCCATCCTAGAGCGTTCCCTCCCCCATGGTGAGCTGTGCAATCGCGATCCACTTCAGGGCTCCCTCCCCCTCCTGCCTTCAGCATTTACTCCCAAATTCTCCATTCTTCTGTCACCCACCCCCTCCCTGACATTTCCGGTAACAACTTGTATCAGTTATTATTATTGTCTGGAGGGTTTTTAAAGCTGTAGTCCTTCTGTCTCTTTTTTAATTTTAAATTTTTATTTTTATTATTTTTCACTTTTAATTGTAGAATACAAATAAAACTGAAACCCAATAAACACTAGATTTTTTCAAAGCTGTGTATTTAATTTTTTTTACAAAACAACCTTATCACCTTCAGAGTACCCTCTATTACACTGAATACATTTGTCAAATCTGCAAGTCCATTCTTGAAAACATTATTCAAACTCATCAGTTTGGATGGTTGACAGCACCTCCCTCATTTTTTTTCTTCACCCCTTCTATATCATCAAATTGCTGTCCTTTCATGCCCCACCTTAATCTACAGAAACAAAAAGAAGTCACACAGAGCGAAGTCAGGTGAGTAAGGTGCTTGGGACAAGAGAAGCATGCTGTTTTTTGCCAAAAACTGGTGCACTGAGATGGCTGCGTGAGCAGGTGCACTGTCATGGTAGCAATACAAGTCCCCCAAATGTCACATATCAGGACTTTTTTATCGCACACAGTTACACCATCTTTTCAAATCCCCTAAATAGAAAGCTTGATTAACAGTATCCAAATGTAGTACAAGTCAACATTTTTGTCTGTTCGGGAAGTTGACGGACATCAGAATGAGGTTTGTTGTCAATTGATATTTCACTTTTTTTAAATGAGAAAACCACTTGTACACTTGAGTTTTTCCCATAGTGCTGTCCTTGTAAGCTATGTTCAACATCACAACAGTTTCTGTGGCATTCTTCCCGAACAGGAAACAAAATTTCACAGCCGCACGCTGTTCTCTTAAATCGGCCATCAAAAAAAAAAGAGGTTTGAGTGAAATTGCTTTCGCAAAAAGATTCACTATGACCAGAGAGCACCTTCCTTGGCAACGCCACTGGATGCGCTAACTCAGAGCAAGTTGCTCAATGCTCATGTAGTGGGGAAAAGACATACTATGAAAGCTCTGCTCTGCCCAGTGCAAAAACCAGTTTTGGGGGAGAACCCCTTGTATCACACATAGGAAGGAAAACATAGTTGCATAGGCCACAGCATCAAATCAGTGACAGTACCCCATTAAACTCCTCTTCTGTTTGGTTCTTTATTCTTCTTTGTATTCTTTCTTCCTTTTCCCACCAACCCTCCCTTCTTGCCTCCCTGAACTTCCCCTCTCTGTCTGACCCTCCTCTCCCACTCTGCCACCTCTTTAGAGTCTTCAGTCTTTTCCTTTGGTGTAAAAACCATTCCTTTTCCTTGATAATAATGATGCCATGAAATAGTTATGAGATTGACTGACTTCACTGACCATAATGCCCTCCCATATGGTCCAGGTCCTGAGATGCTTCACAGACTTGTCACTGTTTTTAAAGATGCATAACATTCCATTGTGTGTATGGACCAGAGTTTATGTATCATTCCTCCACAGATAAGGTGTTTGATTGTTTCTATCTTCTTACAATTATAGAAATTGTTGAATAAACATTGGTGTGCACATTAAAATAATGATGAGATACCACCTCACACCAACACTTTTAGCAAATTAAAAAAGTAGAGATTGTAGATCATAAGGTATTTGTCTTCAAATTTGTTTAAGGAAGAATCATACTGTTTTCCATAATGCCCGTGCAATTCTGCAATCCCATTAGCAATGCATAAGCATTCCAATTTCTGCAGCATTTATTCTTTTCTGTTAATTTTTTTTTAATTTGCTAAAAGTGTTGGTGTGAGGTGGTATCTCATCATTATTTTAATTTGTACTTCCCTTATAGCTAATGATTCATATGATTGTTGATTGCCTGTCAAATAAATGGCATAAGGTCCATATGTGTCTTCCTCTGGCATCCCTATTTTCATAAGGCAAGGTCAAACATCCCTCCATCTTTCTTTACCTCTTCCAATACCAACTGTTCCTCCCATGCCACTCTATATCTATGCTGGGGTCAATGTTGTTGTCATTGTTAGGTACTATCGAGTCAGTTCCAATCCACAATGATCCTATGCACAATAGAATAAAACACTGCCTGGTCCTGCACCATTGTCAGAATTGTTCCTATGCTTGAGTCCATTGTTACCGCCACTGGTCAATAGTTGGACAGTTCACGGCCACACAGGGCTCACAAACAACATTCACAATTGAGGGAACTTATTGGGAAAGGCTATAAGTTACCACAAGTCAAGATGAGCAAACAATAAGGATACAGTCATTGGTCTCCTCAACCAGCAGTCAAGTCTCTGGTTAGTTCTCAGCCTCTCGGCCACATGTTAGTCAAGTCTCTCTCCAACTCTCAGTCTCTTAGTCATGTGGCAGCCAAGTCTCTCTCCAGTTCTTAGTTTCTCAGCCATGTGGTCCTTTGGCCTTAACTCTGTGGGCCAGGATCCAGCCCACCTGTCACTCTGGGAGTCTGAAAAAACAAATGTTTTATATGAAAGCTACGGATATCCATACACACCCTTATCAAAGTTTAACAGTTTAAACGAGGATTCTACATAAGCTGGTGTGCATTTCTAAGCTCCAAGAAAACTGGCACATGGTAGAAAAACAGATCAATATAACAAGACAGGGTGCCCAGAAACAGATTGACTTTGATAGTGTTACTAATAAGTGACAAGGTAGCACAATTGAACTTTTCAATAAATGATGTTGGGTCAGTTGATATCAACATGGGGCCAGGAGGTTATCTGAACTGTCTCACATCACACTAAAAAATGAAATTCAGAAGAATTAAATGTCTAACAGTGGAAGGTACAACAATAATGCTTCTTGGAGAAAATATTTCTGATCCTGGGCTACATAATTATTTTTAAACAAGACATAAAAATCATACCATGAAAGCAAAGATTGATCAACGAAATTCAAAAGATAACATCAAGAGAGGGCAAAGACATGGCACAGACTGGGTGAATATGCCAAGCGTGTATGTGACAAAGGACTATTACTTAGAACATACCTATAAAAGAACTGCAAATTAATAAGGAAAATGAACAATAATTCATGGCACTGAGCAAGTATTTTATAAAATATGGTATTTAAATGGCCTAAAGCATAAGAAAGGAGGACAACATCTTTAGTCATTGGGGGAATACAAATAAAACCACAATAAAAGATCACCATTATCTAGTAGGATGGCTAAAATTATGTAAGGAGGTAATACCAAGTATTGATAGGGACATGAAGCAGCTTAAACTCTCTTAGTTGCCAGTGGGTATGTAAATTGGTTCAAATACGGAAAATCTGTACCTTCTCGATTAGATGCTAGTTAACAATGAGTCAATTCTGGCTCATGGTGGCCTCATGCTCCACAGAGTTTTCAATGGTGGATTTCCTAGATCACCAGACCTTTAGTCTAATGCACCTGCATGTGAACTTAAGCCTGCAACCTTTCAGCTAGCAATTGAGTATGTTAACCATTTGCACTACCCATGGACCTATAGGGCTAAACATGAGCTCTATAATCCAGAATTTTACTCTTGGAAACATACCTAACAAAAATGCCGATTTATGTCAATTAATCTTTTTTTCCCTAGCAAGATTTAAAAAACAGCCCTAATTCTATACCCATCCCTTACCACTCAAAAGAAATTTGGTTAAAATATATTCTGGCTCCTCAAGGTAGCCTACTGAAGACTCAGTGGAAGTGTTTTTTTGTTGTGTCCAATTATCCCACCTGAGCTGAGCTTTATCCATTGCGGATCAGCACAGAGCCAGGGTGATGGACCAGCACCTACACGTAAAGGTGTTTAGAGGAATCCTGTGGCCTTCACTCTGTTGAAAGGAGAAGTTAAGGTGTCCCAAACTACTACTAAATGTTTCTTTCTCAGAATCAGGAGACAAAGGACATTTATAGAAACTTAAATACAGGAATGTACATATGTAAATATATATATAACGAGAGGGGAATAGAACTATGTACTCATATCTATATGTTAAGAATTAAGGTTGCAGATGGACATTGGGCCTCAATTCAAGTACTCCGTTAACACAAGAACACTTTGTTCTAACAATCCAGCATTCTGTGATGCTCACCTTCCTTACACTATCGCTGAAGACAAAATTGGTGGATAAGCAAATGTGGTGAAAAAAGCTGATGGTGCCCAGCTATCAAAAGATATAGCACCTGGGGTCTTAAAGGCTTGAAGGTAAACAAGCGGTCATCTAGCTCAGAAACAGCAAAGCCCACATGGAAGAAGCACACCATCCTGTGTGATCATGAGGTGTCAATGGGATCAGGTATCAGACATCTAAGACCCAGAATAAAATCATACCCAAGGTGGATGGCGGGGGAGCCATGGAGTGGAGACCCAATGCCCATCTGTAGACAATGGACTTCCCCTCACAGAGGGTCACAGGGAAGAGATGAGCCAGTCAGGGTGCTGTACAGCACAGATGAAACACACAACGTTCCTCTAGCTCTCTGGTGTTTCCTTCACCCCGCTATCATGACCTCAATTCTACCTTACAAATCGGATTAGACCAAAGGATGCACACTGCTATAGATAAGAGCCCGCAACACAGGGAATCCAGGAGAGATAAACCCCTCAGGGCCAACAAGGAGGATTAGGGGACAATGTGTGGAGAAAGGGGGAATCGATCACAAGGATCAACCTAGAACCCCCTCCCAGGGGTACAAATAATGGAAAAGTAGGTGAGGGGTGATGGAGGACGATGTAAGATATGGAATAATCTATAACTTATCAAAGGTTCATGGGGGAAGGTAGGCGGGGGAGGGAGGGGAAAGAAATGGGGAACTGATTATCAGGGACTCAAAGTGGGAAGAGAATGCTTTTAAAATGATAGTGGCAGCATATGTGCAAATGTGCTTGACACATTGAAGAATGGATGGATTGTGATAAGAGCTTTAAGAGCTCCCAATAAAAGTATTTTTTCAAAAAAAGAAGAAATGTTTCTTTCTCTGCTTCTCAGATCATCTCATGGAAACCACCAAACACTGTCAGCAGATGTCTCATTCATCATTCCCCTTTCATACTCATGTAATTGTGAAATGTGCTGCTGCCAGATGGTGGGAAGTTAAATTAGGAAAATGCCCCCAGGCTTGGGTCTCGGAGTTCTCACTGCTTTTGAGGTCAACCAGTGAACCCAGGTACACACCCTCAGTGATCCCAGGAACACACCCTCTTAGATGGGCTTCCCATGCAGCCCAGGGCTGTCATCGGGGGAGAGAGAGAGAGCCAGTCTCTTATACTAGTGCCTGTTGTTGTTCCAGAAAACCCCTTTTGAGTGCCCCCTACGTTGCTGACAGCATCCAGATGGTGAGGTACAACAACAAATAAAAAAAAATTTTGAGAGGCTCAAGGTCCACAAGATGAGTAACAACTGTGGTCTGACACAGCAAGGTAGCAGGTGAGCACACAGAGATAAAGAAGGTCCTGCGTAAGGGTGTTCAGCGAAAGTTTCTCTAGGAGGCTGATCAGCAGAAGCTGATCACACCGGTTGGTAAGGTCAAGAAACAGTGGAGTGATGGGAAAACCTGAATGGGGTTAGAGTCACAGGCAATATGGGATCACATGAACTTTAAGAGCACACTGAGTAGTTTGAGCATAGGCTGAGGCTATCAGGGTCCACAGTTCTAACCAGAAATTTGTAAACAGATGAGTCTGGATCTGATGTGACCTCTCTCCCCTAGCCTATGCATGGGACAAAAGAGCCTCTTGCTTACCCAAAATATGACAGCTCCAATCACACCAAGTGATCCATACTAGACTTTTGATCTCAGAATCTGTGGATTTTAGAGCTTTAAGGTATTTTCAGGATGATCCCCCATTCCTATTCAACCCCCAACACTGACTAAGTGCATTCTAAGCATTCAGCTGCTAATTGAAATGTCAGCAATTGGGACCCACCAGCTGTTCAGTGGGAGAAAGATATAGCAATCTGCTTCCATAAAGATTACAGCCTTAGAAACTCGAAGAGGCAGTTCTACTCTGTCTGACAGGGTCACCATGAGTGTAATTCAATTCAATGGCTTTGGGTTGTGGTTATAGCTGTTGTGCTGTTTTTGTGTGCAAGGCATGATGCCAACCATGACAGGCAGAAGACAGATGCTTACACAAGGACTCTCTTTGAATTTCTCCCAATTATGTGGAGATCTGGATTTGCCTCCTCTGAACTCACTACGAAGAAGAAAATGTTGCTCTTTTTGGGCTGAAAATCAGAGAGCCTCCCATTGGAAAGCTGCATTCTTGATGTTAACATCCTAGACTCTTCTCTCATGAACATCAAGGTGACTCCTGAGGGGCCTGGATGTGCTTTGGGAGCCTGACCTCGGTCTGCTCTGATGGTCTCACTCTTTGCTGCTGAAGCTTCTCTACCAAGAAAAAAAACTGTGCCTTTCTTCAAAACTCTCAATTCCTAACAACCAAGACCGTAATTTAAAGCTGAAGCATTTTTTTTCTTCTGGGAAATGGCCCAAATAACACTGAACCATTTTACTTAACACTGTTACCCACGATGTCAAAAGGGAGTAGGCAGGGAAGTGTTCATGGATCTAGAAAGGGCAGCCTTTTACAGAAAAGTTACTTTTTAGAGTCTGTTCTATTGTGACCACTCATTTTCGAAAAAAGTTGGAAACTTGGGGAAAGTCATTTGATGGCCTAAGTGTGGTGAAATAGACCATGGAGATTACTCTTCAGCCCATGGAAAACAGGCATAAGGGATTTTTCTCAAACAACGTCTTCTTCCTGATTATTCTGGAAGGCCAGAGCGTCCAGGGCAATGCCATAATCTCCAAGCTGTTTGAAGATGAGGAATGTGGAAGTTACAGGCAAATCTGAATTTGAAGCCAGCATGCAAATCACTAGCGCAAGAGTTAGGGAAGGGAGAGAAAGATTTAAAAGACAGCAGTGCAATCCCTCTAGAAATTACCATACAGCCTGCCCAGATATGAATTGATGGGAAGCACCCTAGGAAAGAGGGCAGTAGAAGCGACAGCCAGCAGTCAGAGTAACTTGTGCTGCACGATATGTGACTTAACCTTTACAGCTAGAATTTTTGTTTCTTGGCAGCCAAGTTGGATGATATTTAAGATAATGGCCCAACATCTTAAATCGGCTCCCAATGTCCTGTGTCCTCTGTTTTCCTTGAGTTCCCTTGTTCTCTATGCCTGACCATACTTGCCCATTTCTGGTGCCTTGAAGAGAGGCTGCTCTGTCCCATCCTTGTAAATGGGCCTCCAGGAACGCTGCACATTCTCCCCACACCCCCATGCTCCTCACCCCCCACTTCTGCTCAGCTGACTCCTAATGACCCTTCACTGGCGAGTACTGCTCATAGCATCCACTGTATTATATTTGTTCACTTAATTAATGGCATCTATTTTATTTCTCTGTGCAAAACTACCTCTATAACTTGTAAACCATTTCTGAATGAATAAATGAGAAGTGGTGATGCTTATTCCTCCAAAGCCAAATTCCATTTCTTTGTGACTTGGATACACTTCCTTGTGTTGTGGATCCGAATAAATGACAGCCACTATAATGTCTTGATAATTTATAAGAGTCTTTATCCATTATAACCAGACTGCTATAATCTAAAAGCAATTCTTTGATTGCAGTCCCGAGTCCAAATTTCAGTTAATCTTTAAGGCTGAACAACTCATTTATCACCTGTTTAGGGTTCAAGCAAACATGAACAGAAGCAGAAATCAAAATTAATGTTACTATTCTTTAGGGTTCGGGTGCATTACAGGGTACAGCATTGATTATAACATTCCAGTAACTTCAGGAAGAGCAAGCATGCACTGCAAGGTACATTCCTTATCACAAAAGAAACAATACCAAAATTGAATATAACATCCTGGTTACCATAACAAAATTAACTACACCATTCAGATTACAACATCAAATGGAACAATATTGAATCAGAACAAATGATATATTGAAGAATGGTCAAAATTAATTGTAGTGTCCAGAAGCTGGGAACATGGGAGTACATTCTAAAATGAATGCCCAGCAGAGACTTTCCCATCAGGGGAGGGAGAATGGACAGGTCAACTAGCTGTCAACTTTCTGAGACGGGAGGGAGGAACAGGCAAGTTACTTAGCAGCTGACAAAAATGGAGTTTCTTTTGCTAGTCTGCCTCACTTGCTGAAAGAAATGCTTGGTTATCTCCTTGGAATGCATCTGTGTAGCAAAATCCATTGCTCTAGGAATTGCCTTTATGTTCATTTTGTAAGACTGCAATTATTTCTTGGAAGAAATGGAAACTGGCTTATTCCACGGGAAGATGAGACAATACAAGAGTCTTGTCCCTTATTTCTCACCCACGGGAGGCTCGTGTGTCTACGAGGGCTGAGAGGGCGGAGGGACCAGCCCCAATCCCAGCTATGTGAACAGGCCCCCTTCCCCGCAGAAGAATTCACTTCAGAAGACTGCACTGAAGCTACAGCTCAGTGAGAGGGGCATATCTGATCAGAACACACAGGAGCAATTGAAGGGAGAGGAAGAGAGAGTGGAACACATCATGGCCCACCAAGCCCTGAGGATGATATTCCTGCTCAGAGCAGCTGATGCACAGAGAGGACCATAGGGGTGGCCCCACTATGAGACACAGCATCCCTCACTGATCCATAACCTACAGAGGATAACACTGGAGACACGGGGGTGGGGGTGGGGGGGGAATTGCACCCAATCTGACCCCACCATACTGAGGGGAAACACTAAGGGATACAATGGAAGAGCAAGGGGAACAGAGCAACAAAGTTGCCAGGGAATACCAAAAATAGACTGTGGGGCCAGGGTGTGGCACCACATCAGACTCTACCAGAAAACACTCCTAAAGGTCAATAACAGACCTGGAACTATTTATAGGCTTTTCTTTTTTTTTTTGGTCCTTGACTTGTGTGTGTGTGTGTGTGTGTGTGTGTGT
>NW_022111372.1:32513548-32523718 GCF_000313985.2 Echinops telfairi | reverse complement strand
CCTTACAGAAGGGTCCTGGGGAAGAGATGAGCCAGTCAGGGTACAGCATAGCACTGATGAAATATACAACTTTCCTCTAGTTCTTTAATGCTACCTCCCCACCAATATCATGATCCCAATTCTACCTTACAAATCTGGCTACACCAGAGGTACACTGGTACAGATAAGAGCTGGAAACACAGGGAATCCAAGACAGATAAACCTCTCAGGGCCAATAATGAGAGTAGCGATACCAGGAGGGTAAGAGGAAGGTGGAGTAGAAAGGGGAACTGATCACAATGATCTACATATAACCCCCTCCCTGGGGGATGGACAATAGAAAAGTGGGTGAAGGGAGACATAGGACAGTGTGAGACATAAAAAATAATAATTTATAAATTATCAAGGGTTCATGAGGGAGGGAGGGTAAGGGAGGAAGGGGAAAATGAGAAGCTGATAAAAAGGGCTCAAGTAGAAAGAAAATGTTTTGAGAATGATGTACAAATGTGCAACAAAGGTACAAATGTGCTTGACAGGATGGATGGATGGATTGTGATAACAGTTGTATGAGTCACCAATGAAATTATTTAAAAAGAAAGAAACACCATGCCACCCAGCTTTATTTTCTGTGAAAAGCTGCTGATGAGGGAAGCTCCTAATTTTCCAATTTCAGTGGGAGAGATTTTCTCAAATGATGTATTCTTTTCTCTCTCGTGAAAATGTACTTGGAAGGATCATCCAGAATCATTAAAAGATAGGTTTTCATAGCTCTTTATTCCAAGAGTGTTAGAAAAACAGGGTACGCACACTTATGCGTACATATGCCTATGTAAGCATGCAAAGGAATCCCCCTGGGGTCAGCTTTGAAACTTAAAATGTCACAGGGTACACTGTTTGTTTTTTCCTTTGGAGGACCTATACCTAACAGAGTAAAGAGTGCTAGCATGGGGCTCCCTCAGTGGTGCATGCTTGGGTGCTAACCAAAGGGTTGGATGGTCACCCAGAGGTACCTGTGCAGGCAGAACTGATGATCCGCTTCCAAAATTTAAGCCATTGAAAACCCTATGGAGAAAGCAGCCAACAGCCACATGAAATGATGTTCAGGAACCCTCACCATTAGAGGAATGCAAGATGTATCACCTCAGCCCTTCTAACCTGGCATTGATAAAAATATGGCTTTTTAACCTACAAAACATCAAATGCTGTCAAGAATGTAGGAGGATGGAATCCTTATCTACTTCTGGTAGAAGAAAAAATAATACAGCAATTTGGCACAACCCTAAGAATTAGAAGCAGAACTATTTTATGAGCTAACAATAGCAAATAAACACTAATGCACACAGAGGACACAGGCACAGATACTTCTAAGACTTAAACTCCCTGGATTGATTTATGAGCTTTGAAGGTTTTGGGTCTTAATCTCATGGGACAGCTCAAACAATTGGTATAACATAGTACATAAAATTTATGCAGTTTATGTTCTACATTGCAGTTTGTTAAGGATTGTCTGGGATCTTAAAATGTTGAAAGTGTCCATCTAAAATACACCTTTTTAGCCAGAACTCATCTGGAGTAAAGCAGAAAGACAGAGGCCCAAACTCTGAGAATAAACTAAACCCAAACTAGTAAGTCTATAGGAACTACCATCTCCTCTACCCTGAGACAATGGTGCCTAGCTCCCAATACCAAGCATTCTGATCAGGAACAAAATAGAAGGATCCCGATATTACAGAGCCAAATGTGGACCACAGCTAAAATTCCTAAAAAGTTTAGACTTGTCCAATTGACTGAGACTGAAGGACTCCTGTGATAAAATGGCATGGAGGGGGACCTATCTGACCTCCTCTGGCTTCCCTATTGCCACAAGGCAGGAGTCAGAAAAGCCTCTATGGTCCATCCTTCTCTATTTATTCTCACACCAACCGTTCCTCCCTTGCTAATCTCCAGTTACTATCCTGTGATCATTGTAATGGACAAACAGAACTCACAGATAATGCAGCCAGGGAGGCCTATTATGAAGTTAACACCAAAACCAAAAAAAACAAATTGACTGGCATCGAGTTGATGCCGACTCATAGTGTGACCCTGTGTACATAGCTACCCTATGTATGTACCCATAGTACAAGGTAGACATGCCTCCGTGAGTTTCTGAGACTTTTAATGGGAGTAGAAAGACCTTCCGAGTGACTGTGGTTTCAAACCGCTGACCTTGCCGATGGCAGCCCAATGAGTCTTTCCCCAGCGCAGCTGCTGATGGTTTTGAACTGCTGACCATGTGGACCACAGCCCAACACGTAACCACTACACCCTCAGGGCACCTAGGCAGGGAATTTAATAGGTTGCCCCAAACCAGCATCAGCAGAAAGCAAAGAGACGATCATTGGTCTCCTCCGCCAGCAGCCAAGTCTCTCTCCAGTTCTCTGCCTTTCAGCCATGTGGTAGCCAGGCCTCTCTGATTCTTAGTCTCTCAGCTACAGTCCCTTAAGGGCCTTAGGCTCGTCACTTTCTCCCACAGTTCTATAGCCTTGGGGCAGGTGAGGATAAGGCACCCCAAAGTGTAGGCACTACTCCCCTGATTCTCTGTGCCACAGTGCATGATGCATCTGGTCTCAGAGGCCTCCGCCACCTCAGACCAAGATCTTGAACATGCTCTTTCAAGGTCCTCGGGGTTTTTCTCTTCTCTGCTGCTTCAACGATGCTCATCCTTACAGCCAAGGAGGTAGTAGTGAACACCGACCCTCCCCCTTTAGTAATGTGACACATGCCTTGTTTTCATAGCCCCACCCAATCATTTGGTGACTTGGGTAGAAGAGCCATATGAAGAAATTTCATACCACCACAACTCCCTTAAACTGTTGCCCAGGATATTCTTTAAACCTTGAGCCCCACAATTCCTTCTTTTAGCTAAGTAACGGACTGGTCATAAAACGAAATATGTCAACTGTGAGTACTGTGCTCCTTTAAAGTTCCAGCTAGCTGAGACAGGTAGTCAGCATTTACTCAAAAGCAAAGGCAAGAGAGCAAAGGGACAGGGAAATTAAATGAATGGAAACAGAACAACCAGAATGCAAAGGATAAGAAAGCAGGGCATTCTCTGAATAATATAATCACAGTCACTAAGCAAATTGATAGCAGCAGTTAAATGGGAACCTACGAGGCTGTGCAACATTTTACCCAAAACGCAATACAATAACTTAATGAATAATAACATTTTAAAACCTTATGAATGAACCATCATTCTACTCTGATACACATGGAATGAATGGTCCACCTTGAGTCACCGTCAAAACAATAGCACCTGGGTCAGGATAGTTGAGCTAACAGGGAGGCTTCCAGAGAATTATTACTCTAATCTTTTTATCAAACACTTGTCCTAGGCTCCTGACACTTTCGCAATATCTGTGTGAGTTGGGTCAGTGATAAAATGTCTAAACTTAGGAGGATAGCATGTGATTCCTCTAACTTTCCTCTTGACCCCTAGAGACTTCTCTGATACCAAATCATAAGGATTAACTTTACCCAAATCTATTAATTTCTGCTCCAAACTCAACTCAGTACTTCATCCTCTGCCTCTAGAGCTATGAGCTAGCTAAGAGCCCAGAAGTTCAAGAACACTACCTGCCAGCCTGTCAGGTCTTCCAAAGACTCCAGAAAGCAGCAGCAGTTGGATGGTACCCACAACCCCTTCACATTTGACCTGCCCGCTACAAATGTGGGAACCCCTAAGACCCTTTTACTATGATAGCCATGCATGAGGGTCCTCAAGGATCTCTCGTTTCTGGCTCGCTGGCCACAAATCTCAGAGTTCCCTCAAGAGAACCGCAGAAAACTCAGGGCTCCTCAGTGCATCTAATATCTTATCAGCTAGCTCCCACTACTGCTTTGAGCTCCATATTGGCTGGAATGACGCCCCAAACTCAGTTCAGCAGGATACTTAAGATGATAGCTTTATTGCCCAAAAAGAATATAAATAGTCTTAGAGTGGGATATGTGAGTGTTCCCAACTGTGCCTAAAACATCTATATGCTGCATTCCCGAAAGCATTGACATCTTTTTCCAGGGGAATGCATGGAACCTACATGTCCAGAAACTCCCCTAAGGCCTCATTAGGTCGGCATCATTGATTGAATCAGTCTCTCCTCCCAGGAGGTCAGGGCAATATCACGTGGTTTGTCTTTCTGACCTGGACAACCTCCACCCAAAGGCATCTCATGAACATAAATTAAAGCGGGTGTAAAGCCAAGAAGGTTCCGTTTTGTAATAAGACTGACCTCCATGCTCAAAGACGATGACTGAACCAAAGAAAGCCAGATGTGTCTTATTACCTGTGTGATTAAAAAAATCATTACCTTTTCCTTAAAGCAAACAAACTGAAAGAAAACATTGTCTGTGTTTCAAAAACGAAAATCAAAACAAAGGCATGCAAAGCCGACAGCAGTAAGGGACCTGGAGGCAGCCACCAGAGAAACATGGCTGGAGATAAGAAGCACTACAAAGAACACCAGTGAACTATCTCTGAGAACAACCCCCTCCTTGCCCCCAGAGAGCCCTATAAAGTCTCCTTCCCCTTCTCCCTCTGAGAGGTAGACTTCGGTGAAAATACTCTTCTTACGGACACCCATATATTGATGTATAACAAAACCTTGCTTATTCCCACCTCTATCTCAGTTGTGGTGGCAGTAGTGGAAGGCAGCTTAAGCCACCATTTCTGAGGCAGCACAACTCACAGATGTTGGCAGATGAGTGCATTGATAGAACAAACAGTGTGACCTGTTTCGCTTATCTCAAGGATGTGTATCGGTGATAGAATTTTGCCTGGGATTTCCTTTATTACCTGGGTGGGGCTGTGGTACAAAGCTAAATCAGGACCACCTTACCGATGAGCAGCTTCATGGTCTGCTACAGAGAACCAAGATTACCCAAAGCAAAGTCCAGGTCACCTTGTTCACCCTATAATCCCCCCATCACTGACTCTTTCCAAGCATGAGTGCTCTCCTACTCACACTGCTGTTTGCCCCTGCTGTCTTCAGGTCAGCAGACATAAAATAAGGACCTGTGACAAGGCTTCTCCTCTTTGAAGGGCCATGATAGCAGGCTGACCATTAAACACCACCCCATCAGCCACAACTTGTTCCAGAAAAGGCTGCTTAGAGAAGCTCTGTGCCCTTCCTCTTTGTCACTATTCAGAAAGTGCTCAGTTACCCCTTGTTTCCACTGCACGGCGGACCAATCTCAAAATCACCCAGGATCAAAGCTCCCTTCTTTTTTTTTTTTACATCATTTTAAATCATTTTATTGGGGTTTCTTACAGCTCTTATAACAAAGAAGGGGAATTCCATAGCACTTAATTGTGTATATGCAGAACCTATACATACACGAAGAGGTTGTCATTCGAACAGGACAAGGACATACTGTGTGGTTTAAAGTCAGGAATGCCGTGTGTCGGTATGGTATCTTTTATCACATTTTATCAATTTATAAACTGATCAAATACTCAGACATATGTAAAGATTGGAGCGAGTTTCATTAACCAACTGCAATATGCAGATGACACCACTTTGGTTGGTGAAAGTCAAGAAAGCTCAAAGCACTTACTAATTGCTTCAGGATAGTTTATACTCCAACATAAAGAAAACGAAAACGTGCACAAGTGGACCAATAAACATAGCCACAGTAAGTGGAGAAAAGATGGAGGTTAGCAAAGATGTCACTTTGAAGACTAAGATACACTAACTGAAGCCACGGTATGTTCAATTGCCTCATATCTATGGGAAGACTGGGAAATAAATAAGAAAGACCAAAGAGGTACGGTAGCCTTTGAATTATGTTGCTGTTGAAGAAATACTAGATAAATCATAAAAAGAGAAAAAATGGACCAATTTGATTCAGAGAAAAGTACAAGAATGATCCTTAGAAGCGAGTATGGTGAGACTTTATCTCAAGTCCCACGGGCATGTTATCAGCAAGCACCAGCTCCTAGAGGACATCACGCTTAGTAAAGCAGAGGGTATACCAAAAAGTGGAAGATGGTCAATGAGATGAAGTGGCAGAGTGGCTGCAAAAGTATGCTCAAACGCAGCGTGGGTGGTGGGGACAGTGCGGCGTCACGCGGTTTTCATTTGGTTGGACATAGGGTTGCTGTGCATCAGAACTGATTAAAAGGCCCCTAAGGTGTCAAACGGATCACTGAAGACAAATGGGTGCATAAGCAAATGTGGTAAAGAAAGCTGATGGTGCCCGGCTATCAAAAAGTATAGCGTCTGGGGTCTTAAAGGCTTGAAGGTAATCAAGCGGCCATCAAACTCAGAAGCAACAAAGCCCACATGGAAGAAGCACACCAGCCTATGCACCACGAGGTGTCGAAGGGATCAGGTATAAGGCATCATCAGAACAAAAAATCTTACCATAGTGAATGATGGGGGGAGTGCGGAGTGGAGATCCAAAGCCCATTAGTAGGCCACTGGAGATCCCCTTGCAGAGGGGTCTCGGGGAGGAGATGAGTCAGTCAGGGTGCGATGTAACAATGATGAGAAATACAACTTTCCTCTGGTTTCTAAATGTTTCCTCCCCGCTCCCACTACCATGACTTGAATTCAACCTGGCAGGTCTGGCAAGACCAGAGGATGTACACTGGTACGGATGGGAGCTGAAAATACAGGGAATCCAGGGCGGATGAGCCCTACAGGACCAGTGGTGTGAGTGGTGAAACAGGGAGGGTAAAGGGAGAATGGGTAGGAAAGAGGGAACTGATTACAGTACAAGGAACTGCGTGTGACCTCCTCCCTGGGGGACAGACAACCGAAAAGTGGGTGAAGGGAGACGTCAGACAGGGCAAGATATGACAAAATACCCATTTATAAACTATCAAGGGCTCATGAGGGAGGGGGGAGCGGGGAGGGAGGGGAAAAATGAGGACCTAATGTCGGGGGTTTAAGTGGAAAGAAAATGTTTTGGGAATGATGTACAAATGCGCTTTACACAATTGATGTGTGTATGGATTGTGATAACAGTTGTATGAGCCCCTAATAAAATGTTTAAAAAAATAAAAATAAAAAAAATAAAAGGCCCCTAAGAACAACAGTCCACTGGTTCTTGAATAGGAAAAAACTTGAGTCAAAAATGACTCTACGTCTCAATAGATATGAGTCTATTATGTTCTTGGACTGTTAAGCCTTGATGAATTTTCTCTTTTAGATTTAACGTCCCTGAACATTTTCAACACTACATGAAGATTGTCCTTTCGGTCTTTTCTCTCCTTTCAAACTGCACACCAAACACTTCTTTCTAATTAATCCTACCTCCTTTAAACATACCCACTTTGGAAATGGTATCAGCAGGGATGAGTCCCTGGAAAGGGGCATGATGCTTGGTAAAAGAGCAGTGGAAAAGAGGAAGACCCCCAGCAAGATGGACTGACACAGTGGCTTCAACCTTTGGATGAAGCCGCACAATCGTGAGGACAGTACAGGATGGAGTGGTGCTTGGATGTGTGGTACCCACGTCCTGCTATACTTATGGTAGCTAGGACTCACCAGTACCAACAACTGTGACCACGCTAACCCCAGATGTTTCAGATCCACAAAGCTTTAAAACAAAATGAAATACTTCTTTATCATTACTTGCTAATGTCCAATTATTTCTCAAAATCCTTTAAGACTAAAAGGACTTATTTCTAGAGGCAAAGATTAAAATATTGATGGTGAAAACTGACTGATTTTCTTCCTAAAAACTCGTTGTGCCTCACGTACAGACCAGCCCAACATCCTTACTATGTCTACTAATATTTGTTAACTGTGGGGGGAAAAACCCTTCAGTTTCCAAGTCAAACAAATTTGTCATCATAGAATATGGACTCTCTCTTACTGCCATTGAGTCAGTTTTGACCGAGAAGAGGCTGGTGGATTTAAACTGCTGACCTTGGGGTTAGCAAACCAATGCCTAACAACTATGCTATCAGAGCTGAGTATGGGATAGTGGGAGTTATAAAGTATAGGAGGATAAAGTCAATATGAGAGGCCCTTAAAATATTCCTGAAAAATGGAATAGAAAGATCATGGATTTTTCCAAGATCTTTTTGAAACCCATTCATACACAAATCCTAAATATTGGTTATAAAATTGTATCAGAAGCTGAGAATTTGGGGAGAGGGGTAGGAGGTAAAACAAAGTAAGTTTACCTTTTTCCTATTTTGTAATTTACTCTTACATTTTGAGTAGGTACCATAGTATCTGGGTTCAAAATTCAAAATTATACAAAAATGTATACTGAAAATTCTCCTTCCTATCCATCTCATTGTGTTACATGGAAATCTCCAGCAGATGTCAAATTTTGCTCTTGAATCAGCTTAGCCTCTTACATAAAAGTTTTGGACACCCTCAAGCAGTTTTTCTACATGGTTTTTGTCTATTGTTTTTTACTGTATTAAAATGTGGAACATCAGCTTAATAATGATATACTTCACCATCTAAAAGTAACAATAATAAATGCATTGCATTTTAACATAAATAACTTTTTCACGAAAAATATCCTTTGAAGACATTAGTTGTTACCTTTGTAGTTATGTGAACATTTTATCCACATTAGGTAAAACCTACCAAATACCTACTTCTGAACAACCATGGTATGTCTGTTTGCTGTTTTTCAAACAAAAATGGTATTTTATGAGAAAAATAAAGACAAACCGTTCAAATTATTTGAAATGGTTTTGATAGTTAGGTTTTGTGGCAACTTGGCTAGGCCATGATTTCCAGTAGCTGTCAGGTGACACCACCCGCATGATGTAATCTAACAGTGTAATCGGGTGCATGATGGGATATGCTGTGAGCAGCCAAGAAGTTGTGGGGCGATTAGGGAAAGTGCAAACCCTCAGTTAGGTCACAGCCCTAAGGTTTCTTCATGGGTTGCAGCCTATTCATAAATAAGTAGACACTGTGAAGAGACCCTGTGCACCTTTCTGATTGAGATCCCCCATCAGTCTCATCGCCCTTCAAATCTCTAAACTTAAGCTACCATGTTGCCTGACTACTCTGGGAGCCATCAGAACCTGCCTGCCATCTGACTGCCTCTGTATCCGCCAGCTGTGGTCTCCTTGCGACATCTTCCTGTTTCCTAGTTTGTCTGCTTATTTCCTGGGTCATCAGCCCCCGCTGCTATGAAAGTCAGACAAAGCTTCCAGCTTAACAACTGAGCCACAGACATGAACCAAACTGAACTCCACACTTCTACAACTGCATAAGCCACTTTCCTGATATAAATTTCTTTATATTTATATGTATGCATGTGTGCACACAACTAATTTTGCTTCACAAGAGAACCCAACCTAACACAATCACACAAATACTTCCCCTCACTACCACCACCATCATGTTGTGTGGATTGTGTAAAAGGAGATAGCATGACCTTGTATTATTGATGGCAGTAGAGAATGCAGTGATACAAACACATTTCACGGCCAATAGCATAATTCCTGCTAAAGCACCAGCAGTCTCACTCAAGACTGCTTTTTACGCCATCCATGTAGATAGCAGTACAGCAACAAGGCCACGTGTCTGCCTTCATGTTCTTATGAGAAGAATTTTACCTTGTTGGGAAAAAGCCCAGGGATTGATAGATTGTGCTTGAGAACAACTGGAGTCACCATCATCATTAAAAACAGATCTTCCCCGAACCCTAAAGGTCTCTTCATTGCTGACCTTACAGAATGTGACTTCAGTCATTGATGATGGATCACATCCAAAGATGAATATTTCAGAATTGCCTCTGTAAGTGCCACCCTGAGGAGTGTACACATTGTTGTGACAAGTTAAGAGAAATCAAAGTCCATTTCTTCCAGATCAAAGGGTCTGATCTTACAGTGAAATAAGAGGAAAAATTAAAAGAAGAAAAATGGCACACATGTACCATTAGAAACAGAAGCAAACACATACAGATACCATTAATTACACATTGGTTCCAAGGGGTAGGCATATGTTCATGAAGAGTATGTGGCTCAGCATGGCTGCCCGTACGAATTCCAGCTCAGCAGAACTGGTTCTTCCCCTTGTTCAGAAGCAGCTACACCACCACACAAGAAACTCTTGACTGAGATGGCAGTTCTGCCAAGGGCACTATATAAGTTTAATGCAATCCAGATACAATTACCCTCATCTTTCTTCAAAGAAATGGAAAAACTGATTACCAACTTCATATGGA
>NW_022111372.1:32508277-32509854 GCF_000313985.2 Echinops telfairi | reverse complement strand
GGAAATGTTTTGAGAATGATGAGGGCAATGAATGTACAAATGCGCTTTACACAATTGATGTATGTGTGGATTGTGATAAGAGTTGTATGAACCCCAATAAAATGATTTTTTTTAAAAAGAAACTCTTGACTCACAGCCTCCATTGTCTATGGCAGATGATGAGTGCCTTTAACTATAATTACTTCTCTAATTATAGGCGAACTTCCCCCCACATGTCATCACACACCTCAATCCTAACAGAATGCAGGCAACAGAATCTGCTACCAATGTGTAAGAGCCACATCCAAATGTCAGCAGTCTAACTCACATGGACAAGCTCATGCTTGACGCTGCCAAAATTCACTGCTATCGTTATCGATTGCATGCAAGATATTCTTTGGACTATGGGCTCTTTAAGATCCCAATCCCACCTCTCATTTCATGGCAGGAAGCATAACAGCATATTCTGATTTTCTCCGCGGCACTCTTGTGAAAGGCAGGTGATTTCTTCCTGCAATTTAGGAGCTACCTTCTTGTCATTATGCTTTTTCTCTGTAGTGGTTACAGAGCCGCCTCTGACCTGCCATTCTTGAAAAGGAGGAGGATACTGGAGACGAGGTTGTGCAGAAAATATACTTTAGTTGTTTCTCTACCAGACAGAGACCAAAACCTCATAACTTCTAGCCCTATTGTTCAAGTTCACTCAGCCCAGCCTGAGACAGCCTTGTGCTTAGGCCACAGGCAATACTTACTGGCCAAAGAACATAGACCTCAGCATCCCACCTTGCCGTTCCATGCCTTTGTTCTCTTCAATCACACTCACGACCGCTCCCCCTCCCTCACCTTCCTGGATTTCTCAGAGAAGGGCCTGCTAATCATTTTGAGCCTGAAAGGAATGCTTTTCAGATTTTTTTATTGCTCTCCACATAAGCCCTTGGTATCAACTCATTTTCCCCCTCCCTCCCCACTGCCCCCTCCTTCATGAACTCTTGATAATTTATCATTATTTTGTCATATCTTACACTGTCCGACGTCTCCCTTCCCCACTCTTCTGTTGTCCGTCCCCGGGAGAGGTTATATGTAGATCCTTGTAATCGGTTCCCCCTTTCTACCCCACGCTCCCTCCACCATCCCGGTATCGCCATTCTCACCACTGGTCCTGAAGGGATCATCCATCCTGGATTCCCTGTGTTTCCAGTTCCTATCTGTACCACTGTACATCCTCTGGTCTAGCCAGATTTGTAAGGTAGCATTGGGATCATGACAGTGGGTGGGAAGGAAGCATTTAGGAACTAGAGGAAAGTTGTATGTTTCATCGTTGCTACATTGCACCCTGGCTGGCTCGTCTCCACCCCGTAACCCTTCCGTAGGGGATGTCCAGTTGCCTACAGATGGGCTTTGGGTCCCCACTCCACACTCCCCTCATTCACAATGATATGATTTTTGGTTCTTTGATGCCTGATACCTCATCCCTTTGACACCTCGTGATCACACAGGTTGGTGTGTTTTTTCCACGTGGGCTTTGTTGCTTCTGAGCTAGATGGCCACTTGTTTACCTTCAAGCCTTTAAGACCCCAGATGCTATATTTTTTGATAGC
>NW_022111372.1:32497023-32507514 GCF_000313985.2 Echinops telfairi | reverse complement strand
GTTGGTCCTGTTGTTTTCTCCTCCAGATTGTTCATCCAGCCTATCTTATTTAGACAGACCTGCAGAGATAATAACATGCACAAAAACAAGGCAGAGCAAAACCAAGCAACAAAACAAAACAAATGGCCCATGGAGCACTGAGTAATTTTTATTCTGCAAAAGGGCATTAGGCAAAATAAGTTTGGGGGCCTTTGGTCTAGATGAATCACTATAACCAGCTTTCACTATAACCTTCTGCTCCCAGATCTAATCTACTTACTCACTTGGCCAAGGTCACTACCAGATTTCTAATATGAGAGTCCAGTAGTCAGCTCTCAGGCAAAAATTTTAACAACAACAAAAAGAAATGATGAATGCTGTAACTGTCTGGCTACCGCCCAGGATGTTGCTGTGATACTGGAAGCTAGGCCACTATCATCTTAAGTATCATCAATATGGTCACTTGTGTAGCTTCCAAACTTAAGCAAATTAGAAAGAAAAGCCTGGTGATCTATTTCCAAAATTAGCCAATGAAAATCCTATGGATCCCAAAAGAACATTATATAACATAGTATTGAAAAGTGAGATTCTAGCAAATAAGCAATGGTCACCAGACAGCATCTTGGTTGTACAGTGCTGCTAGAACAGAGATAGCACAAGGGGATGACTTTAACAAACGGGCATTTATTCTCTCCTAGTTTAGTGGGCGAGAAGTCTAAATTCACAACGTCAGCTCTAGAAGACGGTGTTCTCTGCCAGCAAATAGTTTAAAAGGAAGCTATTTGTGTCTTTTCAGCATCTGTAGGCCCATTATTCCTTGAAGATCTCCATGTGTCTTGGCATCAATCTTCCGTAGGTCTAGAAGGCCCCCAGCAGGAACCTGGGTCTAAGATGTGCGCCCTACTCGGCTCTTCTTTCTTGGTTGTGGTTTATCCCCCTTTCTCTTGCTTCCCTTTTCTTCAACTTCTGATTCCTGGGTACTTGGGCTCTCAAAGAAGCCATCCCGGTGTTTGTCCTGCTGGGGTGAGCTCTAATGATAAAGATCCAGAGGCATTCCACTCCACGCGTAAGCCTTGATCTGAAGGCACTCAGCTTTCTCACTCCCTGGGTTAGGAGATCCCGATTCCACAGACAAGCGCCCAGAGGCACCCCGTTCCTCCAGGGAATGTCCTGCTCAAAGATACTCAACTGTCTTACTCTGTGGGATGGCTCTAGCACTTTCGCACACCAGTCTCTCGGTTTTGCTACCATTGATTTCTACTGCTTCTTCTCACCACCTACAATATCTCCAACATCACAACTCTCCTCACTTCCTGATCCTCACCAGAAATGCCTTTAACGTCCATAATTCTACCATCAGTCTCTTCAAGGCAATCTAGGATTTTACTCTTAGGCACCTTAGAACTCTCTCTGCCTCCACTCATTACCAAATTCTGAAACCACTGCCACATTTTAGATATCAGTTAGAATAGCACCCCACTGTTGGTACCAGGGACTGCCTTAGCTATCAAGTGCTGCTATAACGGAAACACCACAAGCGAATGGCTTTAATAAACAGATATTTATTCTTTCACAATTTAGTTGCTAGAGTATTAATTCGGGGCACCAGCTGTACGGGAAACCTTCCTTTATGGGTCTTTCCTGGCTCTAGAAGTTTCCCAATGAAAATATCCAAGGTCCAAAGGGTGCACTCCACTCCTGGCTCATGGTAAATGGGTATTTAAGGATGCCCCTGCAGTATGAGGGAATCTAGGCATTTCAGTCCAAACATCCTCTGTTTCCACTAGATGGCATTGTGTGCAATGGGTTCTAGGAAATGTAGTCCTAAAGGCAAAATGTAGACTACAAGATGTTACCTGTTTTCATTATCTGAGATACTATCTATGTAAAACAGCTTAAAAGAGAGAAGGTCTGCTCCTGTGTGAATGAATGGCAGTCACTGGACCTTGGGTGGGACCTTTCGCTTAGTGGGTTTCCAATAAAAGGGAGCCCACAAACACCATATATTTAGCACCTCACTGTTCCCCTTACATTAATATGACAGGTCTTAATCTGACAGGCAAGGATCTGCACGTGTAAGAAATGATACAGGAAATATTCCTCTAGTCCCAACCCTCATGCTTAGTGCAGAGCTCCATCAATTAAGAATCAATCTGTACAAAGCAACAACTCATGGATTACTGCTCAAAGTTGGCTATAAACTCACATAAACTCCTCATATCAACAGTAGCTTAAATTCCACGCCATTGGGTAAATCATTTATTTATTTTTAATCATTTTATTGGGGGCTTGTACAACTCTTTATCACAATCATACATCCATCTATTGTGTCAAGCATATTTGTTGTCATCATCATTCTCAAAGCATTTACTTTCTACTTGAGCCCCTGGTATCAACGCCTCATTTTCCCCTCCCTCCCCCATGAACCCTTGATAATTTGTAAATTATTACTTTTTCATGTCTTACACTGTCCACCATACCACACCACCCTTGGGCCCTGAACCTGTAGAGGCTAGGGAAACGGGTGACCCTGCCAGCGTTCTACCCTTAGTGGAGACAGCTGGGGAGTTTGATCCCCAGGCAATTCACAGACCTTTCACCCTAATTGAACTCAGGCAAGTTAAAAGTGACCTTGGCAGTTACTCCGACAAACTTGAACAGTACATAGCTTCCAGCACCTCACCCTAGATCTTATTTGGAAGGATGCAATGGTCATACTGGGACAGACTATGACAGACTTTGAGAAAGAGTGAGTGCTCAAAGGTGCTAGGAAGTTTGCAGAGTTTACATGGGATGAACGAATAGTGCCCAATAGGAGAAACAGCTGCACCTATTCCTCACCCTGCTTGGGATTATAATGATCTCTAGGACGGGTGGGCATGGGAACATTTTCTGGTGTGTATCACAAGTGGACTGAAGTCAGGTCGGCAAAAGGCCATTAATTATGCCAAAGTGACAGCTATTCACCACGGGCCTGAGGAAAGCCCCTTAGGCTTCTTAAGAGTGGCTAAAAGAGGCCCTGAGGAATCACAGTGCTGTTGACAGAGAGTCCTACAAAGGGCAAGTCTTGCTCAGGGACAAATTTCTCACACAGGCCGCACCAGACATTCAGGAAAAGCTCCAGAAGTTAGTGCAGAAGCCTGAAGGAGTTACCCTAGAAGAGATGGTTGCTGGTGCTGATGCCACCTTTTATAACAGGGACCAGGAGGGGGAGGGGGAGGTGCAGGCTCAGGAGAAGGATAGAAGGACATCAGACATGCCCAGGTACTGGCCGCACTTACTGGGCCACTGCCCATCAACCGCCTCCCAGGTTTCCCAGACCTGTGACCAAAGTGCCAAGTGCTATGGGTGTCGGAAGCCGGGCCACTGGGTACTGAGCTGCCCTAACCGGAATAGATACCCCCCGAGGGCCATGCCACCACTGCAAACAAACTGGCCACTGGTCAGCCCTCTGTCCTATGGCAAATAACCAGGAGGGAAAGCTCCAGCAGGTCAGTGGGCAGCTGCTAATTAAAGATTGGCCTGACCAGCAAAGCAGCAGGAGACAGATGTAACGGTCTGGAACCTTGGGTAAGCACTGGATACAGCAAGGAGGTCAGTAAATTCCCTCCTAGATATTGGGCTTCCTAGCCTGCCCTTACCATCTTCCCTAGACCCTGGGCACCATTCACGGGTAAAACCGTGGAAACCGTTGCAGACCGCTCAGAAGCGGAGCATACAGATAAGTAGCCCTGAGAGCTGTTGGACGGTGTTTCACCACCACGCCACCACTGGGGAGGGCAGATAAGTGCTCCACAGAAAACCCCACCTCAGCCCTCACCGCCGTCTTGAAGCTAGTCAGTGCGGTCACCCAATGCCTGTGTTTAAAGTAAACGGCCCCGTGCCTGTCAGTCCTAAGATTTCCTTTCTACACTTCCTGTGACGCTACCCCACACCTTACCCTTGCCTTACCTAAACTGTCCACCTCTTTTGTTTCTTCCAGAAGTCCTCAGGTTACCAATGTCTCTGAGCCAAACGTGCCGACCCCAGGACCACCAGCTCCGGGATCATCCATTGTGGGCCAGGAGTGGACAACCCCGTCCAACAGAGTAGGAAGGATGTGGACCCAGAGCCCCATGCCGTGCCCCTTTTTGCCATCAGGAAGCAGCTAGAGATGTTGCCCAGTACCCCCCAAAGATTTGGGTCCATACTCCTTCCGTGGGGAAATGTTAGGTAGCTAACAGGGACCAGGCGTGTCTAAGGGGCATGCGCCATTTCAGGCCCTCAAGCCAAGTGAGCGGTAGACCTGGGTGGGCCCAATCTAGGCCAGGTGGGCTTAATTCAGCCAATGGGGTCAACCAGTACCTCGACCATGCCTCCCAGCCGAACTTGAGACCACCTGGCCCTTCAACTGCTTCTCTGCCTTCCGCTGGGCCGTGCCATGGTCTCTACTCTGGCCTCAGGCCACCAGGTGTGGGTGTGCAGTCCAGCGAGTTGCCCGTGTTCAGTGACTGGGAAACCTGAAACTTCTTCCGTCCTTTCATAAAAACTCACTTGGATCACAAACCAGGCTTTGGAGTGAATTCTTTTTCATGCGAAGCCAAGAACCAAGGCATTTCCCACCCGAGAAGCCTAACACTCACAGTTTCTCTCACATGCACTTCACTCCTTCTCTGGCTGAAAGTATATAGCTTTTACTAAAGAGAACTCTGGCAGGAAAATCATAGGTTTTAATGTGAAATGATTCACAGTTAAAATATGACACTTTTTAGAAGCTCATTAAAACTACTAAATATTGACAGGTTGTTAGAAAGTACTACTGTTCCATTTAACCAAACCAAATTCACTGCCATCTAGTCAATGCTGACTCATAGAGACCTGTAGGGCTGGGTTGAATTGCCCCCATGAATTTCTGAGCCTGTAACTCTTCATGGGAGTAGAAAACCGCATCTTTCTCCTAAGGAGCAGTTGCTGGTTTCAAACTGCTGACCTTGCAGAGGACAGCCCAATGAATAACCACCACACCACTGGACTTACGTTCCATTTAAGACACTTCTCAATTTTTTCACAGATACCTAGCTCTGAATAGCTACTGTTCTAGAATGGGCCTGGCCAGTTTCTCATAAAAACCCAAACTGGCAATTTTCTCTAAGAAGTCTATACAAATATATAATCTGTTTGAATCATAAAAAGAAACAAAACAGTGGCTCAGTCGGATAAACAGATCAGCCAGATAAACAAGAACTCAAAATAAACTGTGAAAGTGTATTGAAGCTTAAATTCTGAGCACGAGGTTTGCTGAAGGCTATAATTTACAATGAGAGCCCTACATCCATGTTTGAGTCTCCCAGTTCTTTCTAGCCATTGGCCAGCAACTGAAAAGCTTTGGCCTTAGGCAAGAGTATGTTTGGAAAGGGATTAATACCACTCCCCTAGTCAGCCAGAGAGACAACCTGAGTTCATGAACTAGCTCGTGTGTTTCCTTGATGGAAATTGAAACTGCTAGGGGCACATCCTGCTGAGTCATATCCTGACTACCTTGGTTGGAAGGCCCTCAATAAATCTTACCAACTTTTCTAATCTGCGATAGCATACATATCCCAATAATGGTCCCTTTCCCATTTCTGTACTCTCACCTACAACTGTGATAAACTGATATGCATCCAACTATACTTTTATGACAGTTTTCCCTGTCCTCCAAATCCTACTGAACTGACGGGATTTCTGTGCGCCCTCCAACACCCTTATGGTTTCGACGGTCTCCTACATCTGAGTGAGCTGTCTTTGTCTGTGTGTTGTCCTAGTCCTGCTGACGACTTAATTAATGTGTCTCTATGGTTATACAGTATTTGGGTTTAGGGTCTCTTTTCTCCCCTAGACAACACAGAGCCCCAAACTTGCAATTATTATTAAATTTGATCAAGCTCATCAAACATCCAAATACTTAGAATTTTTTTAAAGTATCTCTGAGGTTATAAAAACAAATGGAAAATACGTAGTATATTCTCCTAGTGAAAACAAAGTAAGGCACTCCCCTCCTCCACTGACTTCCTTAGAACTTATCTTAGATTACACATTCTTCACCTTTCAAAAAGGTACACAAGGGACTTCCAGCAAGATAGTGAGCTAAGGAGACAGTCATGGTATACAGACCCTCTACAACAAAGACACTAACGGGGAAAACTCTCACTACCATCGAGTCAATAGTGGATTTCTGAGACTATAACCCTTTACAGGAGTAGAAACCATTATCTTCCTCCTGTGGAGTGGCAGGTAGATTTGAGCTACTAATCTTACTGTTAGCAACCCAAAGCATAACCCACTGCACCACTGGAGCTCCTAAAGATACCCATTAGATACTGTGAAGTAGTTTCCAACTCACAGAGGCCCCGTGTACACACTGCCCAAGCCTGTACCATCCTCAAAATGGTTCTTATGTTTGAGCCATCAATGCAATCATTTGTCAACCCATCTTGTCAAAAGTCTTCCTCTTTTTTGCTGCCCCACTACTTTACCAAGTATGATGTCTTCTCTCTGGGTCTCTGTGCCCCTTTCTCTCTGGGTCTCTCTCTTTATCTCTCTGTGTCTCTTCTGACAACGTATCCAAAGTACGTAAAATGAAGTTTTGGCATCCTTGCCTCTAAGAGTGTTCTGACTATATTTCCTTCATGATTTTTAAAACAGTTTTATTGGCGTATAATCCACATATCATATACTTCAATAGTTCAATCATATCAAGAAGAATTGTACAATCATTACCACAATCAATCTTAAGGCAAGAGAGATTTGTTTGTTCTTTTGACAGTCCAAGGTACTTTCAATATTTTTCTCCAGTATCACAATCCAAATTTATTTGTTCTTCAGAATCGAGAACAGCCTACATTTCCATCAACCGATGAATGGATTTAAAAACTCTGGTGTATATATATATACAATGGAGTACTACACCTCCCTAAAAGCTGTGATGAATGCATGAAGCACATCAATGCTTGGGAAGAGTGGGAGGAAATCATGCTAACCAAAGTAAGCCAAGCACAAAAGGGCAAGGACAACATGAGTCCACTGAGGTAAGCTTAAAAAGCACAAGGGGCATTGGGGAAAAGCCACCAAATGCATAAATTATCAGGGGGAGGTCCAGGCACTCTGGCAGGGGTTGGACCCAACCTAGGGATGCTTATAGCAACCAACTAAAAGGGAGGGGAAAAGATAGTGGGGAGAAAGGGCACTAACCCGCCCATGGGGAGGGTATTGTTTATGTCTCCACAGGAAAGGGAGAGAGGGACCAGACTTTAACCTGAGGCACCAAACCTCAAGGGCAACATACTGGCATGAACTAACACAACTAACAGAAAGTGTTAGTTGACTAGTCGGTTAACGTAGTAGAACTAAGTGAGCTAACAGAAAGGTCTGCAGGACCGGCCCCAGAAGAATGCACTACGGAGGACAGCACTGAAGATACAGCCTGAGGCGAGTGACGGGTCTGCCCAGACCACACAGGAGTGAACCATGAGGGAAAGAGAGAGAGAGAACAGCATGGGGCCCACCAAGCCTTGAGGATGACATTCCTGCTCCGAGCAGCCAATGCACAGAGAGGACCGTGGGGCTGGCCCCACCACAAGACACAACACCTCTCACTGGCCTACAGTGCTAAGGGGGACAGCACTGGAGATACAGAGTGGATATTGTGCCCAGTCTGATCGCCCGATGCCAGAGGGAAACAGGAATGGAGTACAACAGAGCAGCAAGGGGAACAGAGCAAGGAAGTCCCCGAGGAGTCCAGAAAGTAGACAGGGTGTGGCACTTCACCAGATCCGATTGGAAAACAATCAAAAGGGTCAGCAGACAAAACTGGAACTATTTATAGGCATTTTGCTTCTTTTTTCTCATGTCTATCTATATAAGATAGGCAGGTTAACCAATACCAAGAAGAAAATAATGGGGTTGACAGCTCCAGAGGGGCATGGGAGAGGAGGAGGTGGGAGAAAGGGAGGGGGAGCCAACAAACCCAGGGGCAAGGGAACAATAATAGATCTGCAATCAATGGTGAGGAGGACATAGAATGCCTGGTGGGGGTTGATCAAGTACAATGTCACCCAAAGAAGGTACTGAGAGTCAAGTGAAAGGTTAACATGACAGTGGGATAGGAGGAAAGTAAAAAGAAATAGAGGAAAGAACTAGGAGGCAAGAGACATTTATAGAGGTACAGATATAGGCATGCACATATGGAAATATATACATATATTAATAGAAATATAGGTATATGTACATATAGTTAAATGTTAAGTATTAAGATAGCATATGGGCATTGGGGTCTCTACTCAAGTCCTCCCTCAATGCAAGAACACTTTATTCTAATAACGTGGTGTTCTGTAATGCTCATCTTCCCGACCCAAACACTGAAGTCAAAATGGGTGCATAAGCAAATGTGGTAAAGAAAGCTGATGCTGCCTGGCTATTAAAAAATATAGTGTGTGAATTCTTAAAGGCTTGAAGTTAAACAAGTGGCCATCTAGTAAATAAGCCCACATAGAAAAAGCACACCAGCCTGTGTGATCATGAGGTGCCAATGGGATCAGGGATCAGGCATCAGAAGACCCAAAACAAACAAATGTATCGATGCAAATGAGGGAGGTCAGAGAGGTCACCCAAAGCCCATCATAGATAATTGGACATTCCCTCACAGAAAGGTGACAAGGAAGAAATGAGTCAGTCATGGTGCAGGGTAGCACCAAGGGAACACACCAACATTCCTCTAATTCTTTAATGCTTCCTTTGACCCCAGTTCTACCTAACAAATCCAGCTAGACCAGAACATGTACACTGGTACTGATAAGAGCTCTCGACACATGAAATCCAGAACAGATAAACCTCTCAGGAATAGTAATGGGAGTAGCAATACCATGAGGGTAGTGGGGAAGGTAGGGGTAGAAGCAGAAGAAACAGGGAACAGATTACAATAATCAACATATAACCCACCCCCCAGGGGGATGAAAAACAGAAATGTGGTCAAAGAGAGACATTGAATGGTGTAAGATATGAAAATAATAATTTACCAAGGGGTCATGGGTACGGATATGTTTAATACAATTGATGTATGGATTGTTCTAAGAGCTGTAAGAACTCCCAATAAAATGATTTATTCATGTTTTTTAATGGAAGATTTTAAAAAAAACCTACAAATCCAGAGACCCACATAAATGAAAGAATATACAATTCTTATGAATAGTAACATTGTGAAAATATCAACTCTACCCAAAGCAATTTAAAGTTAGAATGCAATCCCGATCTGATTCCAGAGTCATTCTTTAAGAAATGGGGGGGAGGGGGACGCACCAATTTTATATATAAAGGAAAGAAAACACTACTAGAGAAAAACAAAGAGATCGCTCACTTCCCAATCTCAAAACCTACTATACAGCAATGTCTCTCTGCCTATCTCACTGCCATTGAGTCAGTGCTGACTCATAATCATAACAACACCTGTGGGTTTCTGAGACTGTCACTGTTTACAGGAGGAGAAAGTCCAGTCTTTCTCCAGCAGAGCTGCTGGTGGTTTCAAACTGCCGACTGTGCAAACCGCAGCCCAGCACGTACCTACTACACCACCAAGACTCCATATCCACACAGCAACGTCTCACACACACACACACACACACACACACATGCAAAGCCATTGATACATAGATACACAGACCTACAGGACAGAATTGACAACCCACCTACGAACCGTAGATCTCTGACAAACAGTTGAAACCCATTAAATGGGGATGAGGTAGCCTCTGATACATGACGCTAGTGAAACTGGATATCCATCTGCAGAAAAATAGGACCCATATCTACCACACCAAATACAAAAAATGAATTCAAAATGGATCAAGATCTAAATGTGATACCTAGAACTGTAAAAGTCACCAGTTTAAACTTAGGGACCTAATCATGGCAAAAAACACCATCGAACATAAGTAAAACACAATGCAGGAGAAGACAAAGTAGATGACTGGGACTTCCTAAATATTTGACACGTAAGTGCATCAAGGAGCCCTGGCAGCATAGCAAATTACATGTTGGGCTGCTAGCCACAAGGTTAGCCATTCAATACCACTAGACACTCCACAGGAGAGAGATGAAGCTTTCTCTACTTGTGAAGATTTAGTCTTGGAAACCCACCAAGGTAGTTCTACTCTGCCCTATGAGGTAACTATAAGTCAAAACCAATTCAATGGCAGTGAGTTATTCTGTTGCTGTGCACCTATGTTAGACAGGGTTCTCTAGAGAAACAAAGCCAAGACACTAATAATTTTGTATATATTTATATAGATAGATAGATATCATAAGAAATAAACAGTTAATTAATCTATAAAGCAGTACAAATGGCTCAGTGCAACTCACTTCCATGAGACAGCTAATACACTGGCAGTCCTTCAAGTCTTGAGGGTCGCCAGGTAGTCCTCTGTAGAGGCTATCTGGGCACAGGCAGCAAACAGCAAGGCAGATCACCAATAGTCAGCCAGATGACAGGGTCCAACAGTCCCC
>NW_022111372.1:32493896-32496161 GCF_000313985.2 Echinops telfairi | reverse complement strand
CATTTGCTTACGCACCCATTTGTCTTCAGCGATCGTATCATGGAGGTGAGCACACAATGATATGATTTTTTGTTCTTTGATGCCTGATAGCAAAGCAGATCTTGAAGGAACCTCAAACTACAGCGACACAGTCCATGGGTTAGGTGTCTCACAGATAGTGTAGCCTACAAATTGAAACCAAGAACAAGCAAGGCAGCCGCACACTGATCCAATCACCAAAGAGCAACAGACAAGAAAGACGAGGCTCAGAGAGCCATTTATCTCTCAGCCCTTCAATTAATCCCACGTGTTCATTGGCCATGTTGGCACAATAAACCTACCCAGCACAGCATCTCAGGATCCCCAGTAGCATAGTGGATTACTCACTGAGTTGCTAACAGCCTTGTTAGCTTTGTGTGGAAAGGAGATAAAACCTGGATACGCAATGCACTACTAAAGAGAAACTACAAAGTCAGAAGCTTATCACTTCCCAACCTAAAAACTACACGGACACAGCAGTCAAAACAGCCTGCTTCTGGTACAATGAGGGCTACAGAAACTGAATTAACAAATGGTGTTGGAAAAATTGGATTCCATTTGCAGAGGAATGAAACAAGAACCTGTGGCAGTTAGATTTTATGTCAACTTGAACCTGTGTGGAGGTAGGGGTGGAGTCCAACCTATCAATCAGGTCACAGCCCAATGATGCCTTTTTGGGGTGTGGCCTTTTTATAAGCGAGACAGTGAGAATGTCTCTCTCTCTCTCTGCCCTTCTGCCTTCCTCCTTGCTGGGATTTTGTGTTTGCCTCGCCCACGTGGGCCACTGATGCTGGGAACCAACCTCTGAGCTCTCTGTGTCCTGTCATGTTCCACTGACTGTGGATCAATGAAACTCTGCACCCACTGGCCTGTGAACGCCCTGCTTCTCACAACATCTTTCAGCATCAACAGCCGAGAGCTATGTGAGTTTTAAGAGGTCCCCGGTTAGCTTCAGAAGCATGGACTCGAGTTGGACTAGGCTAGGAACTTGAATATAAATGTCCTCATTGATATAAAGTTCTTTTTATACATATATGAGTGTCACAATGGTTTTGGTTCTCTAGATAAGTCTATACCTCATTCCATATACAAAAATGTCCTCAACGTGGATTAAAGGACAAAATGTAATCCCTTAGAACTATAAAGATTAACATGAAATAAATCAAGAAAAACTTAAGAGCCTTAATATATATTTTAAAAATACTACCAAAGATAACAATCCATGATCAAACATAATTAAAAACATACAACGGCATACGAAATAAAGGACAGAGACCTTACAAAAATGAGACAATTGTGTGCATCACAAGATTTCCTCAAAAGAGTAAAAAAAAGAACCCACAGGTTGGGGGAAATTTTTCAGCAATGATATTTCAGACAAGAGACTGATCTCCAAAATGTAGTGAAAATTGTAACATCTCAACGAGAAAAAGATGAAAACTTTTCATTAAAAATGGACAAAGCACATGAGTAGAAAGTTCACCAAAGTGACATCCAGGCAGCCAACAAACATATAAAGAAATGCTCGTGATCAATAGTCATTTGAGTCTATTGGAAAAAGAAAGGTCCAAGTTGAAGCATCAAAAGAAGATGGAAGGAATACAGTCACTATACCAAAAAGAATTGGTTGGTGTTCAGCCACTTGGTGAGGTAGCATTTAATTGAGAAGTGATGGTATTGAAAGCAGAAGTCCAAGCTGGACCAAATACACTGATAGCAAAGTTAACAAATGCTAGAGAGAATGTGGAGAGACTGGAACCTGTTGGGACTATAAAACTGTACAAGAAAAGAGGTGGTGTTGACCAACCCAGGGGAATGGGAACAACAAGTGATTCAAAATCAGTGGCAAGGAAGGTGTGAGAGGCATGGTAGGGATTGATCAAGGGAAATGTAACCGAGAGAAATTACTAAAACCCAAATGAAGGCTGAGCATGATAGTGGGACAAGAGTTAAGTAAAAGGAAATAGAGGTAAAAACTAGGAGGCAAAGGGCATTTATAGGGGTCTAAATATAGGCATGTACACATGTAAATATATTTACATATGATGATGGGGAAATGTATATGCATATATTTATAGGTTTAGTATTAAGGCAGAAGATGGACATTGGACCTCCACTCAAGTACTTCTTCAATGCAAGAACACTTTGTTCTATTAAATTGGCATTCCATGATGCATACCTTCCCGACACGATCGATCACTGAAGAAAATGGGTGCATAACCAAATGTGGTGAAGAAAGCTGATGGT
>NW_022111372.1:32479930-32492828 GCF_000313985.2 Echinops telfairi | reverse complement strand
TGGATTTGTTTCTCTAAAGTACCTAGACTAATACAGGAGGGGATAATTTAAAATATAACAAAATAATAACTTGTCAATTATCAAGGGTTCATGAGGAAGGGGGAGTTGGGAGGGAGGAGGAAAAAATGAGGAGCTGATACCAAGGGCTTAAGTAGAAAGCAAATGTTTTGAGAATGATGGGGGCAACAAATGTACAAATGTGCTTGACACAATGGCTGGATTGTGTTGAGTTGTATGAGCCCCCAATAAAATGATTTAAAAAAACTGTATAAGCACTGTGGAGAGTGGTATGACATGTCTTCAAACAATGGCGAAAGAAATACCCTATAACCCAGCAATTCCTTTACTTGGAATATACCCTAAGGAATCAGAGGGCAAAACATGTTACATGCACACCCATGTTTATCACAGCACTATTCACAATAGCGAGATGATGGAAACAATTTAAATATTCATTGCAGAGGGATGGATTAACAATCTTTGAAACATACACACAATGGAATGGAATGAATTTCTAAAGAATAATGATGAAACTGTCAAACAACTCATGACCTGGATGTATCTGGAAGATACTATACGGAGTAAAAGAAAGGTGACCCAACAGAATGTGCAAATTATGGAACAATATCACTGATATCTTATGCAAGTAAATGCTTGCTAAAGATCATTCAACAATGGTTTCATGAGGAAAACTGACGGGGAGCTACCAGAAGTTCAGGCCAGATTCAGAAGAGGACGTGGAACAAGGGATATCATTGCTGATGTCAGATGGATCTTGGCTCAAAGCAGAGAATACCAGAAAGATGTTTACTTGTGTTTAAAATCATGAAAGATGTTCGTCAGGTTTATATCTTCTCACTATGCTTATTCAATCTGTATTCTAAGTAAATCATCAGAGAAGCTAGGTCATATGAAGAAGAATGTGGCATCAGGATTGGAGGGAGGCTTATTAACAATCTTCAATATGCAGTTGACAACTTCTTCAGTCTAAAACTGACGAAACATAAAATCAAGATGAATTGATCATTGCTGGCAATTGCAAACGGTGAAATGTAAAGCATGGAAACAAGGAAGAAGGAACAAGTTGAAGACTGCATGATAGAACTTTGCAAGACAGTGATTTCTTCATCATAAATACCGCTTTTCAACAACACGAAAGGTGACTACACATGAATCTCTCCAGATGGAATGCACAGAACTTAAATTGATTACGTTGGTGGGAAGAGATGATTGAGAAGCTCACTATCAGCAGTCATAGTCAGGTGCTGACCATGGAATACACCATCAATTGCTCTTATGTAAGTCAGATTGGAGCCAAAAAATTTCTTTTAAATATTTTATTGGGGGCTCTTACAACTCTTATCACAATCCATACACTCATCCATTGTGTCAAGCACATTTGTACATGTTTCCATCATCATTTTCAAAATATTTTTTCTACTTGAGCCCTTTATATCAGCTCCTCATTTTCCCCTCCCTCCCACTCTCCTTCCCTCATGAACACTCGTTAAATTATAAATTATTATTTTCATATCTGACATTGTCTGCTGTCTCCCTTCACCCACTTTTCTATTGTTCATACCCCTGGAAGGGGGTTATATGTCGATCCTGGTGATTGATTCCCCCCATTCTCCCCCATTTGACCCTTACCCTCCTGGTAGCTCTATTCTCTTATTGGTCCTGAGGAGTTTATCTGTCCTGGATTCCATGTGTTCCCAGCTCTTATCTGTAGCAGTGTACATGTTTTGGTCTAGTCAGAATTGTAAGGTAGAATTGAGGTCATGATAGTTGGGTGGAGGGGGGGGGAACATTAAAGAACTAGAGGAAATTTGTATATTCCATCAGTACTATACTGCACCCTGACTGGCTTGTCTCTTCCTTGTGACCCTTCTGTAAAGGGATGTCCAATTGTCTACAGATGGGCTTTGGGTCTCCATTCTGTGCCCCACCCACACCCCTATTCACATTGGCATGACTTTGTTCTGGGTCTTAGATGCCTGATACCTGATCCCATTGACACCTCATAATCACACAGGCTGGTGTGTTTCTTCCATGTGGGTTTTGTTGCTTCTCAGCTACATGGCCACTTGTTTATTTTCAAGCCTTTAAGACCCCAGATGCTATATCTTTAGGTAGCCAGGCACCATCAGCTTTCTTCACCACATTTGCTTATGCACCCATTTTTTCTCCAGCAATCATGTTGGGAAAGTGTGGAGCTGAAAATTAAAACAAGTCCATGAGAGTAAAAATATGACCTGGACATATCACACCTGAATTTCTAGACCATCTGAAGAGCAATATGATGCTTGAGGGAACAAGGCACTAAGCCACCCAGATGGAGAGTATTGGTTATGTCTCCACAGACCCCACCACAGTGCACCGAACCATGAGGGCAACATAACCACGTGGAGAAATGCATGAAAAGATTGGGCTACAGGATCAACCCCAATCAGAGCCAAACTGACCCCTTCCCTAGAAATATGTGCGACAGAGAATAACACTAAACCTACGGGATAGGGAGAGAGGCCGACATACCACTTCCACACAAAAGCAAACCAAGAAGGAAAAAGAGAAAGGAGCAGTCTAGACCCCATATGGGCACACCAAGCCCAGAGGACGACGTCCCTGCACAGAGTTACTAAGGCACAGAGAGGACTGTAGGGACGACAGTTCACCACATGTTGTCCCCTTACTGGAGCATACTACAACAGAGGACAATACTGGGGATGCACAGTGGGGAGTGAGTCCACTCTGAACCCCCGCACATGGAAATATAACAGATCAGCAATGGGAGCAAAGCCAGGCCACAAAGTCCCTAAAGAGCCCCAAAATAGACCTCAGGCTAGGAGGGGCAGGTCCCGGAATTCCCCCAGGACCAGTGGGGAGATGAGCAGTGAGCCAATAACAACAGAGACAGGGGAAGAGTGAGGGACCTAAAATTGACGGTGAGGAGGGTGTACTTTTCCTGGTTGTTTGATCAATAGAAATGGATCGAAGAAGAATTACTGAGAGGTGAATGATGGGTAAACATGATAGTGGGGCAGGAGGAAAGAAAAAAGAAAAAGAGGGCAGTAAAAGAAAATAAAAATTATATACAGAGATATAATATATGCAAATATAGAAACATAGGTGTATCTCTACATATGCATATATCTATATGTAAATACAACAAGGAAGCAGATGGACTTTAGGCCTCTACTTAAATTTTACCTCAGTACAAGAACGGTTTTTCTAATAATGTGGCTCTGTACAAAATTCACCTTCCTGACATGAGTGCTGAAGACAAAATGGGTAAATTTGTCATTTATCGAGGGTTCCTGAGGATAGGAGGGTAGGAGAGGAAGGGAAAAATAAGGCGCTAATACCAAAGATGGATACATGAATTGTGAAAAGAGCTGTACAAGACCACACTAAAATTATTTTTTTTAAAAAGAAAGAAAATGATGATGGCAACATATGTACACGTGTGCTGGACACAATTGCTGTGTGGATGGTTGTAAGAGCCATAAGAGCCCCAATCAAATGATCTAGAAATTGTTTTAAAGTTTGCTGGAAAATGGACATGTAGCATTTTCATCACCAAATAAATAAATAAAAGCAATTTAGATCTGGTTTCAAAGAAAGAAAGAAAGAAAGAAAGCTGATGATTCCTGGCTACTAAAAGATATAGCATCTGGGGTCTTAAAGGATTGGAGTTAAACAAGAGACCATCTAGCAGGGGAGCAACAAAGCCCACCAGAAAGAAGCACACCAGCCTGCCTGATCTTGAGGTGTCAACAGGAATAGGTATCAGAAGTTCAACAAGAAGCGATCAAATTGATAAGAAGCAGCATGGACAGTGTGGAGATCCAAAATCCACCTGTAAAATATTTGGGCAGTCCCTCACGAATGGGCCAGATGGCAGGGATGATAAACCCAGCGTGTGGCATAGCAGTGATGAAACACATAGCTCTCCTCTAGTTCTTTAAGATTTCCTCCTCTTACTATTATGGTATTTGTTTTACTTCATTAATCTTGTTAGACCGCCATATGTTCATTAGTATATTAAGATCATTCGATGCATGAAAGTCAAGATAGAAAACACTTCAGAAATAGTAATGGGAGTAATGATTCCTTGAGGCTATAGGAAGGGGGAGTGAGGGAAAGGAAGAAGTGATAGCAATGATGACTGTATAACCCCACTCAGGGGAAGTGAATAACAGAATTTTAGGTGATTGGATATATTGGATGGGGTAAGAAATGGCAATAATAATAATATATAATAAGGGTGATAAGGGCTCTTAGGAGTATGGTGGGGGAGGGAGGAGATAAAGGGAGAGCTGATATTAAAAAGCCCAAGAAAAAATAAAATGCTTGGAAACTGACTGTGGTAGCAATTGTACAATATTGCTTAATCTAATTGAACCATGGAATATTATAATATCTGTAAGAGCTCCCAATAAAATGATTAATTTTATTAAGCATAGGGTAGAAAGTTATAGCACAGAGACCAATAAACTATCTCCTTTTCAATAAAAAAAATACTGCTTGATGTGACTGAACTATTGAATTATATGTTACATAGATTATGTCCCAATAAAACTGCTTCAATTAAATAAACTCATTACATGAGGGAAAAAATTAAGATAATGGTATTTTTCCAAGGTCTCATGCATGTACCATATATGAACATGTAGGGGCGGGGTGTATAAAGATGACCAGCCTTACAAGAATCAGTAAATGTACACTAGAACATTGCAAATGCACATTAACACTGAAGAATCCAGTATAGGGCTCAATCAACGGAGGGCAAAATGCAGAACAGAATTAAAATGCTCAGGGACTCCACACTTTCTAGAACTATGAGCTTTGGACAAAGTTGTAAAACCATTGTCCTGAGATCATCTTGAACCCTTAAACCGAAAACAGTCTCTAAAATTTCATTAAAACTTAACAATAATTTATCTTACCTAGTTAAAAAAAAATTTTAAGGAGTCCTAGTAAGTTATGAATTGGGTGGGTAACCTCAAAGTCTGCAGTTCAAAACCACCAGCCACTCCCTTCAAAAAAGATGAGGCTTTCTGCTCCTGTAAAGATTCACAGCCTCAGAAACCCCAAGGGGTAGTTCTACTCTGTCCTAACTCATAATTTGAATGTCATCAGGTCAATTCTCACTCATCGATACCGTACAGGACCAGGTAGATCTTCCCCTGCAGGTTTCTGAGACTTTAACTCTTTATGGGAGTAGAAAGCCTCATCTTTCTGTCCTATCGTGTTGTGATGAGTCAGATCTGACTGCATAAGCAGTGATTTCGTGGCTGTTTAGTTTTTTTAAAAACGGCCTTGAACATTATGCTCTTTTAAAATTGGCAAAAAGACTAGACAGGAACCATGGGGGCAATGAGCTTATGCTAATGGGGGAGGAAAAACTTAAGAAAAAGAGGGAACCAAAACAAAGAAAAAGAGGGAAGCAGGGTCGCACAGTTCCAAGACCTTCAGCAGGGTCACTAAGTTGTGCCTGCAGGTGCTGTTGAATTTGTGTATGTGTTGCTGTGCATGGTCCCCACTAAAGAATTTACATTGTTTTCAAAACCAATGATACACTATTTCACACTGATCAGGTTAACAGAAATGAAACATTCAACAATTCTAAGTGATCATGCAGTGAAAACAGGAGCCCCTTATACAGAGAGGTTTTAAATTGGTATGACCACCTTGAAAAGCATCCTTCAAAATCTAAGAAAAAGTGCCCTTTTACACAATGTCCAGGTGCACCCAGTAACGAAAACTTGCTCATATGTGCAAAAGAAGATATGCACCAAACTGTTTACAGAGCATTTTGTACCCAAAACTAAAACAGCTATCAATAAAAGAAAGCTGAAACCATTAAAGTATAATCCTACAAGAGAAATTTATATGGCAGTGAAAATGAATGAATTCTGTGCCTCCCCATGGCTAGAATTCAGCAACACAATAAGAGAAATTGAGCTGAGTATCATATGACAACATAAAACCATTTTAGAACCCTGGAAAACATAAAACAATACCACATATTCATTATAGATACTCAACATCTGTGACAGTGATGTTAAACATGCACGTGAAAGGCCCTTACCATTTCCAAATGCGAGAAGGAGAGAGAGCGGGGGAGAGGTCTGGGACCAGGTACAGAGAGGACTTGAAGGAGAAAGCTAGCCACAGCCAGGATTGGACTCACCCAGAGATGGTCTGCCTGCTATTCTGATGGCTCTCTTATGTTTGACATCTTTTTCATAACCTGAAGATATTATTAATGACTCCAAGCTACACCCAGAGTCCGGGGACAAAATGAAACTTGAGTGTTCCCTTGCAAATTTTAATAAAATTATGGGATGGGGGAGGGGAGATAGTAATTAAGCCTATCAATCATGATTATCCATGATTCAGTGGAATCTTTTCCTCTTTCATACCCTCAGGCAACAGAAAACCAAGCAAAACATGGCATCCTGTACACAAACTGCAGCTCCGAAGAGAAAGAGAAAGCATCGTTTACACTGGGGAGAGGCAAACGAGAGGAAGACATTCAACTTCTATCTGCAAGTACAGCCAAACCTGCCCTGGTTAAATTGGCTTAAGAAGTGGCAGCGCAGATACGCATAAAAGCTCCCATGAGCAAGGGAAAGAGAGAGGGAGGAGGGAGGAAGAGAGGAGAAAGGGAGGAGAAGAGAAGGGAGGGTTGGGGGTGGAGGCAAGGAATGTGTCCAAGACAAATGAAGAAGCTGGTAAAAACAGATACCCCGGAGTTGGGAGAAGAGCCTCACCACAGATGATCGACTGCTGCGGAAAATAAGAAGTGAAATCAGCAAAACGAGAAAGGAAACAGGAGGCAACAGGGAGACAGAGATTACAAAGGGCACTCTCAGAGCTCTGGACACACCTTGAGAGCCAAACACCTCTAGAAACTCATAAATGAATTAGAAACGGTGAGGACACAGGACCTGACAAAGTAACACAGTATCAGGGGTTAGAACAGGGGGAGGAGGCAGACACTTAAGACAACTAATAATTACATGATTCATATTATTTCAGCAATTCTTATTTTTCAAACATGTTTATTGGCACACAAATGTACATATCATACAATTGAATAATTCAATTGCTTAATCATATCGAGGGGAATTGTACAGTCAGTAACCACATCTATCTTAGAGCACCCCTTCCCTCGTGGTTAAATCACCTTTAAAATGAGTTGTGCAATCACAATCAATTATAGTGCTCCCTCCCCACTCCCACCTTCATTATCTACTTTCCAAATCCCCTTTCCCTCCCTATTACCTACCCCCACCCCTGCAATCACTAAAACACCTTGTAGCCCTTATTATCATTAAACCTCCACTCCTCCTGTGCTTCACAGCTGGGAAACCCAACAGAAGACAATGAAAAACTAATCACACTAAGCCGGTAAGGATACGATGGAAGACCCCCATTAACATTCAAGAAGCCAGGGAAGAAATTTCTGTCATGTCTACAGTAAGGTCAACTAACCAAGCATCAAGTTCGATCCACCATACTCAAGATTACAATGGTCTGATAGTAAAACATGAAGTTCGATCCACCATACTCAAGATTACAATGGTCTGTCTGATAGTAAAACTGTTTGAGAGTCTTTCCTGTGGCTGGAGGGGAGATCTGCCAGGGGCTCAGGCTGACTAGATACTCTGCAGATGAGTTTTGGGCTCCCACTGTCCTGTCCTCCATGGCCTTCTACAAATTGGGTGTGCATTCAGCAATTCTATAGTTGTTCAAAATAGTTCTGACACACCTCTTTAACAATTACTTTTAAAATCGGCTGCTTTCCATAAAGTTTTCATAGAGCCCTTGGGTGATACAAATGGCAAAGTACTGGGCTACTAATGAAAGGATTAGTGGTTCAAACCATCCCAGAAGCGCCTCAGAAGAAAGGCCTGGTGACTTGCTTTGAAAAGATCACTGCCAGAAAAACAAACAAACACCACTAGAGTGCACACATGAGGTCATGTGAGTCAGAACTGTCTCAATGGCAACTGGTTTGGTTTTGGTTTGGTTTTTTTTTTTTGTTTTCTTATTCATCTTATAGAAGTAGATTGTGAAACATTTCTTCCAAGACACCTCTAGGTAAATTAACACCGCTAACCTTTGGTGAGAAGCCAAGCACAAACTATTTGTGCTGCCCAGAGACCATTTGGTAGATAATAGGCAAGTAACATTAAGAATTGCTTTAGCTTGTATAGTACTTATTATATCCTGCCAGTGTTCAAAAACTATATGTTGTTGTTGTTCTTTGTTATTAGGTGTTATCGAGTTGTTCCTGACTCAAAGTGACCCTGTATACAACAGAATGAAACCGTGCTTGGCCCTGCATCATCCTCATGATAACTCGTTCTATTTGAGCCCATACTTACAGAGACGGTGCCAATTCATCTCTTCATGGGTCTTCCTCTTTTTCACGACCCTCTGCTTTACCAAGTCATGATGTCATGACTGGTCTCTCCTGATAAGTCAAAAGTATGTGGGATGAAGTCTCACCATCCTTGCTTCTAAGGAGCATTCAGGCTGTACTTCTTCCAAGACAGATTGGTTGTTCTTCTGGTAATCCACAGGCCTCCTCTTATCGGAGAAGTTACTACGAATTGGGCTGCTAACTGCAAGGTCAGCAGTTCAAAACCACCAGCCATGTACAAAAGAAAGATGAGGTTTTCTACTCTTTTAAAGATTTACAGTCTCAGAAACCCACAGGAACACTACCCTGTGCTATAGAGTCACTTGCTTATAAGTTAGAATTGGCTCAATGGCAGTGAATTTGGTTTTGGAGTTTGGTAATCCAGGGTACTTTCAATATTGTTCCCCATCATTCCTCTTTGGTCTCTTTAGTCTATGTCCAACTTTCACATATATATGAGGTGATCTCAACATAGTCAATTAACCAATGGAAACCTTGTTCTTTTCTCAACAAATCATCTAAATTAATGTAAACATGCAAAGGACTTAAATGAGTACAGATTATACAACCTAACTTTTACACTACTCTATTCCCCTTGCTGAAAGGGAAGGCAACTGGTAGTACCTACTGGTGAATATCAAAGACTACCATCTTCAGTGTCAACCACACATCAACACAAAGAAAACAAAAACTCCCACAACTGAACCAATAAGCAACATAATGATACAAAGAGGATATCGTGAAATAGCCAAGAATTTCATTTTAATTGGATGTACAATCAATACCCATGGACATAGGGCCCTGGACAAATCTGCTGCAAAAGATATTTCTGACGTGCTAAAAATCAAAGGTGTGCCAGTCCCAAGCCATTTCACTCATCTGGTGGTCTACTGGTTATGGGGTGGGCTGCTAACCACAAGGTCAGTACTCTGAAACCACCAGCTGCTCTTTGGGAGAAAGATGAGGCTTTCCACTCCCATAAAGAGTTACAGCCTCAGAAACCCATTGAGGCAGTTCTACCCTGTCCTATAGGGTCACTTGCTATGAGTGGAAATCTGTTCGATGCCAGTGGGTTTGGATTTTTAGTCATATGAATGCAAACACTGGACAATGAATAAGAAAGAGTGAAGAAGAACTGATGCATTTTGAATTTCAGTGTTGGCAAAAATGCTGAATATACCTACAGTGCCCTTGCCAATTATCCTTACTATTGAAGATCCACAGTTAGGAGTTCAACTTCTGCACACAGCAGACTAGTTATTTTAGCTGGAAGTATAAAAGATAACTGACTTGAAAAACATACGGAAAACAACTATGTGGACACACACACCCTCCCACAAAAGAATTCACTTTAGAGGACAGCGCTGAAGTACAGCTCAGAGAGAGCGGCACTTCTGATCATAGCACATAGGAGCAAACTAAGAGGGAAGGAGAGAGTGGAACATATTCTGGCCCACCAAGCCCGGAGGACAATATTCCTGCTCGGAGCAGCCAATGCACAAAGAGGACCATAGGGCCATCCCTACCATGAGAAACGGCGTCCCTCACTGACGCATAGCGCGATGAGGCTAACACTTGAGGCACAGTGTGGGAATTGTGCCCAATCTGACCCCACCACACTGGGGTGAAACACTAAGGGCGTGCAACAGTACAAAAAGGGGAGCAAAGCAATGGAGTCCCCAGGGAATACCAAAATTAGACTTCGGAGCCAAAGCGTGGCAGCCCATCAGACTGGACTGGAAGACACTCAGACCTGGGTGTCAACAAACAGACCTGGGACTATTTATAGGTTTTTCTTTCTTTGGTCAATGGTTTGTTATTGTTGTTGTTTTCTTTTCTTTTTTTGTTTTGCTCTGTCTTGTTTTTGTGCTTATTGTTATCTCTGCATATCTATCTAGATAAGATAGGCAGATAAGCAATCCAGAGGAGAAAAAAACAGGACTGATGGTTGGTGGGGGAGAAGGGGGGGGAGGGGAGATGGGGAGGTGGGTCAAGGAAGTGGGCGTTAACAAACCGAGGACAAGGGAACAATAAGTGATCTCAAATCAATGGTGAAGAGGGCATGATGCCTGGTAGGGCTTGATCAAAGTTAATGTCAAGAGGAATTACTGAAACCCGAATGTTGGCCGAAACATGATAATGGGACAAGAGAAAAGTAAAAGTAAACAGAGGAAAGAACTAGGAAGCAAATGAGCATTTATAGAGATATAAATACAGGCATGCATGTATGTACATATATTTATATATAACAATAGGGAAATAGATCTATGTACACACATGTATATGTTAAATATTAAGGAAGCAGACAGACATTGGGCCTCTACTCGAGTACTTCCTTAACACAAGAACACTTTGTTCTAATAATCTGGCATTCTGTGATACTCACCTTCCCGACATGATCGCTGAAGACAAAATGGGTGGATAAGCAAATGTGGTGAAGAAAGTTGATGGTGCCCAACTATCAAAAGATATAGCGTCTGGGGTCTTAAAGGCCTGAAGGTAAACAAGCAGCCATCTATCTCAGAAGCAACAAAGTCCACATGGAAGAAGCACACCAGCCTGTGTGATCTTGAGGTGTCGACAGGATCAGGTATCAGGCATCAAATGCCCAGAACAAAAAAATCATTATTAAAAAAAAACACATCAATGTGAAAGAGGGGGATGCCGAGTAAAGACCCAAAGCCCATCTGCACACAATTGAACATCCCCTTACAGAAAGGTCACAGGAAGAGATGAGCCAGTCAGGGTGCAGTATACACCGATGAAACATACAACTTTCCTTTATTTCCTTAATGTTTCCTCCCCACAACTATCATGACCCCAATTCTACCAATTCTACCTTACAAATCCGGCTAAGCCAGAGCATGTACACAAGTACAGATAAGAGCTGGAAACACAGAGAATCCAGGACAGATAAACCTCTCAGGACCAATAATGAGAGTAGCGATACCAGGAGGGGGAGGGGGTGTTGTGGGGGGAGAATAAAAGGGGAACTGATCACAGTGATCTACATATAACCCCTTCCCAAGGGAACGGGCAACAGAAAAGTAGGTGAAGGGAGCCATCAGTCAGTGTAAGACATGAAAAAAATAATAATTTATAAATTATCAAGGGTTCATGAGGGAAGGAGGGTGGAGGAGGAAAGGGAAAAAATGTGGAGCTGATGCCAAGGGCTCAAGTGAAAAGCAAATGTTTTGAGAATGATGAGGGCAACAAATGTACAAATGTGCTTGACACAATGGATGGATGCATGGATTGTGATAAGAGCTGTACGAGCCCCCAATAAAATGATTTTTAAAATAGGGAGGAAATGAAAGGAGATCAAATAAAGCAGTCTTAATGCAGATGCAGCTGCTCTTTAAAAGAAAGTGATTAAATGTTCTCTCTTGGAAACTGACCTTGCCTACTACATACATCTGTTTTAAAAAGGAAATGCCACGAATGATGGGGCATCTATTTGGCTCATCTTAGTGAACATTTTGTCTTGCAGGTAAGAATGAGTAGAATTATTTGCTTTTGCTCACAAATGTGACCCTAAGAATTTCCTATCTCCATTAAAAGCTCTAACCAACTGTCCTCCACCGCCAGGCTGGAATATTACACGTCTCCAGATCCTTATCTTCTTAGAATTCTACTCCTTCACAGATCTCATTGAGCAAGGAGGAAATAAGTCATTGTGAGACCCACTGGAGATGGGAGATGGCGTTGATATTTACAAAAGGTTGTTATACATAACAGATTTTTTTCTTGAGGGGGGGTTACATCACACTAATGTAAAGGAATAAAAAAATATTTCACAACAAATGACAGTAGGTTTAGAAAATATTTCCTATATTGGAAGATGGATGCATCCTCAAATAGTCAGAAATCTAACTACACAATGAAGCAGAAGCAGTATTTTTTTTTCCATTTTAAAGCTTTGCAGACGCAACTATTCACCGCGTGTAGTACTTACCACACACACACACACACACACACACACACACACACACACACACACATTATCCCCACAGATACTGAAACAAATATATTTTGGAATGGTCCAAAGAGCCTGTCTCTTCTCATCCCTTCCACAAAGTCAAAACCCCCACTGTCAGTCCCTAGTGAAAGATGTCTTTGCCACAATCTTGCCTGCCAGCTCCCTCCACCCCTCCCACACACTGCGCATAGATGCCTGCGCCAGGTGCTTGAGAGTTGGGTGGTTTTTGTTGTTGTTGTTGGGTTTTGTTGTAAGGTGGCGTTCTTCGGTTTGATCCCGAAATGGTTCTTGGTGGCGTCAATTTCCTCCTCTTAAATCCACTTGGCAGCCCAACTTCCTCGGTGTGCGGCGTACCCACAAGACTTTGTCCATGGATGCCGCGTTACAGCGGTGATGATGGCATGTGCCATCCTTCCCTGAATCCTAGGACAAGCGGGACCGGGAGAGCCTGCGGGGCGCCCACGACCCCGCGCTCCGCCGCA
>NW_022111372.1:32478613-32479730 GCF_000313985.2 Echinops telfairi | reverse complement strand
GCGCGGAGGCCGGCGGGGCGGGGAGGGCGCGCGTCCAGTTGCGCGTGCCGCGGAGGGTGGAGGGGACGCAGCAGAGGGGTGCCCCAAACCTGGGCCACAGCCGGCCGGGCTCCAGGAAGTGGCAGAACCGCTGCACTGGTCTCGGAGGCAGAGGGGGAAATGGAGCGGGGTGGGGTGGGGGGAGGAACTGTCTATAAATGCCCGGTCTCGGAACCCCGGTGTAAGACGTGTCTTCCCCGGAGAGTGGAGATGAAATTTACTCGGATCCCCTTAGGCCGCTTTGGGGACTATCTCCCAAGAGATGGCCCCAAAGTTAACTTTGTGTGTAGGGAGACAGCAGCAACCCAAGCCCGTACATCAAACACCCCAGATGCCTCCAGAAACCACTGCCCTTCCTGTAAGAACGAGGTGCTAGTTTCGTAGCAAACGGTTTGCTCTGAAGCCATACACCAAGGTCAAGGAAACTAATGGAGGATTTGTGGGGGCTGTTTGATTCTTTGGACAACCTCATGAAGTGGGTTTTAGTATTACCATTTCCACACTGGGGGTGAGAAAACTGAGACAGGGAAGTTAGAGAACTTGCACTCAGCTAGGGACAGGCAGAGCCGGTGCATCAGGCATGCTGTGGAGGCAAAGACAGAACAACTTATGGAGTGTGGGGACCGAAGTTGAGGACCAGGTGGCGCCGATGGAACCTCCGCTTTCACTAGCATAAAATATATAGTTGCCAATATATTTATACAGGACAGGTGTTAGCATAGTGGATGTCACTAACATGTAATGTCTACTTGTCAAGTAGTCCTGGTGTCACTGTGAGTTAGGCCTTCCACTCCTAACTTTAAAGTCGGTGGTTCAAACCCACCAGCTACTCCTGGACAGAAAAAAATGCTGTTTGCTCCAGTAAAAACACTCTAGAAACCCTTGCAGGGTAACTAGGAGCCTGGACTGACTAGATATATGAAATTCCTTTGCCATGCAAAGTATGAAGCACTTTGTGTTCAAACCTATCCAGAGATACCTCAGAAGAAAGGCATGGCTACCTGCTTCCAAAGAAGCCCTGGTGGTGCAGTGGTTCCGTTGGGCTGTGATCCCAAGGTCGGCAGTTCAAAACCACCAG
>NW_022111372.1:32467333-32477930 GCF_000313985.2 Echinops telfairi | reverse complement strand
GGGTGAAGGGAGACGTCGGACAGGGCAAGATATGACAAAATAATAATTTATAAATTATCAAGGGCTCATGAGGGAGTGGGGAACAGGGAGGGAGGGGAAAAAATGAGGACCTAATGCCGGAGAGCAAATGTTTTGAGAATGATGAGGGCAATGAATGTGCAAATGCGCTTTACACAATTGATGTATGTATGGATTGTGATAAGAGTTGTATGAGCCGCTAATAAAATGATTAGAAAAAAAATTTAAAAGAGTTTATCTGCTTCCAAAATTCTTGAAAAGCCTTTGGAGCAGTTCAACTCTGTACACATGGGGTCTCTGAGAGTCAGAATCAACTTCATAGCCACTGGTTCAGTTGGAGTTTTAGGGGGAGAGATTTGGGGCATTGTTGGTCGTTAATTCTGGGATTCCTGCTGCGGGCTGTACTGGGAAGTACCTAAAAAACTTCTATACCAGAATTCCTATCCTAGAAACGGAACTTTTTGTTCATTTGTGCCTACAACCGTTTCAGAAAAGTGTCAGTTCTTATTCCTCCATAGTTAGAATGTGACTCTTCTTGCACACAGATGAAACGAGCTCAGAGTCCTAATCCTAGGTGAGGTAGAGGGAAACTCCTACCAACCTGCAGAATCCTTTAAGTGAAAGGATGTGGTTGCAGAGCAGGCGGGGAGGTGGCGTTGCAGGAGGGCGTTGGTCCTGGAGTTTGGAGTAAGAGCACAGTAGCTGTGTAGCACATTCTCCAGCCTCAAAGACAGGCGTTCCCACCAGCTTCTGCCTGCTTTCAGGCACGTCTGGTTGCCTAGAGTAACGACAGGAGCTGCTGAGCAGAGGCAAGCACCAGAAGCAACAGTAGGCAGCTAGGAGGTGAATTAGGTAAAACCAGCCACGCCACCACCAACCTTTCTATCCAGAACCCTCCAGGGCCTAGTCCAAGCCTTGCCTTCCTGTCCCTGTGTCTCTAGTTGTCAAGAGATCTCTCTGAAACATCACCACACCCCTCAGTCTGTCACCCACCTTAACTTAGACAGGTCATGCACAGCTTTCTTTCCGTGAGCAACAGTGACAAATGGCAGCCCAGTGCTGCCCAGTCAACGGACTCATCATGAACCCAGGTGTTCAGAGTAGAACTGCCGCTTAGAGTTTGCTTAGCTGCCATCTTTATGGAAGTAGATCACCGGGACTTTCTTCTGCAGCTCCACTGGAGCAGAAATCGTAATTCAAAGCTCCAATGTGGGAGTTCAGGCAAGTGGCCTGCCTTGTCCCCTTCACCATGGGCATGGGTCTCACCTGTAACAAGTGGAAGAACTTTCAGACGGATGGATTTTGCAAAGGCAGCAGAATCTCTTCTCCCTACATCACCTCATTGCCCCATCCACAGCATGGACCAAAGACTGCCAGTCAAAATAAAATGCCTAACCTTCCCAAAGATGGCAGGGACATAAAAGACTTTCTCCCAACCTCAGCAACATTGGCATGATAGAGAGCATTATTCTTTGCGGAAGGCTCTTTTGTTGTTGTTAGGGGCTGTAGACTTGGTTCCAACTTGGTGATGCTATGTACAACAGAACAACCAGTGCCAACCTCACAATTGTTATGTTTGAGCTGATTGTTGCAGCCACTATGACAATCCATTATGCCCAAGCCTTCCTCTTTTTTGCTGCCCTTCTACTTTACCAAGGATGTTGTCTTCTCCAGGGACTGGTCTCTCCTAACATATGTTCAATGTACATGAAACGAAGTTTCACCATCCTTGCCTCTAAGGAGCATTCTGGCTGTGGTAGTTACATAATCTGTTGTCAATTTGAGACTCAAGAATGTAGGGGTGGATTTTAGCCTGTCCATCAGCTTGATGACCTCATTTGGAGACGCTAAGGAGATAAACAGCTCGTTGGAACCGGGACACACACTCACTCCCTGTGAGTCATTTCTGCTGAGAAGACACATGGAGCTACGCTAATGCCCTGGAACTATAGGAGCCACATGGAAACCCCTGCCAGCGCTGAGACACTTACACCACCACTGAATCCACAAGATTTCCCACCCACTGGCCTGTGATCTTCCTGCATTTGGCGTCATTTCATGTGTTGTGTGAGTCTGAAGAGAAATTCATAGATTCGTATCAGACATATGGGCTAATATTGGACTTATGGACTTGATCCAGACTGGGCTAGGATGTTTTCTCAATATACAATTGCTCTTTTATATAAAGATCTTTTCTTACACACATTTGAATGTGTATGAATTTGTTTCTCTAGTCTACCCAGACTAACACACTGGCTGTACTTCTTCCAAGACAGATTTGTTTGTTCTTTTGGAAGGCCATGGCACTTTTAATATTCTCCAGCACCACAATTCAAATGCATCGATTCTTGCTCTGTCTTCCCCATTCAACGTCCAACTTTTACATGCATGTGAGGTAAGTGAAAATACCATGGTTTGGGCCAGGCGCATCTTAGTCCTCAAAGTAACATCCTTGCTTTTCAACACATTAAAGAGGTCTTGTGCAGTAGATTTAGCCAATGCAGTGCATCATTTGATCGCTTGACTGCTGCTTCCGTGGGCATTGATTATGGAAGGTCCCTAAGTGGCACAAACTAGAGCAAAGGTAACAGGGTGGGGGGTGAGTAGTGATTTACAAAGACTCAAAGCAAATGGTCACATGCAGAAATTTGTGTATCAGAGATTGGAATGTGATGCTTCATGCCCTTGACCAACCTCTCCTGCTACCACTCTTCCGAACTCTGCTGTCTCCAGTGAAACCAGCCTTCCTGGTATACCTGGAATCAGCAAAGCCTATTTCCATCGCAGGATCTGCATGTCTCCTTTGCCCTCTGCCTGGCATGGTCATCTCCCAGATACTCACAGGACCCTTCCAACTTCACCTCGATCTCTACTCAGCCCCCACTGCTTAGACAACCCTTCCCTGAACATTATCATAAACAGCTTCCTACATTCTCTGCCCTACTGACCCCTTTTCTACCCCACATTACTAAGTATATCTGATCTTTCTTGGGTGTCCATCTCCCACTAGAAAAGGACCCATGGTTCTCAGCCTTCTCTTCTGAGAGCTCAGGCCAGCATGTGGTTGATGCTGGACCAGACATGCTGAATGGATTAGTGAGCAAATGGCACAGTGTGTTCAGTGGCTGGTGGGAATGGAGAAGGAGACGTGTCTTGCATGTGCTTGGGTTGGGTTACAGAAAGTGGTGGGAGGTACAGGACAGTTTGTTCATCTCCCTTTAACCTTGACCAATTGTGATAGGAGGTAGGGGTATGTTTTCTCACCCATCTCAGGGCAATGACAGTCGCTGCTCATAAAAGTCCCATACGTTTCTGATGAAGAGCCAGCATAATACCCTTCTGTAGCAAGAAGATTCCAGGGACACTCATGCAAATTTAGAGAACCAATCAAAGATTCTTTGAGGTCTGCAAATGATTTTCCCAGGAAGCTACTTTACTAATTAGAATTAGCCTGCTTGGAAAGCTTTTGAGGCCCACAGCAGTTTTCTGAAATGTTAAACAAAGCTCTCTCATGGAGCAAGGTGGAAGGTCACAGGAACAGAGTGGCAGGCTGCAGCTTAAGGAGTCTGGGGTATGCAGCAGCAGCATGTAGCTAACCTGGAATGTGGCAAGCCCTGGTCACGGGCTTATGGCATTGACTAAATCTTTGGGGCCCTGTGAAGCCCAGCACTGCTGTAGGGAATCCTGCTAAATGACTCACATAAGCCTATTCCATCAGCAATGATCCATAAGGAGTCAGCTTTTCCCAAACTGGGTGAAGGCATTAAATGGGACTTCAGAGAATAATTGTAATTGTCATTATTCAAAGGGAAATAAGGAAATGTGGGTCTCAGCCCAAGGAGGGAAAAGCTCACAGTGATCACAAGTGATCTGGCTCTCTGGGTGGAAATGAGGGTGATCCTCCTAAGGATCCTTGATCCTCCAAAGTCGGTAGGACCTCATTTTTTCCAGATAAGAAAGAATGGGGCCCCAAAGGGAAGTCTAGACTGGTTAAAGAGTTCCTGGGTGATGCAAAGATTTAAGCGCTCTGCTACTAACAGACAAATACACAGGATCCCCATGAATTGGAATCAACTCAACTATAATGCCTGGGTTTTTCGTTCTGATTGTTTTGTTTTGTTTTGTTTTGTTTGGGTAGTACAAAGAGTCAACACACTTGACTGCTAAGTGGAAAGCTGGAGAGTCAAGTCCACCCAGAAACACCGTGAAAGAAGGGCACAGCAATCTACTTCCAAGAAATCAGCCATAAACTTGATGAAGCGTGGTTTTACTCTGACATACATGAGATCACCTTAATCAGAGTCAATTCGACAGCAATTGATGGGAGTGGTGGACCTTAGTCAAAACGAGGTTAGATTCGTGAAGAACTGAATTTGAATGGTCCCTGGCCTGTTCTGAAGAAATAGAATCCTATTGGCCATAGGAAAGTATAATATATGTTGTATGCAATCTTGTTAGCAATAATATTATAACATAAAAATAATAGCATCATTTATCATCTTTATCTTTGATACACATTGCTTGGATTGTTTGTTTGTTTGCTTTTCGACCAAAGATGACTTAAATGATGGAAATGCTGGGGGATAGGGGGAATAAAGATAATGTCTCTTCCTTGATTCAGACAAACAAATAAAAAACACTTTCCTTTGGTCCTCTCTGTATTTCTCCCAGAGCTAGTGGTGAACCTTTCAATTCTTGTACATACTCTCATGTCAACATTTCCTTCAGAGCCATTTTTCCAGGCACTGAAGAAACTAACTTTATAGTCATATATCATTCTTGTCTACCTGGTGCTAAGTGATTTCCTCATGTGTTGAAAATGAAATTCACACTTAGAGGTCTTCCTGTGATTGGGGTTATTTTCATGTTCCTTGGGCTCTGCAGACAGATCCTGAAGAGCTAGAGAGGGTCAAGTCCAGGAACTGCATTAAAACAGAGAGATGATTCCTTTGAAATGCATCCATCAGGGAGTGTGGACGTAATAGGTTGATTGTTCTTTGTAGGGGGCAAAAGAAAGGATAAGTCATCACCTTCCTCCTTCAGGAACATGTCAAGAAGAGACAAAGCGTTCTGTGTTAAGAGTTGGCCTTGAATGTAAATGGTAAAGTAGAAAGAAAATTAGGATGGAACTAAGAGGAAGAGGCCGAGTTGAGGCTCAGTTTGGACTTCATTGGTTATTTCCTAACTTTTCTAACAACAGAAACTCCATTTTCAAACATCATGTGTGTGGGTCTCCACTATCTTGAAACAAATTGGCTCAGAGCTATTCTGTTTCAGAGAGCCCCTAGACCTGCGGTTCTCAACCTGTGAGTTGCGACCCTGTTAGGAGTCAAACGACTCTTTTACAGGGGTCGCCTGATTCATAATAGTAGCAAAATTACAGTTATAAAGTAGCAATGAAAATAGTTTTATGGTTTGGCAGTCACCACAACATGAGGAACTATACTAAAGGGTCGCAGCATTAGGAAGGTTGAGAACCACTGCCCTAGATGGCGTAAATGGTCAGTTTGTTCCACTGCTAACTGAAAAGTTAGGGGTTCGAGTCCACCCAGAGGCACTTGTTTGGCAGAAAGGCCTGGAGATCTACTGAAAACCAGGGAAGTTCTCTTCTGACATGTGTGGTCACCAAGAGTCAGACTCAACAGCCTTGACATCCGGTTTGTAGAGTGGAGGGAGATGGAGGAGCCTCTGCTTAGTCAACACCCACCCCCCACCCCCGCCCCGTGCTTCCATAAGCCCCGGAGACACCACCTATGCCCAGTGCTTCGTCACCACCACTTGTTATTAGCTGCTATAGAATTGGCTCCTGACTCATGGTGACTCATGTGTTACAGAGCCGAACTGTTCAATAGAGTTTCCTTGGCTGTCATCTTTATGGAAGCAGACTACCAGGCCCTTCACCTGCAGTCACTGACAGCTCCAGCCACCAGCCTTAACATATTGTAAATGATCGGGCTCTCTCTCAACACCACAAATTGAGAGATTATGGAAGTTTCTTTCTAGCACTCACCACCAGTGGTCGTCTGAGGCCAAAAGGACCTTAGGAGCTCGTTAGCACGGTGTTGAAGTGCTTGGGTGCCAAACAAAAGCAATTCAAACCTACGGGCACCCAGCTGGAGAAAACACTTGGCAAGGCATGCCTGAAAGATCACAGCCTAAGCAGCCCTCCAGGGCACTTGTACTTGATGGCACAAAGCAGCAGCAACAGCAACAATAGGAGGACAGCACCCAATGAAAAGAAAGAGCAAGAGGAAGTCAGAGGACAGAAGGCGTCCATGGTTTTCTGGGGAAATGATCCTCCCTCCTGCTCCTGCCTTTTAGACTACGAGCAGAGACAGGAAGTCAAATGTTACTTAGCAACTGTGTGTCTCATCTGTAAACTGCAATGCAGTGGGACCGCATTAAAACCAAAAGCTAAAGTGGGATTCTTGGACCTCATACGGATACTTTTCTAATAATCCCACTAACTCAAGTGGATGGGATATGTTGCCATTTTAGACATGAAATTGAGCCCCATTGTTGACTGAGAGAAAGAATCCTGGGGTTCAAAGCCAGCCCCGTGGCCTCTTAGCACATCAGTGGCCCTGTATCCACCAGGGCGATAGCAGGGAAGGAGCTTTGAACCATGCCTGGCGCATAGGAAGCCTTCAGTAAATGTTAGTTCTGGTCATTTACTGGGTAAATGTTCAGTGCATCAGGTAAATGATTAGCACACTGCTGGGCGTTGGGGGCCCTCCCTGGGATGTTTTCCCTATTCCAGTGTCCTTTCGTGTGGTTTCTGGAATCTACAGCAGAAACATTCCCCATGTTCCAAAAGGAAGTAAAAAGAAGTGAGCGCTGCTCAATTCATAAATGAATAACACTCTGATGTAATGCTTCTACTCTCAAGAACTGTTCCTTATGATTCTTTTTTTTAAATCATTTTATTAGGGGCTCATACAACTGTTATCGCAATCATACACACATCAATTGTGTAAAGCGCATTTGTACACTCATTGCTCTCGTCATTCTCAAAACATTTCCTCTCCACTTAAACCCCTGTATTAGGTCTTCATTTTTCCCCTCCCTCCCCGTTCCCCCCTCCCTCATGAGCCCTTGATAGTTTATAAATTGTTATTTTGTCATATCTTGCCCTGTCCAACGTCTCCCTTCACCCACTTTTCTGTTGTCTGTCCCCCAGGGAGGAGGTCACATATAGTTCCTTGTAACCGGTTCCCTCTTTCCAACCCACTCTCCCTCTACCCTCGCAGTATCTCCACTCACACCACTGGTCCTGTAGGGCTCATCCGCCCTGGATTCCCTGGATTTTCAGTTCCTATCTGTACCAGTGTACATCCTCTGGTCTAGCCAGACTTGCAAGGTCGAATTCGAGTCATGGTAGTGGGAGCGGGAGGAAACATTTAGGAACTAGAGGAAAGTTGTATTTCTCATTGTTGTTATATCGCACCCTGACTGGCTCATCTCCTCCCAGAGACCCCTCTGCAAGGGGATCTCCACTGGCCTTATGATTCTTAATAACCTAAGCGATGATTTAGAAACATTCACTTAGACATCATTTTTAGAAGTGAAATTTGTGCTATGAAACTGTGCCATGCAGACAACAGATAGCTCAAGTAAAGCAATCGCTTGACAAATAAAAATAGCCTAAAATGTTAACATATGAATGTGCCTTTGTTAGCCCCTCCATTCTTTTCCTTCCTCTTTTCATCACAACTATTAAGGGTCTAAGAAGAGGGGAAAGAACTAACCGTATAGAGCTTCTTGTGGTGAAGCTGCCAGTAATTCATATGAATTTATCTCAAGAAAAAAGCCCATGATTTCACAGTTAGCACCTAGACTGGAAGCTCTATGTACCACCACCCCCATAGTTGCCATCAAATCGATTCCAATTCATGACAGCCGCACATGTGTCAGGGTAGAAATGTGCCCCCAGAGTTTTCAGTAGCTGATATATATATTAAATATATATAATATTTTATAATATATTATATTATTTATTTATATATAATCTATATATAATATAAATATATAAATATAATATATTTATAAATATATTAAAGTTTTATATATTAAATATATATATTTCATATATATATATATGAAATATATTGGACATACATCATCAGTACTTTCTTTCAAGACAAAGCTGGGTGTTTACTTGAACTACCAGCCTTTTGGTTAGCAGTTGAGTATTAGTAGTTTGTACCACACCGTGGTTCCAGAAGCCATATGAAGTACATTTAAAAAAGAAGTAAAGAATCAATGACCCCCTTTTGGTGGTGGTGGTGGTGGTGGTAAGTGCTATCGAGTCCATTCCAACCATAGCAACCCTATGCACTACCGAGGGAAACCCTGCCTGTCTGTGCCATGCTCAATTACTGCTATGCTTGAGCTCCTGGTGGCAGCCCCTGTCGGCCTCTCTCCTAGAGGGCCTTCCTCATTTGTACTGCTCCCAACTCTACCGAACATGATGTCCTTCTCCAGGGATTGGTCTCTCCTGACGTGTTCAAAATCTGTAAGACAAAGTCGTGCTATCCTTACTTCTAAAGAACACTTGCCATACTTCTTCCAAGATAGATCAGTCTGTCCTTTTAGCTAGATCAGTTTGTCCTTTTAGTAGCCCACGGTACTTTCAATATTCTTCCCCAGCACCACAATTCAAATGCATTGATTCTTCGTCAGTCTTCCTTAGGACCCATTTCAGTCTCAAGCAAAATATCACGTAATAAAGGTGAAAAGCAATATTAAATAAACCAAAACCCAAACACTGTCATTGAGTCGATTATGGCTCCAACCCTATAGGACAGAGTAGGCCTACCCCTGTGTGTTTCCAAGAGTGTAACTCTTAACAGGAGTTGAAAGCCTCATGTCAGACAATCTTCTGAGGAGCAGCAAGTGCTTTTGAACGGTTGTATTAAAATTTATTGAAAGAGAAACAGTGGGGGAGAGTGTCCAAGATCTCATGTACCAACAACTTTGAACTACCTCATTTATACAGTATTTTTTTAAATCATTTTATTGTGGTCTCGTACAATTCTTATCACAATCCATACATAAACACATTGTGTCAAGCACATTTGTACACTTGCCGCCATCATCATTCTCAAAACATCCTCTTTCTACTTGAGCCCTTGGTATCAACTCATTTTTCTTCCTTCTTCCCCACTCCCCCCCCCATAAACCCTTGATAATTTATAAATTATTATTTTGTCATATATCTAACTATACAGTTTTAATGTAGGACAACTTAGAAACTTTATTACTCCTAGTGATCCACTTGCAGCATTTTTGCTTCCTGTCCCAGCAACCCTGTGTTCCTCAGGCCTGGAGGTCCTGGTCCCGAAGGAAGGAACTCTCCCACCTGGAAACACAACACAGATTCTCTGAACTGGCAGCTGATAATGCCCCCTGGACACTTTGGGCTTCTTATGCCTTTGGATCAACAGGTCAGGAAGGGTGTCACTGTACTAAGTGGTGTGATTGATCCTGATTACCAAGGCTGACTTGGCCACTGCCCCTGCTGAGTGCCCCATTTGTCAGCTACAGAAACCAACATTAAGTCCAAGATATGGGACCATTCCTCGAGGAGATCAACCAGCAACTTGGTGGCAGGTTGATTACATAGAACCACTTCCATCATGGAGGGGACAGCGTTTTGTTCTTGCTGGAATAGACACCTACTCGATATGGATTTGCCTTCCCTGCACGCGATGCTTCTACCAAAACTACTATTCGTGGACTTACAGAATGCCCATCCACCGGCATGGCATCTCACATAGCATTGCTTCAGATCAAGGAACTCACTTCACAGCAAATGCAGTGCGGCGATGGGCCCATTCCCATGGAATCCACTGGTCGTATCATGTTCCTCATCATCCTGAAGCTGCTGGCTTGATAGAACGATGGAATGGGCTCCTAAAGACACAATTACGGCGCCAACTAGGTGGTAACAACTTGCGGGTCTGGGGCAATGTTCTCCAGGAAGCTGTATATGCTCTAAACCAGCGGCCAATATATGGTGCTGTGTCTCCAATAGCCAGAATTCATGGGTCCAGGAACCAAGGGGTGGAAGCTGCAGTAGCACCACTCCCTGTTCCTCCTAGTGATCCATTTGCAGCATTTTTGCTTCCTGTCCCAGCAACCCTGTGTTTCTCAGGCCTGGAGGTCCTGGTTCCGAAGAAAGGAACTCTCCCACCTGAAAACACAGCACGGATTCTACTGAACTGGCAGCTGAGAATGCCCCATGGCCACTTTGGGCTTCTTATGCCTTCGGATCAACAGGTCAGGAAGGGTGTCACTGTACTAAGTGGTGTAACTGATCCTGATTACCAAGGAGAAATTGGACTGGTGTTACATAATGGAGGTAAAGAAAAATATGTCTAGAATCCAGGAGATCCCATAGGCCAACTCTTAGTGCTACCATGCCCTGTGATTAAAGCAAATATGGTGAAGAAAGCTGATGGTGCCCAGCTATCAAAAGATATAGTGTCTGGAGTCTTAAAGGCTTGAAAGTAATCAAGTGGCCATCAAGCTCAGAAGCAACAAAGCCCACACGGAAGAAGCACACCAGCCTATGCAA
>NW_022111372.1:32462178-32463479 GCF_000313985.2 Echinops telfairi | reverse complement strand
ATATATATATATGAAGAAAATAAAGGGACCGATGGCCCCGGAGGGACATGGGAGTGCAGGAGGTAGAGGAAGGGAGGAGGGTTGGTCTGGCTCATTTTTAACATTCTGCTAATCAAGTACAATTAATTTTAAATTTTAGATATTAGGTCTTTGGCTCCAGGAATCCTTTTAGTTCTCCTTTGTAAGTTCTATTTCTGTACTGAGATTTCTTATCTTCCAACTCATTGCAAGGATATTTTCCTTTCTTTCCATGAGCATATTAATACCGAGTCATTTACGTTCTAACACCTGGATCATCTTGGGATTAATCTCGGTTGGTTGTGTTTTATTTTCTTGAAATGGCGCAAAAGAAGATGCCTTCTTGATTCTTCAATTATTGAATAATTTTGGTTTGCATCTTGCACATCCCATTGCTGTTAAGACAACCCCAACTCGTGGGGTCATGCTCTTCTCTGGAGACTCAGGTTTCTATTATGTTTCTCCAAAGAATGTGCATGCTTTTGTTTTATTAGGTAATTGACTTGATTAGATTCAAATTGAATTTTGCTTCCTATGTGGTAGTTTGAATTGCAGTCTGTTCTCTAGTTTTGAGCATGTCATGTATAATCCACCCCACCGATGCATGTTTTGGTGGTCAGCCAGAGATCTAAATAGAAAATTTGGGGACCCTCTTTGTGACTCGTCTTTTTTCATGGGTTCCTTTTATTTTTTCAGTGGCTGTAGTTTTCCTGAACTCATTCTTTTGCTTTTTTACTGGCTTCATTTATTTTTGATCAGCGTTTTAGTTGCCTGATATGGTCTCATCTCATTCTCTGTTAATCTTTTTATCCAATTTCTACACCATTCCAGAATCTACTTGATTTCTTTACTTTTCAGTGTCTTCGGGTAACATTTTCCCCATATTTTGTTTTCATAGTCCCTAATTTATGATGTATCCAAGTGACAATGAATTGCACTTACAGTCATCAATTTTGTGTTGTGTGTATATCTTATTGTTAGTAATATATGCTGCATACAATGTTGCCATTTGTTGATGTTATAATCTTCAGATATTCACTTGCAGATGTTCAAAGATTGGATTTATAAAGATACTGGTAATAAAAATCAGTAACAAAATAAATAACAACAACGAAGCATTCACCTTGTGTCAGAACCCTGACTTACAGTGAAATTAAAACAGAATCCGCCCGTAAGTCATTTCTTCTTCAGTTGCATGGTCAGGATCAACATGAATCTAATTCACAAAATATAGAGGCTGATCCACTCTATGGTTTCCACTTCTCTCTTCTTTTTTTTTTTTT
>NW_022111372.1:32446601-32460621 GCF_000313985.2 Echinops telfairi | reverse complement strand
TCTCCACTGGCGAAGCCTTGGTAGGCCATGTCAAAGAATGCAAAAAGATTCTTTTTCTTCACCACGCTGGCCATCTCCTTCCACTGCTCGGGGCGGGGGTCCACTCCGGTGGGGTTGTGAGCACAGGCGTGCAGGAGGAGCACGCTCTGCTCGGGCATTTTAGAGATGTCCTCGATAGCACCAGTGAAGTCAAAACCACAAGTCTTGGGGTCGTAGTACCGATACCCATGAAGCTGCATGCCAGCGTCCCTGAAGATGGGCGTGTGGTTCCCCCAGGAGGGCTTGGGCAGAAAGACGTCTCGGCTGAACTTAAAGAATCTTTGCAGGAAACTGGCTCAGATCCTGAGTGCGCCGGTGCCAGAAATGGTCTGCACGGTGATGTACCGGCCACTTTTCACCACCTCACTGTTCTCCCCCAGCGCCAGTTCTGCAGATGCCTTACAAAATTCAGCCAGACCCCCAATGGGCAGGTATTCCTTGTCAAGATTTTTTGCAGCAATCTGGGCCTCAGCCTTCAGGACACTAGGGAGCACATAGGGCTTTCCATTGTCATCCCGGTAGGCCCCAACTCCCAGGTTCATCTTCTTGCTGTTGGTATCTCTCTTAAAAGCTTCAGTGACTCCCAGAATGGGATCCGGAGGCCCCATCTTCACATGGGCCCACCAGGAGCTGGCTCTGGCAGGAGCCGCGGCGGCGAGGCCTGGGTGGAAGGCGACGACGACTCCAGAGAGGACGCGACCAGAGTGCAGCAGGGCCATGGTGGGCGGCAGGAGGGCAGTGGCTCGCGGCTGGCGGCAGGGCAGACCCGAGGACAAGTGGGCGCAGACTCCCACTTCTCTCTTCTTGTTTCTAGTTGCCCCACAGCATTTTCTCTGAACTGAGCCACCTGAAGAGGATTCATAGCTCATGAGTCAAAAGGACACATCCTTCAGTCAGCAAGTAGGCAGATGGCAGTTGAAATTTTGGAGAGTCCACATAAAGCTTCAACCTGCTGATCTGTGGATCACAAATTCTAGAATGGTTTCCCACTACTCCTTCAGGATGCTACTCACAAGCTTGAGAGTCCACATGACTCCCTTACTTCTTGACTCGCAGGGTGCTACCATACCTTTAGGTTTGGTAACTTGCTAGAATGACACACAGAATTTATGAAGACTACATCATATTTACGTACAGATGTCTTATAGCCCAAAAGGATTAAAGTGAAGAGATGCATAGGACAACGTCTGGGAAGGTTACTTAATCTTAAAGAAAACACTTTGATTTTGTTAGTATAGCATTTTCTCTCTGTCATTAACTTTCTTTCCACTGTGTTTCTTTGGGTTTATTTTGTTACTCTAGCACTCACTTCATTAAAAATAAAAATAGTTTCTTTATCTAGCTACACAGCTCATTAATTTTTCAGTTTTCTTATTTTCTGATAAATATATTTAAAGTTATGATTTTCCATTAAATACGTTTTGGCTATGCACAGCAATTTTGCTACATAGCATTTTCTTTATCATTTTGTTCTACGTATTTTCTAAATTCCACATGACTTCTTTTTTTTTTTTAGCTCACCAATACATCAAATGTCAATTTTATGCTTTCCATTTCATTCATAATTTTTTTAAAGGTCATTTTACTGGGGGCTCTTACAGCTCTTATAACAATCCATCCATCAGTTGTATCAAGTGTATTTGTACGTTGCCATCATTATTTTTGAAACATTTACTTTCTATTGAGCCCTTGGTATCAGCTCCTCTTTTTACCCTTCCTCCCTCCCCGCCCCCCCACCCCGTGACCCCTTGATAAATTATAAATTATTATTATTTTCATATCTTACATTGTCTGCTGTCTCCCTTCCCCTACAGTTTCTGTTGTTCATCCCCCTGGGGAGGGGAGCATGTGTCGATAATTCTGATCGGTTCCCCCTTCCTCCCCTCCTTTCCCCACTTTCCCCCTACCCTCCTGGTATTGCTAGTCCCATTCCTGTTCCTGGATTCTGTGTGCCCTTTACCTCTTATCTCTTATCTGTCCCTGTGCACATGCTCCAGTCTAGGCCACAGTGAAAGGTAGGACTGGGGTCATGATAGTGGGGTGTGAGGAAGGCTCAAGGAACCAGAGGAATATTATGTATTTCTTCAGTGCTATACTGCACCCTGGTTGGCTCATCCCTTCCTTGTGATCCTTCTGTGAGGAGATATCCCATTGTCTACAGATGGGTTTTGGATCTCTGCTCTGCCCCCCCCCCTCATTCTCAACAACATGGCTTTTGTTTATTTATGGTCTTCTGATGCCTGTTACCCGATCCCATCATTACCTCATGATCACACAGGCTGGTATGCTTCTTCCATGTGGGCTTGTTGCTTCTCTGCTAGATGCCCACTTATTAACTTTAAGCCTTTGGGACTCCAGATGCTTTATCTTTTGATAGCCAGTGAGAAGAGCATTGGAACTTCCTTGTAAGACGTTGAACTCCCTTGCAAGACATTGAACCGCACTCCACAGATGGACTAGAAGCCACCCCAGAAGGCCTGGGGAGCCCTGATAAGACTTGGCCAAATGATGTCAAATGGCCAGCTGAACTGCCTATATAAACCCAGGTAGAGACTGAAATTTCAGAGAGCTAGGAACCAAGGAGACATCAACTCCTGCTCTCTCCAACTCTACCCAGGGTGATTACACCAATAAAGGGCATGCTTAATGAGCCTATGATGCTGAATTAATTGTGTATTACCCTCATAGTAATAATTTACGTTAGTTTTTAGCTTGCTAGATTGATTGATGTGTGTTTGCAGTGAATAAATCAAGCATTTGAAAATGTCAAAGAGCATTAAGTAATTATTGAGCGTGTCATTTGTGACACCCAGGCACCATCCACTTTCTTTACCACATTTGCTTATGCACCCATTTTATCTTCAGCGATTGCGCCAGGAGGGTGAGCATCACAGAATACCAGTTTGTTAAAACAAAGTGCTCTTGCATTGAGGGAGGACCTGAGTAGATCAAAACCTATCAGAAGTTAGAAAGACCAGGAGGTCAAGACAAATTAAGAATAGGTATCATAATGAAATATGAATATGTGACATGGGGGATATTTAAAAAGTCATCAGGAGATGCAAATTATAAACCATGTGGGTTCTACACCCAAAGATTCCCTTACTCTAGGACAAGATACAATTTGATAGAACAACTCATATGGGCCGCCTACATGGCCACCCAACAGGCTGCACCTTGGATCAAAAACAGGAATGTGTTTTTAGAATGCACAAACCCATTGCAAAGATGATTAGCTTAACCCCAGACATATGAAAGGAGTGAGTCTGGATCCCAAGCAGATCACTTGGAAATGATATCTCCAACAGCTCACCATGAAGCATGCAGGAACACCAAGTACGATTCTTGAAACCTTAGCAGAGTACGATGTAGAGACCCCTATCAAAGATCTAGGAGAACCAGAACATCCAGCCAGAACATCGGGCAATGGGGTCCTGAGTATGTTCCCGAATTTGCAAATGTTTGGTTTACAGACGGATCCTCCATATTACGGAATCACAAAACTCAGAAGGCAGCAGTGATCAGAGTGAAGGACAGCAAACTCCTAACCAAAGTGGGTAAGATGACATCAGCACAACCTGCTGACCCAATAGCAGTCCATTTGGCAATATTACAAAGCTTAAAGGAAAAGGAAAGTGTGATCCATAGTTTTTCAGACTCAAGCATCCACTAACGACATCGCCCTTTGGTCGGGAATATGGGCCATGAGAGATTTTAAAATCAATGGCCAAGACATTTGGAGTAGGGACATGTATTAATCTGGGTACTTTAGAGAAACAAATCCACAGAAACTCATGTATAAGAGAGAGTTTTATATAAAGGTTAACTGTGCATCAAGAAAACATCCCAACCCAGTGCTGCCCAAACAAGTCCAATATTCACCCATTAACCCATATGTCCAACACCAGTCCACAAAGTTCTCCTCCATCTCACAAAACACACGCAATGATGACAACTGCAGGAGGAAAGCCAAGTCACTGAATGTGGAAGCATCTCAGCGCTGGCAGGGGTCTCCACACGGCTGCTCCAGCACCCAGGGCTGCATCGGGATAGGTCCATGTGGCTTCCCCTTGGGGATGTCTTGCAGGAAGTCAGCCTTGCAAGCTGAAGTGGGGAACTGCTAAGGCAGCTGCACCCTGGTGGACCATCACAAAGCAAGAGACCCGAGAACTCGAAAGGCGAGGCTCACTGAGCCATTTATCCCTCTGCCCTTCAATTAATCCCACATGTGTTTACCGGCCAGGTTGGCACAATAAACTAACTAACTCAGGAGACATGGAAGGAGCTAGATGAGCTAAAAGACAAAATCACTATTGAGATCGCCCATGTGTCTGCCCACCAGAAATCACCATGTGTCTGCCCACCAGAGATCACCATGTGTCTGCCCACCAGAAAAAAGGAAGACCCGTTGATGAATGGAATAATAATGCAGAGCAGGCATCAAAAGCTTTATTAGTAACTGGGGCAGGAGACATAAATACTCAAAGGACAAGCCCCCACAATTGATTAACAGTGAAGAGAAAGAGGATGTACTACCAGCAGAGGAAAAACAGAACGCTGTGAAGAGGACGATAGGAGAAACCCAGATTGACATACTTGGCATACGTGAGATATTGGGACATGCAGGAGCACAGGCAGTATACAATTGGATAATAGAAAGAAATTTAAGAGTTACTTGGCACAAAGTAAAGGAAGCAATAAGTAAATGGCCAACTTGCAAAGATAAGAAATCAAAATTTACCAGGAGAGAAGGACACATTAAGGAAGAGACCAGATTCAGCCAATGTTTACAGATAAATAGGCCCGTTAGCATTTTTAGAAAATCAATACACTTGTGTAATCATTGACAAATTTACCTCTTTAATAATGTTAAACCCAGCGAAACACCCAGATGCACACAGGACAAAAAGATCATTAGATCAATAGTGTGCCGCTTCTGGACCACCAGTAAGTATACAATCTGACCAAGGATCCCCTTTTAAAAATAGAATAATCAGGGAGTGGACCATGAATTGGGACGTGCAACGGACCTATCACCTAACTTACAATCCGCAAGCAGCAGGTGGAGTAGAAAGGATTAAAGGATTAATGATTTAATAAAAGAAAATTTAAAGGTTCAGAAAATAAAAAACAAAGGACATTTGTGTGATCTCGTAGCCACAAGCATTAATGTTTCCCCCAGAACTAATAGACCCTCACCCCTTAATGAAATGTTCACTAAACCACAGAACATTTCGTTATCTTTTGTAGGAATCAGAAATAAAATTATACCATACAAGTGTGGATAAGGAATAGGAACAATAAAAATATTATAAAAGGTGAGGTAGTGGTGCAGGATGATAATGACATGGTATGGACCACAAGCAGTAAAGGAAATCTAAATTTAAACTTATGGAAACAGGTTTCCCCAAGAGATAATATACTTCTCTCTTTGGCAGGGACCACCCATCAGTAACCAACAAAGTAGTATTCATACTTATTCCCATCAGCATGCTTGTGGCCTTACACCTAGCATGCTGGGAATAGCGTATTTCAGCATATATTGTGCTCATAGTCCCATAGCGTGCTTGCCGAGGTGTGCTATCCTCACCCTGGGAATCCTACTTGCCCTTCTTTAGGTCCTGCAGCTCACCGGGCACTGTCCAATTTGCCACTGCCGAAATTGCCTGAACCAGACCACATTGGATTGCCTCCCGGTTACCAATTACACCCTTTGCATCACAGACACCTGGCTGGCATCTTTTCACCTGAGAACTCTAAACGATATCCAATCCTGGATTCATATCGGCCACCAATGTGAGAGCCAGGATCCCCCGGAACAGGGGGACTTGGAAAGCATCGACTTGGAAAGCATCGAAACTTACCTTCTCCAGGAACTGAACATATACAGCTTCTCCCGCAGTTTCTACTTAGCCCTTTTAATATTCATCTGGAACATCTTCTTCGCCATCTGGCCGACCAAAGAAATTTTAACAACATCCTGGGTTTCATCCCACAGTCCCACCTGCTGACCTGGCACGCCCATATGGTGAAGCCCCTAATATTTCATCGGCAAAGAATTCAACAAAGGCGGCAACAATTTTATCAGACCCCTTATGATTGCCAATCTGCATCATTCTATATGGACCATGCCGGTGATAACTTCAATGATATTCTGGATTGTAGTTTCCGCAAGAGTATCGTCCGCGTCCTTGAACACAGAGACAAGCCAGGACAAGAGGACCTACCCAAACCCGAAGGCCAACCTGACACCAAAAGATCACGCATATAGCACATACATGAAGCTGACATCGTCTATTGAAGGTTTTGAAAATCCAGATGAAATAACATACAAGGACCATGTCTTAGCAAAATCACTTAAGCGTATGGACATTGATTGGGACAATGAAGATATTGATCCAAAACAACTGTGCACCTGGTCGATGAACCAACCAGTGTGTCACCGCATACTATGGAGATACAAGTTACCTGGGTACTATAATGTCCCAATCTACAGAAAATTTTCCACAATAGACTGACAATTTGATATGAATAGTTGTAGTCTACCACACTCCTGCAACATGAACCAATGTTTAAATATTTTACCAACAACCTCCCAGCCTAGGTGTCACATGCCTCTTACATGACCTCATTGAAGAATGATAGCTATATAAAATTTGAAGTTTCCCCGACACATGCATAGACTTCATACATAAATCATACTTAGGACTTTTTAATAGATACCGTTTGTTTTGGTCACACTATGACATTAATGATATATTGGATAATGAATATGAAGAAGGAGAAGGAGAAGAAGAAGAGCCTCCATTAGACACCACAACTATTGAAATACCATACCCCAAACCTCACTTTGGGTTTGGGAGGGTACCCATGGCATGGGGATACTGTGAAGACTACACAATATTTGAAAGGGACACAAATCTAGCCACCTTTAAATTAACTGAATTTCCCAATTTTATACTTTTGGAACTCTTTGTATATCAGGAGTCAGTAAGTGTTCTCAATCAGGTGCACATAAAGCCTTTTTATCTGAAGATTATTATAGAGAGCACCTATAGTACTACAATTGGACCACTAAAATTCTCCTACACGCGATCATACATTGGGACCCAGACCACAGCACAGGTGACACCTTGGAAAGTTACCATGCCCTTTGGGAAAATACACATGTCAAACACTCAGCCATGTCTGTGCAGAAGCCACAGCTTATCCTAGAATGTTGAATATAACAACCAAATCCGTAGTCAAACCAACAAATATTCCAGGAAAACCAAAAAATCAAGCAACAAAGAGTTATATAGGTATCCCAGCAGTTGTGTGTACAGAAATAGACAAAACTAAGATAGAGTTTAAACTCATGGACTTGTCCTATGATAATTGGCAATGGTTCCTGTAGCCACCCCAACTACCTGAGGGTTGGGACCCACCAAGACATGCTGTAGAAACTGTTGCATGATACATTACATATGGTGATTTAACAGACTGGCACACTAAATGGAACCTTAATTACACTTGGGTTGATTTTAATATAATAGAAGGAGAAAATAAAAGAACCATATTGGATGCAGCAATAGGAATTATCAGATGTACTTAATACATGAGGATAGAAACAACATAACTGATAAGATGAAGTTCACGGACACTAAGGATGAACTAGGAAGATCAACTTTCAAGGTAGCATTTTTTTATGTCAACAAGAAATTACCTACTTATACACGCCCAAGACCTATAAAATATAGAGGTGGCCCTCTTGCATCCTCGAGAACAATTCACAATTGGACGTTTATTTGTGGCACGACATTCGTGAGACCCATACCACCCACTGATATTACAAGTTAAAGATGCAGTCACACATAGGATGAATCCAGCGTTCCTCGACTGCCACGAGGAGCACCCAAAATTTGGCTTAAAAATACAGTCTCCTCCATTAAAGTGCAAAGAAAACCTTCAGGTGGTGGACCAGCTGGGGATTTTCAAATGAATTAAAGACAGTCTGAATAAACGGCCACGTTAACATCCCATTATTACTGTACAATGGAGTACAGTGGATGAATGAAATCTGGGCTATTAAACACCACAGACTCAATGAAAGAGAAATGATATTGCCTATTTTTGTGAAACCAATCTCTTGGGACAGCTGTCACATATTCAATAACAGCATGGGGTCATGTATAAGAGATAAGAGATGCTTCAATCAAACCCACTGTCAAACCACAGAACATTATAGAAAAGAATGGACCAATGGCAATGTGAACCCACCTCGGTCTATCATGATAGCACCAGAAACCTGCCCATCTTTGACCAACCAAAGTTATTCTGTGTCAAACACTGAACTACTTAGGATCCAATATGATTTCAATGTTGAAGACTTTAAGATTAAGAATTACATTTCATGGTGCACACGACATGCTGACAACGTCCAATTGCCTGAAATTTCCAGGCAATCACTACTGGGAAACTGTGGTCATTGGTATGATAGTAGGAGCAATTTGGGGTATTGCAGACTTACCATGGGATGCCACTCAAGACTTGAGATATAAGACATAAAAATAAAATTGGCTAATTTAGAGCATATAAAGGGAGATGTTTTGAATTTGCAGATGACCATACATGATTTATCTGGACCAGGGTGCTCAATACATTGATCGCAAGCTACTAGTCAATCGCAAATGTAGTGTGGGTAGATCACAAGGCATTAAAAACATAGACATAAGCCTATCATCAATCCCGTCACTTAATTGATATATACAGCAGCCAATCAGATGCAATCTTAGGTGTTAAACGCAAACAACTTCACTAAGTGCAGCAAAACTGACAAGCTAAGTTATCGCCAATTTTTAGACCTTGGGTTTTTCTCTTAAACTTAAGAAAGGGTATTAAAATGAGTGGGGGAGCTGGACCAAGTAAAAAGACAAAAACGTATCACTTTCATACAGAATGGGAGATGTTGACACTACAAGCCGACATTCAGCTGAAGTCCAGAGCGCATGAAGAGTTCTGGAACTTACTCGCAGAGGGAAAGTACCCAAACCTGAGAAAATGTGTTACCTCCTTGACTGCGTTATTTGGCTCTACTTATTTTTGTGAGGCAGCCTTTTCCCACATAAAGATCATTAAGTCCAAGTACCGTTCCACCATGACTGATGATCATTTGGAAGTGTGCTTGAGGCTGGCTGTCAGCAGCTACTGTCCGGACTATGCATCCCTGGCTCATTCCATTCAGTGTAAGTCATCATCAACGTAAACTCAGGTAATGACAAAAAATGTACATAGTTCATTGTGTTGTGTTGTGCCATATGGACTCATGCGGTTTTGCAAGGTACATAAACATACATTGTATATATAAATAATTCTCAATGCATTTATGAATAAATGTAATAAATAATAAAAATAAATAGATGTTTTGCATTTTTGTAGTTGGTAGATCATTTTGACTTGATCATTTTATAAGTAGCTCACATGCTGGAAAAGTGTGAGCACCTCTGATCTGGACAATTAACCTCATCCTTAGAAAAAGCTAAAATTTCAATTGCCAATCTCCAACAGGAGATGAGTTATGTTCAACATTCACTCAAAAAACAAGATGAGGTAAATGAAATTTTGTCTACTGCCATCAAGTCCTTCAAACTAAAACATAGATGTAATTATCTGGAACAATAGCTGACTACATCATGGAATGACATCAGAAGCCTGGTAATCTTCAAAACCAGGTTCTCCACCAAAGGAAATAGGAAGGTAAAATTAGATATTACACAACCCAGCAGATGTGACTCATTGCACACCTGCACTATGACAATACTTGCACTTGCAAACAGACAACCCATGCCTTACAGAGTTCTCATACAAAGACACTAAATGATATATAGGAGGACTTATTGAAGACAAAGGTCAACTCCATTAGTGAGATAATGAAATATTGATCACACATCAAGACATCCAACACTCGCTTGACATAACTACAGCCTACAAAACAGACAGACCATAGGACCGAGTATCAGGCATCAAAGAACCAAAAATCACATCATTGTGAATGAGGGGGAGTGTGGAGTGGAGACCCAAAGTCCATCTGTAGGCAACTGGACATACACATTTTTTTTAAATGGGTATGAGGCAAGTAAAGAAAAAAAAAAACCAGACAGACCACAGGGGATCCAAAATCTCAGACTCTTCCAATGGGTTGGTTGTAATGCAAGACTCAATTACTATGACCACAAAACAAAGAACAACACAGTGCTGGACTGCACACACAATTGCCTGCTGCTGAACAATGTCACGAGCATAACCCTAGGAAATACAGCAATACTAACATGGACACCAGGAGTATAGTCAGAACACATCATCCCTAACATTGATGGTACTCCATAGAAGACCTAATGGTGCCTCACATTTTAGGAAAAGATCAAGAACTAGCCTTAAATCATCTGCAAGATGAAACTAACCTTTTAGTCAAACACATGAGTAATGACCTCAAACAGGCAAAAACTCTAAATCACATCCTTGGGACTAAATACTTTTTGATGATGCTCCTGATATCTCCACCTGTGATAGGGCAACAGCTTAGAAAAAATTATTTTTTCCACACAAATATATGTGTAGTGGAATTGTAGGAAGCTTGTTTAGATCAATGCTTATACAAAGTAAGACAAATTTTTGGAAACTTTTTTCAAACTTTCGATATTGGATCTTTTTATTTATTTATTTAAATCATTTTATTGGGGCTCATACAACTCTTATCGCAATCCATATATACATCCATGTGTCAAGCACATTTGTACCTCTGTTGCTCCCATCATTCTCAAAATATTTGCCCTCCACTTGTGCCCTTGGAATCAGCTCCTCATTTTCCCCCTCCCTTCCCGCTCCCTCCTCCCTCATGAACCCTTGATAATTTATAAATTATTATTATTTTATTATATCTTACACTGCCCAATGTCTCCCTTCACCCACTTTACTGTTGTCCATCCCCAAGGAGGAGGTTATATGTAGATCCTTATAATTGGTTCCCCCTTTCTACCCCACCTTACCTCTACTCTCCTGGTATCGCCACACTCACCACTGGTCCTGAGGGGTTCATCTGTCTGGATTCCCTGTGTTTCCAGTTCCTATCTGCACCAGTGTACATCCTCTGGTCTAACCAGGTTTGTAAGGTAGAATTGGGATCATGATAGTAGGGGGCGGGGTGAGGAAGCATTTAAGAACTAGAGGAAAGTTGTGTGTTTCATCGATGCTACACTACACCCTGAGTGACTCCTCTCCTCCCCACTACCCCTCTGCAAAGGGATGTCCAGTTGCCTACAAATGGGCCTTGGGTCCCCACCTCACACTCCCCTTCATTCACAATGACACGATTTTTTGTTCTTTGGTGCTTGATACCTGATCCCTTAGACACCTCGTGATCTCACAGGCTGGTGTGCTTCTTCCATGTGGGCTTTGTTGCTTCTGAGCTAGAAGGCCACTTGTTTACCTTCAAGCCATTAAGACCCCAGACGCTATGTCTCTCAATAGCACCCTTTAGCCTTCTACACCACGCTTGCTTATGCACACATTTGTCTTCAGTGTTTGTATGGAGAAGGTGAGCACACAATGATGATTTTTGTTCTTTGGTGTCTGCTATTTGATCCCTTCAACACCTTGTGATCACACAGACTGGTGTGGTTCTTCCATGTGGGCTTTGTAGAAGTGTTAGCTATAATAGACATTTTGATTTTGCTTGTCTTCCTGTGTAAGAGATTGCTATTAAAATGTTTTACTTCATGTAAGCACCCCTAACCCTTGCACTTCCAGGAACCAGGGGGTGGATATGACAAGAGCATTGGAACTTCCTTGCAAAATGTTGAACTACACTCCACAGATGAACTAGGAGCCACTCCAGAAGGTCTGGGGAGCCCCGATAAGAAGCTAAAAGACCCAGTAAAGTACTAAGTCACTGAGAAGAAGTAAACAAGTGGACTAGGAGCCACCCCAGAAGGCCTGGGGAACCCTGATAAGACTTGGCCAAATGATGTCAAATGGCCAGTTGAATTGCCTATATAAACCCAGGTAGAGACTGAAATTTCAGAGAGCTAGGAGCCAAGGAGACATCAACTTCTGCTCTCTCCAACTCTGACCAAGGTGATTACATCGATGAAGGCAATGCTTAACGGGACTATGATGCTGAATTGATTGTGCATTACCTTCATAGTAATAATTTAAGTTAGTTTTAAGATTTTTAGATTGACGTGTGTTTGCAGTGAATAAACCAAGCATTCAAAAATGTCAAAGAGCGTTAAGTTATTATTGATCGTGCGGCTAGTGACAGCCAGGCACCATCTGCTTCCTTTACCACATTTGCTTATGTACCCATTTTATCTTCAGTGATTGCGCCAGGAGGGTGAGCATCACAGAATGCCAGTTTGTTAGAACAAAGCGTTCTTGCATTGAGGAAGGACTTCAGTAGAGACCTGAAATCTGTCCAGTACCCCAGTGTGTTGCCAAATAAATACATGTACATAGGCCAATACCTCTATTTTATGTATTAATGTTTTACATATGTATACACCTATGGGTGTACCTCTATCCTTAGCTATATTTCCTAGATCTTTCCCGTTTCCTTTTACCTTCCTCCTGCCCCACCATCACGCTTGCCCTTCTTCTGCCTCTTAGTAATTCCTCTCAGCTAGATTGCTGTTATTCCAACACCCCCAGGATCTCTATGTCCTCCTGTTGTTGACTTTAATTCCCTCGTTGTTGCCCTGTCTATAGCTCACTGCTCTCTCCCCCGCCTCCTTCCCCCTCCCAAGTCCCTCCAGAAGTGTTGGTCCCATTGCTTTCCCCTCAAACTTGCTTCTCATGCCTATCTTATATAATTAGGCAAACCAACAATCGCATAGTGAAAAAGAAAACAAAATATTGAGAAAAAAGAAAAAGAATAAAAGCGTACATAATTACAGGTCTGTCTGTTGACATTTATGACTATCTCCTCACTGGTCCTGGGGGAGTGCCAGGAACTGCCCCTCCTAGCCTGAATGACTTCCTTCTAAAATAGTGGCTGTATAGTAATATCTGGGTTTTTTAAGTTTCTAAACATATGTTAGGTGCTTACTTCTACTTTAATTATTAATGTATAGTTTTACTGCAGGTAATATTCTGTGTACTAATAATCTCTGAAATATATTGAGACTTCTATGACTTAATATACGGTCAATTTTCATAAGTGTTTTCCATAAAGTAGAGAATTTGTATTCTTTGCTGAGTATGGAATTATATGAGGAGGCTTCAAAAAGTTCATGAGAAAATTTCATTAGTTTTAATTCTATTTTTTCCACAAACTTTTTTGACCATTATACATATATAAAAAGATATACCAAAAGGTAGTTTATTGTTTCATAAGTTAATACTTAATAATAAAAGAGGTACACAAAGCTAGATTATGTTATAAGAAATAATTTTTAAATATTAAAAAAGTATATTCAATAATAACTGTCAAAAACAATACAACTGTTAAGAACTTACCATATAGCTTCTGGATTGGTATCCTCACTTGCAACATTCTCCACCTTTTTTTCTTTTTTAAATCATTTTATTGGGGGCTCATACAACTCATCACAATCCATACATACATACATTGTGTCAAGCACATTTGTGCATTTGTTGCCATCATCATTCTCAAAACATTTTATTTCTACTTGAGCCCTTGGTATCAGCTCCTCATTTTCCCTCCTCCCTCCCCACATCCCCTCCCTCATGCACCCTTGATAATTTATAAATTATTATTATTTTGTCATGTCTTACACTGGCTTTACCCACTTTTCTGTTGTCCGTCCCCCAGGGAGGGGTTATATGTAGATCCTTGTAATCGGTTCCCCTTTTATACCCCACCTTCCCCTTACCATTGTGATATCACTACGTTCATGATTGGTCCTGAGGGGTTTATCTGTCCTGGATTCCCTGTGTTTACAGCTCTTATCTATACCAGTGTACCTCCTCTGATCTAGCCAGATTT
>NW_022111372.1:32430105-32442516 GCF_000313985.2 Echinops telfairi | reverse complement strand
TATACCCGGGGTTTTAGGAGCTTGGGGTCTTCCGCAGCTGACTTCGGGCTCAGAAGCAGCGTCAATAAACTTCGCAGATTGCATCCACCAGAAGGGTCCTGACCATTCTTGTCTCGGTCCGTGTTGCGCCGTGTCATCCGCGCGCGACACCCCAAATGCTATATCTTTTGATAGCCAGGCACCATCAGCTTTCTTCACCACATTTGCTTATCCACAAACTTTTTAAAGCCCTTTTGTACATATGTTTTGCAACAATCTTATTAATCATATAGTTTAGGTCTTTAGTATGTACCTCTTTTTTCCTGGTTCATTTTAGTTTCTAAGAGGAGGGTTATAATCTCTAACCCAATTTATTTATCTATTTTTCTTTGTAGTTCTGTCCAGTTTTCCTGGTGTACATAGATGTTGACATGTGTTTATAGATGTCTTTGTTTTCCCTTTATGTTTTGGGGGATGTTCCATGTTTTCTGTTATGAAATCACAGACTCATATGATTCACATGTGCTTGGTTAATTTTTTCTATCCTTTTATTTTCAACCTTTCTTTGATTTTTAGTTTTAGCTTGTCTAAGATAAGCAAAATAATGTTGGAATTGTGTCCCCGTACCCCTTCCCCCAATCTGTGACATTCTGTTTTTAATGGATGAGTTTAGCGCATTAAATTTTTCATTTCTGCCCTATTAAGACTATTATTTCAAATTTCCTTTTTAGTGTACTTTTTCCTCCTTTTGTCCCTCCACTTCTGCTGGCATCTAACAGCAACAACAACATTATAGATACCAGTTTTCTTCTACTGGTTTAAAAGTTACACATTTTATAATTTTGCTTAAATTGTGGTTACGTAAGACAAACTCGTGTTTACTCACCTTTTTTGTGATTTTGTTGTTATCGATATGTATATTTTTCTTCTGATACGGGAAGTATTTCAGTATGAATTCATATCCTCTGCTTTCTCCTCCTTCTCCTTCCTCTTCTTCCATCCTAAAGCATTGCTATTACCTATCAAGTTATATTAAGTCGTCATGGTTATGTCTTTTCTTAGGTCAATCGTTTTTTTAAAGAGCACTAATATATTTATTTAAACAATAATAATCTTTCCCAAAGTATTAAATTCATCCTGTGTATTTACTTTCTTTCCATTTAATAACTTTTTCCTGGGATGTTTTCAATGTAGGTCTTTGTGCAGTAAACTTTGTTATGTCTCGTGGTGTTATTTATTTATTTATGCTTGTATGTGTATTTTTTAAAAACCATTTTATTGGGAGCTCATACAACTCTTATCACAATCCATACATACATTCATTGTGTCAAGCACATTTGTCCATTTGTTGCCATCATCATTCTCAAGACATTTGCTTCTACTTGAGTCCCTGGTATCAGCTCCTCATTTTTTCCCCTCCCTTTCTGCACCCTCCTACCTCATGAACCCTTAATAATTTATAAATTATTATTATTGTGTCATGTCTTACACTGTCTGATGTCTCCCTTTGCCTACTTTTCTGTTGTCTGTCCCCCAGGGAGGGGGTTATATGTAGATCCTTGTAATGGGTTCCCCCTTTCTACCCCACCTTCCATCCACCCTCCCAGTATTGCCACTCTGTCCACTGGTCCTGCGGGGTTCATCCGCCCTGGATTCCCTGTGTTTCCAGTTCCTATCTGCACTAGTGTACATCCTCTGGTCTAGCCGGATTTGTAAGGTAGAATTGAGATCATGATAGTGGGGGGGGGGGGGGTGGGGTGGGGGAGGAAGCATTAAAGAGCTAGAAGAAAGTTGAATGTTTTACCATTGCTACACTGCACCCTGACTGGCTCATCTCCTCCACGTGGTATTTTTATTACACCTCATATTTGAATGCCAATTTATCCAACTAAAAATAGGTTGATTCAAAATTACTTGCATTTAAGCCATTAAAATTACTATTCTATTTTTAAATATCCCAGTGAAACACACTAAAATAAATCCATGATTCAGAACACCTAATTCTGTTATTTGACTACTTACCTATTCTCTTCTCATTACTTTTCCCTCTTTCCAAAATTTAATCATCTGGAAAGTCAAAACATCTCTTGGGTCACCACATTCCTTGATTTCTAAACCAGAACTCCAGAGTGCTATAAACATTATTTAATTTGCCAAAGGTCAACTGCACTATGCTATTTTAACTTTTTTCTTTACATATAGTAACATACTTTTAAAATACATTACTATTATAATTTTATTAATTTACTTTAATTAATTTGCATCTTCACTATTTCCTTAGATCAGTCATACACCTCTTGGTTTATTGTACTGTGATGGCTTGCGTGCTGCTGTAATATTGGAAATTATGCTACCCATATTTCAAATACCAACAGGGTCACACATGAGGAACAGCTTTCTGTGAAGTTTCCAGTCCAAGACAATAGAAAAAAAAAAGTCTGGTGATGTACTCTCGAAAATTCATCAGTGAAAGCTTTATGGATGATGACAGAATATTAGCCAACATGGTATGTAAGATGAGACCCTGAGTTGAAAAACTCTCAAATACAGTGATTGTAATAATGGGCTCAGGCATACCAATGATAACGAAGAAGGCAGATGCAGGCAGGACCGGGTAACGTTATGTTCTGTTATATAAGGGTCATCAAGAGTTGGAGCTAATTCAATGACAAGGAAGAAAAATACAATAACATTTCTTCAGATGGTTTGTATTTTCATCGTACAGAAAAAGTCTGACTTGATACATAGCCCTGTGACAAAATTCTTTCTTTGTATATGCTTTCAGTTCAGGTTATTACATTTATTAACTTCTTAACAATAGTTTAACATTCCTTCTGATTATCAGACTATTTCTCTTCTGGCTTCCTTTTTGAGTATTTTGCTGAAGGATCTACCTGTTCTTGAAAACATGATGTCTGTTTGCAAATCTGATACACTCACTAAAAATTACATTGCTATTTAAATTTTGTAAAAAATACTAATGTAACTGAACAACAAATATATATCTAATTTGTCAAAAGAGAAAAAGTCAAACCATAAGAAGCAAGTCACTGCAAAAAAAAACAAACAAAAAAGAAAGAAAAGAAATGTGCTAGAAATACAAATCCAAGTCACAACATGGGTAATAAACCTTGTTCTTCATTCAATAAATACTTTGTTCTTAGTTCAATAAATCATCTGAATTAATGTAAACTTCCAGGTGATTTAAAATAGGTACAGAATATACAACCCAATATATACCTATCATTTTATTTTTGTGGCCCAAAGTGAAGAGAACCTGAAGCACTTACTAATGAAAGACCAAAGACCACAGCATTCACTATGCATTACACTTCAACATAAAACAAAAATCTTCATAACTGTACCAATACGCATCATCATGATGAATGGAAAAAAGACTTAAGTTGCCAAAGATTTCATTTTACTTGGCTCCACAATCAACACCTATGGAGGCATCAGTCAAGGAATCAACATATTGCACTGGCCTGTAAGAGACTTCTTTAAAGGGTTAAAAAGCAAAGTTGTCAAAAAAAAAAAAAAAAGCAAAGTTGTCATTTGAGGACTAAGTGTGCCTGACTCAAGGCATGGTATTTTTAAACACGTCATATGTATGTGAAAGTTGAAGAATGACTAAGGAAGACTAAAGAGCTAGTGCCTTTGAAGTATGGTGTTGACAAAGAATATTGATTATATCATGGACTTCCAAAAGTACAAACAAATCTGTTGGAAGAAGTACAACTAGAATGCCTTTCAGAAGTGAGATTGGTGAGACTTCATCTCATGTTCTTTGGGCATGTTATCAGGAGGGACCAGTTCTGGAGAAGGACATCATGCTTGGTAAGGTACTGAGATAGTTAGTTTATTGGGCCAACCTGGCCTACAAACAAATGTGGGATTAATTGAGGGGCAGAGAGATAAATGGCTCGGTGGACCTCGCCTTCCTAGTTCTCAGGTCTCTTGCTTTCTGATGGTCGGACCAGGGTGCAGCTGCCTTAGCTAGTTCCCTGCTTCAGCTGGCAAGGCTCACTTCCTACAAACATCCCTGAGGAGAAGCCACATGGACCTACCCTGATGCAGCCCTGGGTGCTGGAACACCCGTGTGGAGACCCCTGCCAGCGCTGAGATGCTTACACACTCACTGATTTGGCTTTCCTCCTACAGTCAGTATTATTGCGTGTGTTTTGTGAGATTGAGGAGGACTTTGTAGATTGGTGTTGGGCATATGGGCTAATGTTGTACTTATGGGCTTGGGCAGCACTGGGTTGGGATGCTTTCTTAATGTACACTTACCCTTTATATAAAACTCTCTCTTATACATATGAGTTTCTGTGGATTCATTTCCCTAGTTTACCTAGACTAACACAGACAGCTAAAAGTGAGTACGAGGAAGCCCCTCAATGAGATGCATTGACACAGTGGCTTCATCAGTGGAGTCAAACAGTAACAATTTGAGGGTGGCACAAGGCCTAGTGTGGTTAAGTACTGTTGTATGTAGTTCCTCTGTAAGTTGGAACTGATTTGAGGGCTGTATATTTATATATTCTCATATGTACAGGTAAGAGGAAGGGGGAATCAAGAGGAAGATACACCAAGTAAGTAGGCCCAGCTGTATGCTGGATAGGTGTTGAGTTTCAATTCTCTGTCCTCCAGTGGGGATCACTTCTCCAGCGATATTCTGGACAGCTGTTTTTAGAATTTCACCTTGGGTAGGTGTCCTGAGAGCTAAATAACTTATTTATAAAAATTTTGTCCATTTTGGTTTACAGCATCCTGTTTGTCCAGCATTACTCATTTAGATGCTTCTGACCTCTGTGCCATAAAACCTCACTTGAAATTTCAGATGTATAAGGATGGTACCTAAGAGGGAAGATATATTCAGAGCTGTTCACGGCAGTCTTTACTCAGCAGCATTTGAAGCCTTGGTGCTGCTTTGAAATATGTGGTTCTTTAACAACAAGCATACATCCTTTTAAGGTTTTTAGTGAATGTGTGTGTGTGGGTAAATGGTGTGTATGTGTGTTTGTCTTAAGTGTCCCTTTTACATCCTGACGATAATAGAGGTAGCTTCTACTTTGAAGTTTTTGCACCTGGAGACTTTGAATATAATCTCTTGCCATAAATCACAGACTTATTTTCTGGCATTCCTCAATTCAGTCTCTTGCTTGTGCACAACATTCCCTGCTTTTTGAAATGTTTTAATATTTTGGTTCTCTTGTTTTGAAAGGAGTTCTGGTAGCATAGTGGTTATGTGTGGTGCTGCTAAGCCAAATGTCAGCAGTTTGAAACCACCAGCCTCTCCTTGGGAGAAAGACAGGGTTTTCTACTCTTGTAAAGAATTACAGTCTTGAAAACTCACAGCAGCAGTTCTGCCCTGTCCTGCAAGGTCCCTGTGAGTTGACTCTATGACAGTGAGTTTGGTTTGGTTTGGATTCTTTATTTAAAAAAAAAAAAAAAAAAAGATCTTAAATGGCTACAGGGTCTTAAAGGCTACAGGATTTGAGCCTGGCTGTTGCTCCAGCTAACATTCATGTGGTCCTGTGTCCTCTTGATTGTTGTTATTGCTATTAAGTCAACCCCTGCATTCTGTATCATCTTCAAGGTCAGTTGAGGATCATGAATCAGTTGTGATTCCCAAGGTTTTCACTAGCTGATGTTTGAAAATGGATCAGCCTTTCCTCTTTTTTTTTCTTTATCTGTTATTGTGCCTTAGACAAACGCTTACACAGCAAATTAGTTTTCACACAGATTGCTCCATAGCATGGGTTTCAATCCCTGTAAGGTGTTAACCCTCTCCGTATTTCCTCCTGTGTTCTCCATTTCCAGCCCCCCAGTTTCCCTTTCCAATCTCTCCCTGTCTTCTCATCTTTGGTTTTGGGGAAATGTTGCCCTTGTGATCTCCTAGAGTTGATTGTTCTAAAAAGTCTGTTTTGTTTTAGTTTTTCATTTAATCATTTTATTAGGAGCTCTTACAGTTTTTATAACAATCCATACTTCAATTAGATTGAGCATAACTGTACAATTGCTGCCAATTTCAAAACTTTTTTTTCTTCTTGAACTCTTTGATATCACCTCCCCTTTATCCTCTCCCTACCCCATCCTACCCCTCTGGAACTCTTAGATGATGATGATGATGATGATGATGATGATGTTGATGATGATGCTGTATCTTACATTATCTAATGTATCTGTTCACCTACAATTCTGCTTTTCATTCCCCTTGAGTGGAGTAATACAGTCATCATTGCAATCAATTCCCCCTATCCCCCTCTCTTCCCATACCCTCAGGGAATCATTACTCCTATTACATTTCTGAAGGGTTTATCTACCTTCATAAGGTAGATAAAGTAGATCTACTTTCATGTATCAAATTATCTTAATTCTACAAATGAACATACACAGCTCACAAGATTAATAAGACCATAATAGTAGGGGAAGGAAATATTAAAGAACTAGAGGATAGTTAGATGTTTTATCAGTGGTATACTGCACCCTGGATATATCATCCCTTCCAGGTGGCCCTGCTGTGAGAGACTGTCCTATTATCTTACAGGTGGGTTTGGGTCTACCCTTTGTCTATGCTCCTTCACGTTAATCTGACTGCTTGTTTCTAAATTTCTGATACCTATTTCTGTCGACACCTCATGATCACACAGGCTAGTGTGCTTCTTCCATGTAGGCTTTGTTGCTTCCCTGCTAGATGGTCAGTTGTTCAACTTCAAGCCTTGAAGACCCCAGACACCATCAGCTTTCTTCAACACATTTGCTTAGGCACCTGCTTTGTCTTCAGCGATCGTGTCAGGAAGGTGAGTAGCATACATTGCCACATTATTAGAACAAAGTGTTCTTGTAACTGAGGTACGATTTAAGTAGAGGCCCAAAGTCCATTTGTTCACATTGTCTTTTTTCTGGTTCCATCCATTATTTGACTGGAAACTGACCTCCAGGAACATCTTTAGTCTCAAGTTAGATGATTTTCTCAGTCCCAGGGGCTCTTCTAGCCCCCCCCTTTTTTTTTTTTTTTTTTTTGACCAGTAAATCTGGTCCTTATTTTATTTGGGAGAGGTCCTTGAGTTTAGTTCCACTTTTATCTTAAATCCATCCTAAGTCCAAGCTGAAATCATTATTGTGATCTTGGCAGAACGGTCAATAGTGGTAGCCAGGATCTGTTAGAGGATGCTGTGATGCCATTAGTCCTTTGAACTAAGTGATGCAGTGGTTAAACTCTCAGTTGCTAACTGAAAGTTTGAGAATTTCAACCCACCAGCCAATCCATGGGAGGAAAACGTGACAGTCTGCTTCCATAACAATTGAAGCCTTGGAAACCCTATGGTCCACTTCTACTCTGTCCCAAAGGGAAAATATGAGTTGGAATAGACTTGATGGCCATGGCTGGGGATATTTCAGAATGTGAGAAAGTATGCCTACGGTTTTAAGGCACCCAATTTGAGATGATTTTTTACAGTGGCCCAGGGAAGCTAATGCACATGGCAAAGGAGGAATTAAGTTTACAGATGAATGAAAGGTGCTAGGCAAATAATGATCTTCAAATAAGAAGATTATCCTGGTTTATCCAGGAGAGGCCAACATACTTACAAGGTCTTTAAAAGTAGACAAGGGAAGCAGTAGAGAGATGATCAGAATGATGGTCGTGTGAGAAGGACTTGGCCCTGCATTCCTGGCATTGAAAATGGAGTAAGAGGTCATGAGCTGAGGAATGTGGGTGGCCTCTGGAAAAACCCAGGAAACAGATTCTCTCCTAGAGAATCCAGAAAGGGAAGCAACCGGCTGACATCTGGATTTTATCTTAGTGAGGCCTTTTGTGGATTTTTGACTTCCAAAGCTGTTAAATAATAAAAGTGTGTTGTTTTAAGCCACTAGATATGTGGTAATTTGTTATAGCAATAGGAAACTAATAACACCAATCCACCTTGAAAAATCATGACTCAAAAAAGAAGGAGAAGTAAAGAAAAAGCATGACTCAGAATGCAGACGCGCTGGGTTTAAATCTTGGTTTTGTCCTAATCAGCCGCCTAGTTTTTGGTTAAAAATGAAACAAAAGAAAAAACTCTCATGCTCCAATGACTGTATTTTCTTCATCTGGCACTTTTTGTTAGCATTAAACGAAAAGAAATTGAGGACACATGAAAGACCGCTAGAATTACACAAATAGAAAACAGAGTCTATTTGCTTACTAGTGGCAAGCTATAAAGGAGGCATTCATGGAGAGGTATGATGATTATTCAGGTAGCACAGAATCATAGGATCTCTCCACAGTTGGTCCCCAAAAAAGCCTCATTATCCCATGCTCAGAATATAATAGCCTATTTTCCAAATTTCTAGATAAATGACATCACAAGTAGAAATTAATCCTTTACAATTCCTCAGTTTGGTCATCTCACATCTTGAGACAGCAGGATGGTGACACAATGAAACAGCACATTTTCGCTCTTACAGGTCTACACTGTAATTTTGGTGTCAGGGGCTGTTTTCACAATATTCCATTATGTTTATCTGAGTTGTTTCAATTGCTTATAGAATATGTGCACCAGTATTATGATTTTAACAACATAACAGGAACAATTAAGCATCATAGCTTATTTTTATAAGATATCCTTAACTTGTTTCCTTTTGTGACAAGGCAAAGACATGCAATAAGAACCCAGAGGTGGGGTTTTTTTTTTCCACCTTGGACAATCAATTTGGTTGCCCTTGAGTTTTACAAGGAAACTTCTTCACTTACTTTGAAGTAATTATCTAGATGGCAGTGGATGTTTTGGCCAGAACACAAACAACATATTATTTGGTTAGTAAATACGCAAAACTCAGAACTCACTGCCATCGAGTCAGTTCTAACTCATAGTGACCCTATATGACAGTAGAACTCCCCCTGTGGGTTTCTGAGACAGTAACTCTTTGCAGGAGTAGAAATCCTCTTCTTTCTGCAGAGGAGAAGCTGGTGGTTTCAAACTGCTGACTTTGTGGTTGTCCAGTACCATTGAAGAAATGCTATTGTTTTTCTTATAAGTATGGATCTTGATTGTAGCATTCTAATTCAAGGACCCCAAACTAAGGAAGAAACATACATGAGAAATGATGAGCTCCCAGGAGTTTCACACATTCAGTAGACACATAAACTAGAGATGATTAACATGCTTGAGATTCCATCTATGTATACATGTGAAAATTACCAAGCAGCAATATAAACCCTCTAGAAGACCCCTTCTCCTCTTCAAGGCCCACGTTGTATATCATTATGAAAAACAAATATTGATTCCACCAGCAGATTCTGACTTGCAGGGCCCCTATTAGATAGCATACCACTTCCCCATAGCATTTCCAATGCTGTAATATTTATGGAAACAAACTGCTACATCTTTTGCCAAGATGTGGCTAGTTTCAAAGTGCTGGCCTTTTGGTTGGTAGCCAAGCACCATCAGAGCTTCTTGTGTTGAAATGCTACCTTGCCCAAAATACACAAAACCATGAGGGATACAGCCTATAATTTTGGTAAGTTTTATTCACTTATGTTTGAAAGCAGTTATAAATATATACGTGTAAGGTTGCAGCTGAAAATATTCCCAATATGAGTTTAACCAATCATTAGCTCAATCATATGAGTTCATTTACCGTATTTTTGAGTGAAAAAAAATGTTATTTCTTGTAATGTGGTACCACCTGGAAGCTTTTATATTATATGACTTACAGAAAAACTATTGTGTATGGTTTCGTTTAATAAGAAATGTTTTGTTCTAGGAAAGAGGGAACCAATTACATGGAACTGTGTGTGACCTCCTCCCTGGGGGACAGACAACCGAAAAGTGGATGAAGGGAGAAGTCGGACAGGGCAAGATATGACAAAATACCCATTTATAAACTATCAAGGGCTCATGCGGGAGGAGGGAGCGGGGAGGGAGGGGAAAAATGAGGACCTAATGTCAGGGGTTTAAATGGAGAGAAAATGTTTTGAGAAACGATGTACAAATGCGCTTTACACAATTGATGTGTGTATGGATTGGGATAACAGTTGTATGAGCCCCTAATAAAATGTTTAAAAAAATTTAAAAAAAGAAAAAAAAGAAAGAAAGAAATGTTTTGTTCATATGAAGATTTTCTCCTAGAATTAGGATGATCAAAAATAAGAAATATAGATTTCATGACTGAAAATGAGACTAGCCTAAATCTAAACCTTATGCTAACTTATATTTGTTATAATAATCATACCAGAGTGAAGGAAGGCAACTTCCTTTAAGAAATATTACATATAACTTCATAAGGACATGATCAATAATCACTTTAGAGTGAAAACATGTTAGATGATGAAGGCAAATTTTAGTGCTTTATTTTAAACCTCAAGTGAGTTATGATTACCCTTTATGAAGAAAATTTAGACATTAAAATAGTACCTTTATTAAAACAAATCAAATGATAGAGAATTAATATATCTGTGTGTGTCCACACAGATTGTAAAAACAATATTAAAAATAAATTACTTCTAGATAATTAAGTTATATAGATTCTCAAAACTCACTGCCATTGAGTGAGTTTCTTTTATATCCTGAGTTTTGTAAGTAAAAGTTCTCATAATAGCTTTGACTTAAGACCTGAAGAATGCCAAACAAACCTAATTATATTTATCCCTTCTTTTATACGGTGAATGAATCTGTTTGTGTTTACCTAATGACTGTCCAGGAAACCCCCAAGATATTTTAGGCATAGAAGATGTCTTCACTTGACCAGAAAACACTCCTGAAGGTCAAAACACAGACCTCAAACTATTTACAGGCTTTTCTCTTTTTTGTCATTGGTTTTTTGTTGCTGTTGTCATTGTTTTGTTTTCTTTTGTAGCTTTTTTTTTTTGCTCTGTTTTGATTTTCTTGTGTGCATATTATTATCTCTGCAGGTCTATCTAGATAAGATAGGCTAGATGAACAATCTGGAGGAGGAAACAATGAGATTGATGGTTCTAGGGGGATATGGCAGAGGAGGAGGTGGGGGGAAGGAAGTGGTGTTAACAAACCCAGGGAACAACAAGTGATCCAAAATCAGTGGCAAGGAGGGTGTAAGAGGCCTGGTATGGATTGATGAAGGGCAATGTAACCGAGATGAATTACTGGAACCCAATTGAAGGGTGAGCATGATAGTGGGACAAGAGGAAAGTAAAAAGAAATAGAGGAAAGAACTAGGAGGCAAAGGGCATTTATAGAGGTCTAAAATACAGGCATGTAGCTATGTAAATATATTTATATATGATGATGGGAAAATACCTCTATGTGCATGTATTTATAGGTTTAGTATTAGGGTAGCAGATGGATATTGGGCCTCCACTCAAGTACTCCCTCAATGCAAGAACACTGTGTTCTATTAACCTGACATTCCATGTTGCTCACCTTCCCCACACGATCGCTGAAGACAAATGTGTGCATAGCAAATGTGTTGAAGGAAGCTGATGGAGCCCAGCTATCAAAAGACATAGTGTCTAGGGTCTTAAAGGCTTGAAGGTAAACAAGCAGCCATCTAGTTCAGAAGCAACAAATCCCACATGGAAGAATCACACCAGCCTGTGTGATCACGAGATGTCGAAGGGATCAGGCATCAAAGAACAAAAATCTTATCATTGTGAATGAGGGAGAGTGCAGAGTGGTGACCCAAAGCCCATCTATAGGCAACTGGACATCCCCTTACAGAAGGGTCACAGGGAGGAGATGAGCCAGTCAGGGTGCAGTGTAGCAACAATGAAACATACAACTTTCCTCTTGTTCTTAAATGCTTCCTCCCCACCCCACTATCATGATCCCAATTCTACCTTACAAATATGACTAGACCAGAGGATGTAACCTGGTACAGATAGGAACTGGAAACACAGGGAATCCAGGACAGATGAACCCTTTAGGACCAGTGGTGAACATGGCAATACTGCGAGGGTGGAAGGAGGGTGGGTTGGAAAGGGGGAACTGATTACAAGGATCTGTATATAACCTCCTTCCTGGGGGACGGACAACAGAAAAGTGGGTGAAGGGAGACATCAGACAGTGTAAGATATGACAAAATAATAATTTATAAATTATCAAGGGTTCATTAGGGAGGAAAGCCAGGGAGGGAGGGGAAAAATGAGGAGCTGATACTAACAGCTCAAGTAGAAAGCAAATGTTTTGAAAATGATGAGGGCAACAAATACACAAATGTGCTTGACACAATGGATGCATGGATGGATTGTGGTAAGAGTTATACGAGCCCCCAATAAAATGATTTTTTAAAATATATCTTCAACAAATGATCCTTGAACTAACTACAAGCTTTTCTTTCTTCTTGTGTTTTGTTTTGTTCTTTGTCAGTGGTTTGTTGTTGTTGTTTTGTTGTATATTGTTGCTTGGTTTTGTTCTGTCTTGTTCTTGTGCATGTTATTATCTCCACAGGTCTGTCTAAATAAGATAG
>NW_022111372.1:32424741-32429442 GCF_000313985.2 Echinops telfairi | reverse complement strand
ATCAGCCTGTGTGATCATGAGGTGCCGAAGGGATCTGTTATCTGGCGTCAAAGAACAAAAAATCATTTATCATTGTGTGCTCACCTCCATGATATGATCACTGAAGACAAATAGGTGCATAAACTAATGTGGCGAAGAAAGCTAATGGTGCCTGGCTATCAAAAGGTATAGCATCTGAGGTCTTAAAGGCTTGAAGGTAAACAAGCGGCCATCTAGCTCAGAAACAACAAAGCCCACATGGAAGAAGCACACCAGCCTATGCGATCACGAGGTGTCAAAGGGATCTAAAAATTAACAATTTTGTGCTATCATCTATTACTCCCTATTAGAATTGTGCTACTTGCTTAATACAAATGCTGCATAAGAAGAAAAATGCACCCCTCCTCCTCCCTGTTTCCTCTGTCCGTTCCTCCTTCCTTCACAGCCCTTCGCACCTTTGTCTTGGGTAAATGCTTCCCTCTGATCTCAAATGGCTATTTATTCTAAGATGCGTGTGTCCTTAGTTTAATTTTTCCTCTTACAGGGCCTATACACTTGAAGTTACTCCCTGTTGAGAGTATTGTTAGCTGTTAGTTTTATATACTCCGCTTTCCTTATGTTGACGAATTCCCCTTCCATTTCTATTTTGTTGAAATTTTTTTCAGGAATGAATGCTAGAATTTTGGTCAAATGCCTTTTCTGCTTTAATTAACATGTTCATATGATTTTTTTCCTTCATTTTACTAATGTGTTGGATTATGTGGTTTGTGTTTCTAATGTTGAGCCATTTGTGCATACCTGGTATGAATCCCACTTGGTCATAATGTATTATATTTTTGGTACACTGTTGAAATCTATTGGCTAGGGTTTTATTGGGAATTTTTGCCTCCACGTTCCTGAGGGCTGTGGTCTGTGATTTTCTCTTTCAGTGATGTTTTCACCTGGTTAGGTATCAGGGTTATTCTCACCTTACAAAACAAATTCAAGCGCTTTTAATCTTTTGGAATTGTTTGAGTAGAATTGGTGTCAGCTTCTCTCTGAATGTTAGGTGAAGTTACCAGTGAAGCTACCTGGGTCTGGACAGTGTTTTCATGTTTTTAATTTTTAGTTACCTAATCAATTTCTTCTTTTGTTATGGGGCTGTTCAGATTTTCTACTTAAATCTGTGTTAGTTTAAGTTGGTAATGTGTTTCCAGAAACTGGCCCATTTCTCTTAGATGTCCAAATTGTTACGGTTCTTTTTTTTTTTAATAACTCATTTTATTGGTGACTCTTACAGTTCTTATGACAATCCATACATCCATCGTATCAAGCACATTTGTACATGTGTTTCCATTATCATTTTCAAAACATTTTCTTTCTGCTTGAGCCCTTGGTTTCAGCTCCTCTTTTTTCCCTCCCTCCCCCACCTTCCCACCCTCATGAACCCTTGATAAATTATAAATTACTATTATTTTAATATCTCACATCACCCACTGTCTCCCTTCACCCATGTTTTTGTCCCCCTGAGGGTGGGAAGTGTTTATATATCGATCATTGCTATTGGCCCCCCACTTCTCCCCCTGCAGCCTCCATCTTCCCCACCCTCAAAGTATCACTACTCCCATTGATGTTCCTGAGGGGTTTATCTGTCCTGGATCCTGTGTGTTGAGACCGCTTATCTGTACAGTGTACATGCTCTGGTCTAGCTGGATTTGTAAGGTAGAACTGGGGTCATGATAGTGGCGGTGGGAGGAAGCATTAAAGAACTAGAGGAATGCTGTGTTATACATCGTTGTTATACTGCACCTGGCTTATACGTCCCTTCTGTGACCCTTCTGTGAGGCGATGTCCAATTTTCTACAGATGGGCATTAGGTCTCCACTCCGACACCCCTCATTCTCATTGATATGACTGTTTGTTTTGGGTCTTCTGATGCCTGATATCTGCTCCCATCAACATCTCATGATCATCCAGGCTGGTGTGCTTCTTCCATGTGGGCTTTGTTGCTTCCCTGCTAGATGGCCACTTGTTTAACTTCAACCTTTTAAGACCCCGGACACTGTATCTTTTGATAGCCGGCAGCATCAGCTTTCTTTGCCACATTTAATTATGCACCCATTTTGTCGTTGGCAATCGTGTCGGGCAAATGAGCATCACAGAATGCCAGATTATTAGAACAAAGTGTTCTTGCATTGAAGGAGGACATGAGTACAGGCCCAATGTCCATCTGCTACTTTAATACTTAACATATAAATATATGTACAAAAACCTATATCCCTGTTATTACATATGAACATATTTATATGTCTATATTTATATCTCTATAAATATCATTATTTGCCTCCTGGTTCTTTTTCTAAATCATTTTATTGGGGACTCATACAACTCTTATCACAATCCATACATACATCCATTGTGTCACGCACATTTGTACATTTGTTGCCATCATCATTCTCAAAACATTTGCTTGCTACTTGAGCCCTTGGTATGAGCTCATCATTTTTTTTCCCTCCCTCCCCGATCCCCCTCCCCTCATGAACCTTTGATAATATATAAATTATTACTATTTTGTCATGTTTTACACTGTCTGATGTCTCCCTTCACTCACTTTTCTGCTGTCCATCCCCCAGGAAGGGGGTTATATGTAGATCCTTATAATCAGACCCCCTTTCTCCCCCACGTCCCCTCCACCCTCCCGGTATTGCCACTCTCACCACTGGTCCTAAAGGGTTCATCTGTCCTGGATTCCCTGGCTTTCCAGTTCCTATCTGTACCAGTGTACATCCTCTGGTCTAGCCAGATTTGTAAGGTAGAATTCGGATCATGATAGTCAGGGGGAGGAAGCATTTAGGAACTAGAGGAAAGTTGTATGTTTCATCGTTGTTACACTGCACCCTGACTGGCTCATCTCCTCCCCGTGACCCTTCTGTAAGGGGATGTCCAGTTGCCTACAGATGGGCTTTGGGTCCCCAATATGCACTCCCCCTCATTCACAATGATATAATTTTTTTGTTCTTTGATGCCTGACCTGATCCCTTCGACACCTTGTGATCACACAGGCTGGTGTGCTTCTTCCATGTGGGCTTTGTTGCTTCTGAGCTAGATGGCCGCTTATTTACCTTCAAGCCTTTAAGACCCCAGACGCTATATCTTTTGATAGCCAGGCACTATTAGCTTTCTTTACCATATTTGCTTATGCACCCGCTTTATCTTCGGTGATCGTGTTGGGATGGTGAGCATATGGAATGCCAGTTTAATAGAACAAAGTGTTCTTGCATTGAGGGAGTACTTGAGTGGAGGCCTAATGTCCATCTGCTACCTTAATACTAAACCTATAAATATATGCACATAGAGCTATTTCCCCATCCTCATATGTAAATATATTTACAGATATACATGCCTGTATTTAGACCTCTATGAATGTCCTTTGCTTCCTAATTTTTTCCTCTATTTCCTTTCACATTCCTCTTGTCCCCCTAACATGTTCAACCTATATTCGGCTCTCAGTAATTCCTCTCGGCTACATTGTAGATAAAGTGGTTCTTAAGATGTACCAATTCAAACCCAAACTCACTGCCATCAAGTCAATGCCAACTCATAGTGACCCTGTAGGACAGGGTAGAACTGTCCCTGTGAGTTTCCAAGACTGTAATTCTTTACAGGAGTAGAAAGCCTTGTCTTTCTCTTGAGGAACAGCTGGTGGTATCAAACTGATGACCTTGTAGATCGAAGCCCAACACATAACCATTCCGACACCAGGGGTCTTTATGTACCAATTAGGGCTTGATGCATGGACCATAAGCATTAGGCAGGCACATGGTGATATATGAATCTTACTAACAATTGTTTTGAAAGCAATTCCGGTGCTTCCAGGGGAGAGACCTCCCAAGGTGGAGAGAACCTGAGCTGGGGGTGGGAGCCCATGGAGTGAGTACATTTCCAGAGTGAGGCTTGTACACTCTGCCCTGCAGATGACAGCCTACAGTCTGTATTTGTTTGACTGGAATGGAGTATGTCTGCAGCGAGTGGCACCCCAAGAAGCAGGCAGGGAACCCAGAAGAGGAGGAATACAAGCTAGTGTACAAGATGTTGTCCTCTATTTGGTCGTTGGTCAACAAGATGTCCCCACTGAATGTGAAGGATGGCTTCCTGGCTTTCCAAACTAACTGCTACAAACTCCATTACTAGGAGACACCCTCTGGGATCAAGGTTGTCATGAATACTGATTTGGGCTTGGGACCCACCCGGTACATGTGGCACTACATCTACAGTCCTCTGTACGTGGAACTGGTGGTGAAGAATCTTCTGTGCCCTTTGGGCCAAACTGTAAAATGAGCTCTTCCACTCCCGACTAGACTTCCACATCTGCTCTCTGCCCTTTTCTGCCAGGGCTGCCTCGTGGACACACCCTCACCCTAAGGAGAATCTGAGACTCCCCGAGGACCTTCTTAAATTGTGCTACCTTAGGGTCCCATTAAAGGCCACCCCACCCAAAAATCCTTCAAGGGCAAAAACCTAAACCTCTCCTTGGTGTTCTCCCCAATACTGGAAGTGTGCCCATAAGTGACCCCACATCTCCAAACCAGACCCTCTTTCCTGGAGAGTTTATTTGTTTTTGTTTCACTTTGGATTTTTTCCCCCACTGCAAAGTGATGCCCACAGTTTCTTGGGCAAAGAGAGGCCAGTTGTCTCCTGGGAAGGTTTTGGGTTTTTTAAATCATTTTATTGGGGGGGGGGGGG
>NW_022111372.1:32422456-32424310 GCF_000313985.2 Echinops telfairi | reverse complement strand
CAACTGTGTGGATGGGTTTCCGGTAGGGCATGAAGCCCAAAGTGTACTGAAAAATCCCTCTGGCGTAAAACAGGGGCAGAATGCCGCCCACAAACTTCTGCAACTTCTGCTGGAAAATCCAAATCCAGGTGCGGTCACGGGCGCCGATTTGGTCAAACAGTTCATTTTCACCAAAAGAAAACACTGGGACCAAATGGGCCCCATGGGTCAAGGCCAGTTTAACAAAGCCTCTCCGCTGGCCGTACAGCTCTTATTACAATCCATACACACATCCATTGTGTCAAGCACATTTGCACATTTGTTGTGCTGGGAAGGTTTTATCCCCTCCCTTCCTGATCCTTTGAGAGGCACACAATAAACTTGTCATCTTCAAAAAATAAGTTAAAATAATTGTTTTGCAAAACCTTTCTAAATGCAATTATAGTGTTATTACCACATCACTAACAACCGAGCAAAAGGTTTCTGGGTTTTTTTTCTCCTTTTAATTAGTACTCTATTCTCAAAAAACTTACTGATATAGGTACACATACCACAATATTGTAGCACCCAGGAATCCAAATAAATACATTGTTAAAGGGGACTCACCACCCAGAAATCTCACCTGCTACAAACCAAGCAAAGTAAAATTCATGTTCTGGGACTCAGGTGTGTGTGTGGTTTTTCTTTTGTTTGTTTGTTTGTTTGTTTTACCTCATTAAATCATGACAAGTAGGAGCTGTAAGGAACCACTCTATCAAGGAGGGGGCTGGATGCTTCATTAGCATCTCACTGGCAAGCCCAGTGGAAGTAGGGGTTGGGTTTAGAATAAGGAGAACTGTCATTAGCCCCTTAGCATTAAAGGGGCTAGAAGAGACAGATGATGTCTTTAGCTTTTTCTTTCTGCACTTTATGACTTGGATCGAAGGTCACCACTCAATGTCTAAAACATAATGGGCAACAGTGGTTCAGTTCTTTCTGAAACTGAGCCTGCATCACGGTGGCCCAGAGAGGAGCCTAGAGAATGTGATAAAGGAAGTAATAAAATTATCCTCTGTTGGCTCAACTATGAACCCATCACATAATAGATCACAGTAAAGAAATGCAAACTTCCTTCCTGCAAGGGCTACCCAGGTTCCACATTGACTGGAGAGACCCAGAAAAGGGAGGTATCTTGGAGCAAAGGGGCACACTGCCCAGCCAGGAATTCTCCAGGGCTGTCCCTAGCCATTCCATGCTGTGTGGCTTTAGACAAATACTAAGGTACCCACCTGCCAAACTGAGAACAGTGTTCACCTTATAAAGGATTATGCCAATGAGGCAGACTAGCAAAAGAAACTCCGTTTTTGTTAGCTGCTGAATGACCTGCCTCCTTCCCCCTCCCATCTCGGAAAGTCCCACTAGTGATTGATTTTAGAATGTACTTTCATGTTCTCAAGATCAGAACTTTGTAATTAATAATCTTGTTCCTTTTGATGTTGTAACCAGGAACCAGGTGGGGGGGGGGGTTCAATCATTTTATTGGGGGCTTATACAACTCTTATCACAATCCATACATACTTCCATTGGGTCAAGCACATTTGTATATTTGTTGCCATCATCATTCTCAAAACATTTGCTTGCTACTTGAGCCCTTGGTATCAGCTCATTTTTTCCCTCCCACTCCCACCCCTCCCTCCCTTATGAACCCTTGATAATTTATAAATTCTTATTATTTTGTCATGTCTTAAACTGTCTGATGTCTCCCTTCACCCACTTTTCTATTGTCCATTCCCCTGGGAGGGGGTTATGTGCAGATCATTGGGATTGTTTTCCCCTTTTTCCCCCCACCTTCCCCTTACCCTCCTGGTATGGCTACTCTCAATATTGGTCCTGAGG
>NW_022111372.1:32408183-32422070 GCF_000313985.2 Echinops telfairi | reverse complement strand
TCAGCTAGATGGCCACTTGTTTATCTTCAAGCCTTTAAGACCCCAGATGCTATATCTTTTAGTAGCCAGGCACCATCAGCTTCCTTCAGGGAATCGGGGTTTTATAAACAATGCTGTACCCTGTAATGCTCCCTAACCCTAAAGAATAGTAAGATTAATTTTGCTTTCTGCTCTGTCCACGCGTGCCTAAGTCTTGGACAAAGGATAAATGAGTTTTTTGCCTTAAAAAAATGGACTGAAATGTTGCCTCAGGACTGCAGTCAAAGAATCACTTTTAGATTCTAGCAGTCTGGTTATAACCAAATAAATACTCTTCTAAGTTATCAAGCCATTATAGTGGCTGTCGTGTATTTGAACCCATAACATTCTCCTGCATTGGCCAGTAAGTCACTGTGTCTTGATGCCTCTGCCTGGCAGCTGCTTCTGGAAGTGTGGAACGTCTAGGGGAGGTGCCCCCTGGTTTCGCCAGGGCCCCAGACTCCTATATTCCCAATCCAGTAGCTGCCTGGGGACACTGGAATTCAGCCTGAGTCCCTTGTTCTTCTGGAGGTAAGTTCAACTGTGGAACTAGTCTTCTGGTTTGACTTGGGAAGGGTCTGAACTCTTCCCAGCCGCTTCTCACCAGGACGCTGGCTGAGAATTCTGGTAACTTGTTGAGCTGGCGACTTGTCCTTTCAGACTGTCACTTAATACATTTGGTGCCTTGTTGAACTGGCAACAGGTTTGGTAGCTTGTTGAGTTGACAAAAGTTTGGTGACTTGTTAAGTTGGCAGCTTGTCTTTTCAGTCGCTTAACAAGTTTGGTACTCTGGTTTGGGTAGCCATGGCTGTATGTCTCTTTGGGTAACTTGGTCTAATTATTGTCCACTCTGTGTGTAAATGTTTTTATGTTTCTCCTGCAACTCTGATATATATATATAATTTTTTTTTCTTTTCTCCTTTCCTCCCTCCCGGTGACTGGGTTGCCATCTGTTAATCGTGCAGTCATAGACCTGATTGACTAGATGTCTGGGCAAACAAACAACCAAAAACCCAAATTTCTTTGGGTTGTTTTTTCGTGCTTTCTGTTCTGTTGGCAGGTTTAAATTGTTGACTAAAAGTAAACGAATTTTAATCAGGACCAGACATTTTTTGTTTTATAAATTTAAAACCTTTGTGTGGTATTTTTTTAAAGAATATGGAGTGGCTTTATCCCCAAACCTGGAATTTGGACAGACTGAATGAATATCGATCTAATCTGCCAGGGCACTTAGCTAAAGTCTAAGCCTTGGAAGGTAGATTTCTTTGTGTTGGTGCTTTTTTTTTTTATTGTAAAAATAAATAACAATTTGTAACCGCCTACCCAATAAGATCTGGCTTGGTGTTCAGTTCTCCAGGTCTAATGTTTTGTACTGTCCCTTTCATGTGGCCTCCAAAGATCTCTTGCCTTTCTAAAGTTTTGCTTTCTCTGCTTTGCAGTGTTGTTAAAATAGTCAACCTGTCGAGCTCTGTGTCTTTGTTGAAGGACTTTAATCAGTTTCACCCAGAGTTTTGGGAACCGGAATGTGTTTTTGAATGGGTAATTAATCTTTGCTTCCAAGAAATGCTTTGTAAGTTCAGCCCGTTAAAGGAGTTTTTCTTTACTTTTGTTTATTGTTTTCATAGTAACTGTAAAGCGGAACTGAGGAACAGGGAGGAAGACGGACATAACTGACAGGACAAGGGGGAGTAGAAACAGAAATAGCTTTATTAGGGGGTGGGGGAGCCCATGTGAGCTTCTGTGACCTAGGCCAACAGGTCAGGGAAGTCGTGCTCAGCAGCTTGGGGCGAGGGTTTTTAAAGGGGTGGTGCGGAATGTATGGCAATTATGGCAATCAGCATATGGGGTCTGGAAACTCTGAGAATTGCTTGTAGACTCCTCGCGGCTTTCTTTGAACCCAGAACATCTGGTTTCGCTGGTTATCTTATCTGGCGGTTATGGGACTTGCAGGGAAGCACGTGCAGGGCCCGGGTCTGCTTCCGCTTAGTCCAAACGTGGGCTGCCTAGTTCAGACCCAGCCCAAACATTCCAAACTTCTTAATATTGGTAATGGATGACATTTTCTGTCTTAATTACTTCCTGCTGAGATAGGGCGAAGAAGGGGGGGATTAAGACTTGGAAGGTTCGGGGGCTGGGCCAGTCTGCAGCGGACTGTAAGAGTGAAGAAGCTGATTGAAGGTCAGGTTGGAGATAGCTTTCATCCATTCCTGCAAGAATCTAAACACACAAAGAGCTAAAAGCAAAAGTACGCAGATTATTATCAGAGACCCGATGAGGGGCATAACCCAAGCCATTGCAGGATTTTGAAACCATGAGAAGCTGATGGTGCTCCATTGACATTTCCTGATTTTATTGGCCATGGTGCGGAGTACCTTAACATGTTGTTTAACTATGCCCGATTCATTAATATAACAACAGTCTTTATTTAGAAACATGCATGTTCCTCTTTTATCTGCTGTTAATAAATCAAGAGCTTGGCGATGTTGTAGGGTGACTCATGCTAAGAATGTTAACTGCCTTTGGAGGGAGACAAGAGAGTTATTAGTTTGATGTTTTTTGCAATGGATGATGGCTACTTTTGCTGGCAGCTGAAGAGCCTGTAAGAGATTAACTATTAATATACTGTTTACTATGGGGGAACCTTTGGTAGTTAGAAAATTTCCTCTCCTTCCAGACGGTGGCATGACAGTGAGCTATAAGGAACGCATAATTAGAATCAGAATATATATTAGCCATTTTTTTCTTTTAGCTAGATGGAGAACTCAAGTGAGAGCAACAAGTTTCGCTTTTTTGAGAAGTAGTTTTTATTAGGAGGCATGCAGCTTTCCAGACTTGGTTAAGTGAGAGGACAGTATATGAAGCCTGCCATTGCCCCTGGGCATTTAGGACAGAACTGCCATCAACAAACAAAGTTAGATCTGGGTTAGGTTAAGGTTGATCAGAGAGTCTGGTTTGGGGCAGTGTTAGTTCCTCAACTGCCTGGGGACAGGAGTGACCACTAAGTTCCAGGGAGCCTAGGAGCTGAGGCAAGAGGGTTACTGGGTTTAAAGAGGGAGCCTGGCACAGAGTTATGTGAGGGGTTTTGATAAACATGCGATAGATTTTCTGCAAGTGGCTTGGAGACAGCAAAGACAGGACTCAGTGTGAGAGGAGGTCCTGCAGCCTGTGGGGATAGGCTTTCCCTGGGTTAACTTTAGGGCTCTTTTGGTGAGGGTGGTGACTGCCGCCAGGGCCTGGAAGCAGGGTTGCCAACCCTGACTGTCATATCTAGTTGCTTATACAGACAAGCTATAGGGATAGAGTGGGCCCCAGGGGCTGAGCCAGGACTCTGACTGCTATACCTTGTTTTTTGCTTGTGTAGAGTAAAAAAGGTATGGCAGGGTTTGGTAGACACAGGGGTTGCAGTGAAGTTGGGCTTGTTGGAGTTTGTTAAAGGCAGTTTTGACTTAGAGTTAAACTCTGAATGGTGGTGGTGGGGCACAGGCTTAAACAGATAGCAGTGGAATGAGATAAGTGTGTCTTGGAGGGAGAGAGAAGTTAAGGGAGTTGGGCTGTGTCTGCTTTAGATCTGTTTTAGGAGGGGCTGCAGGTAAAGGCAAAGGAATGTTGACAAGCTGGGTTAAGGGGGGTGGTGAAAAAGGTATAGTGGAGAGAATGTGGGACAAGAGAGTATAGGGGTTGGGAGCTACCAGGTGTATGAGGACAACAGCTTCATTAATAAGCGCAGATCCTGGACCAAGCGATAAGTGCCATTTGGTTTTTTACTGTTAAGATTGGAGTGTTGCAGGGAGAGTGGGTAAGAGTAATGAGGTTGTTAGAAAGGAGGCATTGTATACTGGATTAACATTGGGAAGCAATAAGTTCTGTAGGGCCAGTTCTTCCAGGTTGGATGAAAGAAGGGGAAGGAGCAGAGGTGCTGTGAGACCAAAAGTAAGGTGCAAGGAGGTTCCTAACTAATTTAAAATGTCTCCTCCCAACAGAGGGACCAGGCACAAAGGGATTCTAAGGAAGGAATGAGTAAAGGGCTTGTACACCTGGGGAAGGTAGGCTTGCCATCAATATCCATGACTGAGATTGAGGAAGGACTGCCTAGACTTGAAACTGAGGGCAGGTCAGAAAAGACAGCTTCTGTGCAAGAAGGGAATACTCACCCAATACCTTGAGCAATGCCCCAGGCTTGGCAAGGGTGACGGGGGTCCAGTCAGGGTCTCCTCGGACTTCAGCCAATCCCAGCAGGGCCAACGGCGGGTCAAGAATTGGAAGGACAGTCCCTCCACGTGGAGACACAAAGGGCCTGTGACTTTTCCAATGACAGTCGGACTTCCAGTGTCCGCTTTGACCACACGCCGGGCAAGGTTTGGTTGGAGCTTTAGGCCTGGGGTACTTCTGTGACCAGTGCCTTTCTCTGCACTTGAAGCAGGCACCAGGTGGCTGTCATTGTTCCCTTACACCCTTGCCCCACGCTGCCCTTTCGGGGACTTGGGGGAATCGCCAGCCACAGGGCTGCTACTAAGATTTGGGTTGAAAATTTACCTTCAGCCAGAACCAGGCATCACGGGCTGACTGTCTGCTCCTTACGGCTGTTAAAACCTTGAATGCCATATTCGCTAAATCTCGGACCAGGGTTTGAGGACCTTTCTTCCACTTTTTTAAGCTTTTAATGTAAAGCATCAGTTAAGCAGCTTAAAAAGGTGGCTGGATTCTCATCAGGCTTTTGAGTGATCTTAAGATTTTTCAAAATTGACTCCAATATGGGAAATGGCCTGAAGCCAAGTCAGGGCACACTGAAGCATTTTATTTCCGCAGGCATGTCTGTCCCTACCTGCTTGATTATTAAATTTGATCACTTTAACCAGGTTTTTTTCTGGGAACCGCCTAGGTTCAGGGTCGATCAAAGGAACCTGGTCGGGGTGCTGCTGAACAGTGAGAAAAATGCATTCACTTTTATCTGCAATTAGGGTGGAGGAAAGGATGACAAAAATATCATGCCAGGACAAATCATACGCTTGAGTTAAATACTGAAACTCCTTAATATAGGTGGTGGGATCACTATAAGGGAGCCTAAATGCTTTTTAAACTGAGATAAATCAGTGAGAGAGAAGGAAGCATGAACTGGACCACTCTTTCAGTCCTGGCTACTTCCCAGAGTGGACAAAGGAGAAGGGGGTTCTGCGATTCCATGTGCTTGCTAACCAGTGAGGTGAGTACAGACTCAGGTTCCTCTATTGAGGCAGGTAGATCAGGAGAAGAAGACGTGGGGGGCTCCGTGTGGCCAGAATAGGGAGAGGGGTGAGTAGGAGGGGAGACAAGGTGTTCAGGCAGGTCCAAAAGGGCAAACACCAGAGGGGGGGTCCAGAAGCAGAAGGAGAGGAGGAGTTTTCTTTAGTCAAGAGGACTTGGGAAGGGGAGCAGGAAATACAGAGAAAGGGACAGGAGCTCAGAGGAAAGGCGGCCTGGACGTACAGAATCTCAGACTATTTGTGAGTTTACTGGCAGAGATTGTCGAGATTTCAGAGGATATTGAAATCAAAAGTGCAATGATTAAAGTTGTTACTTCCCAGAGCTTTCTGACCCCTCTCTCCTGCCAGGCTCAGGGTGGCAACCGTGGATTTGTGCTCTGCTTCCCTATCTGGGAGAGGTCTGTCAAAGGCTTCAGGATGTTGGCTAAATGAAGGCTGAGCAGGGAGGGAGCCAGGAAGCAGAGAGAGAGAGAAAAACTCCAGGGAGTCTGAGGGGTCTGGCTCGGGGTGGGGGCAGGTGTCAGGCACAGTGCCTCAGCCTTTGGGAGTTGAGAGGGTAGTGGAGGAGGTGATGGTGAGGGGTACCCAGAATATGGGGGAGGCATATTCTGGGGACACAGATAAGGAGTCAGGGGGTCCAGAGAAAGACGGAAGGGGAGTATTGTCTGTGCCTGATTAAGAGAGTGTTTGGCTAAGAGATCTTCAGCAGGGTGACAGGTAGTGGAGAGGGACGGGAGCAAAGAAAGAAAAAGACTTGAACATATAGGACTTCTGATTATTTGTGAGTTTGTTGACAAAAATTGTTGAGGTTGCGGGGAATGTTAAAATCAAAAGTCCTATTTTCTGGCTAGCATAACTAATTGTCCAATTGGTATTGAGGCCAAACTTGGTTACAAAAAATGACCAGGCTTTTAGGGCAGAGATTAGGAGCCAAACCCAATTCAGTAAGGTTGCCAGTAGGCACCCCAAAGGACTGTCCTTAGGGGGTTGGGACAGAAGACTTCCCATTGTCTCAAACTGCAGGGGGTACAGACAGAGGAGAAGGGCGTCCCCTGGTCCCCGTTCAGTCAGGAGGTGGCCCAGTAACCCTGAGATGCATCCTGGACAGAGCTAGGGGCCCAGTAGGAGAGTCCTGGACTCTGCAACAGGAAGGTTCCCTGGCACAGGCCTGCGGCTTTAACCAGCAGACCGGGACCTCGGATCAGAGAAAGACACAATGGAAGCCAAGGAGGGGAAGGGGAGCCTATAAAAATGGAGTTTTATTAGGCCTTTGTTCAGGGTGAGAGTAAGGGGGAAGCAGAACGTTTTAGAGAAAGCACTGCAGGGTCACAGACGCAAAACACACAAACAGGTAGAAAAGGCTCAGACACACCCTCTGCTTCCAACCCAGGCAGAAGGTGCAGTGACTGCTCATCCTAGAGCTAGGAGTTATCAGCAGGAATCCCAGGAGGTAAACACAGAGACAAAAGGCTGGAGGCCACATGAGAGAAAGTAGACACAGAAAAAAGATGGACACGAGAAACTGACCTTATCATCGCACCCCTTTCAGGAAAGGCAGTTATTTCCAGCTCCTCTTGGTACTAGAGTTGGTTTTCAGGGCTTTCAGCTAGTTAGCCTCCTGCAGACCCTATATTCCCATATGAGTTTGCTGGTCCTCAATGTTCAGAGCAACAAACAAGACAGAACGAACATACACAGAGAGATACTAACCATGTCCCAACCTCTCCCGAGTTTCGGCACCAAATGTAAAGCGGAACTGAGGAACAAGGAGAAGACGGACATAACTGACAGGAAAAGGGAGAGCAGAAACAGAAATAGCTTTATTAGGGGGTGGGGAGCTCCCATGTGAGGTTCTGTGACCTAAGCCAACAGGTCAGGGAAGTCATGCTCAGCAGCTAGGGAGAGAGTTTTTAAAGGGGTGGTGCGGAATGTATGGCAATTATGGCAATCAGCATATGGGGTCTGGAAACTCTGAGAATTGCTTGTCGACTCCTTGTGGCTTTCTTTGAACCCAGAACAGCTGGTTTCGCTGGTTATCTTATCTGGCAGTTATCTGGCGCCAGCTACTGCTGACCTCTGGGACGTGCTGGGGAGCACGTGCAGGGCCCGGACCTGCTTCAGCTTAGTCCAAATGGGGGCTGCCTAGTTCTGACCTAGCCCAAACAGTAACTATCTTCTTATATCTTATTTTCAGAAGGTAATTAATGTTTTTTAATTTTTTTAATGTAGGTGTGTTTGCATCTAATCAAGCTCTAACCTGTGGGTGAGGCAAGCACCTGAAGGATTTCACTGTAAGTAGAACTCCCCTCCTATTTGTCTGCATCAGACTGAGAGGGTTAAAAATCAGCTCAAAATGTACAAATGTGCTTGACACAATGGATGGATTGTGATAAGAGCTGTAATAGCACCCAATAAAATGACTTTTTACAAATAATAATAAAAATGATGCTGCCAAACAAATTTAAAAATCAGCTCAAATAACTACCCTTTAAAGCAGTGGTTCTCAATGTTTCTAATGCCACAACATGTTTTGGTGACACCCCCTCCAACCATAAAATTATTTCCGTTGCTACTTCATCACTGTAATTTTGCTACTGTTATGAATCAGGCAACCCCCGTGAAAGGGTCGTTCGACCCCCAAAGGGGTCGCCATCCACTGGTTGAGAACCGCTGCTGTAAAGTGTCTGTCTCCTCCAGTCTCATTCATCTTTGGTTCATTCTCGGCTTAACTTTGGGGTCACACTTTTTGGCTGCTCAGTGTCTGTAACTTTCTGTACAAGAGCTTGCCGCAGTTGTAAAATGCTCTCTCTGCCCTCGGCAGCTCAGGGTGTCCTGATAACACCCCTGGTTCCACCTGTACTCCAGAAGCTCCTTGTAAAATGAAAACTTCTCTTGGCACCTCCAAGTCCTGCCCATTTACTTGGGCTTCTTGGGCAAAGCACGCCCTGCCCTGCCTGAATCTGCCTGCTGTGGCCTCTGTCCCTGATCCTCCACAGGCCACAGCCCCCACCTTCTCTCATCCACGGAGAGCAAAGAGCAGTCACAGACCTGCCGGCCTGCGCTTACCTGTAGAGATCAGAGTCAGCAGACACTGGCTCCCTACTCTGCAGACCTTGGTCAAGTTCCTGTTTTATTGTGTTGTTGTTTTTTCTAAACTTATCACCCACTTGAAATGAATGTCAGCAAATAATGGGTGTGCTTTTCACATCAAAAGAGCACAGGCGTATTTGCCACAAGGCCCAAAAGGCTTTGTTGAGCTTCATCAGGGGCAAAAACTAATTTAATATTTTAAATCAAAATTAATAGAAATTGTTCAAAGAGTTTATAACGCCTGGAAAAACAAGTGAAAGGGTTGTAGCCCGAACTGTAGGAGTGGCCTTAAAAAAAGCAGGTGAGAGCCCTCGGAAGGCTATAAAACCAAAGACAGTTAAGAGTTCAGATTCAGAACAGGAAACCCTTAGGAAGGAACCAGTGCACGTATTATAAAGAAGAAAAGCATTAAAATAACAAAATAATAATAAAATAGTAAAACCTTTGCTCAATCAAGGGAAACATCGTGTCTGTATTTCAACAGATTAAAAAATATATAAATTTCTCTTTGCTGTGTCTACGTTAAGCAGGTTGTCTCCAGAGATTCCTGCAAGGACCGGAGACTAACACTCTTGAACGCATGTTCCTAGTCAAGCTGGCGGTGCTTGTTATTGCATCTAGAGTAAGTGCAGATCACTCTTACTGAGCTTACACTCCTCATACATATTGTTAAATAGCATTTTCCAGGACCTGAGGTCTCCACCAATCACACTCAATGAACTCCAGGACCATGGGAGGATGGGGGGTCTGGGGGGAGGTATTTTCTCAACAAGAAAGGACATGCCTTGAACTTTACTTGGGTTATAACACTTATTCATTGTGTATGAAATCTGCAAAGGGTTGTCTTAAAGCTAAAATGCAATTGTAAATGTCGTGGTTATGTTAATCAGACTAATTATGGATTTTTCTCCTTAGCAGGAGAAAATTTAGCTAAATATAAGAATACTTGGCAAAGAAAAGAACAAATTTTGTAAAGTTTTAAAATTCTTTAAAAGGAGTGGCATTAATTATGCTGTCAAGGGCCACATTGAATATATATGTTAATAATTTTGTTACTCCTGTTAATTTGGGTCCTCATAAAAATTGCTCTAAAGGTATAAATACAGCTATTTGTAATTATGTAAAAAATGCTATTTGAAATTATACAGAATCCTTTTATTGGGCTAACACTCCAACTTTTATTCCCCTGAACATTGAGACTTGTAAAAATTGCTGGCAGCTACACGACCACAGGTCAGATAAGGCCACACTGTTTACTCAATTGTGTTCTGGGGGAAAACATGGAAAGTTAAAGTGTTTCTTTTTTTAGTCATTTTATTGTGGGCTTGTACAGCTCTCATCACAATCCATACATACATTCATTGTGTCAAGCACATTTGTACATTTGTTGCCATCATCGTTTTCAAAACATTTTTCTACTTAAGCCCTTGGTATCAACTCCTCATCTTTCCCCTCCCTTCCACACCCTCCATCATTCATGAACCCTTGATAATTTATCTTTTTTTTTATGTCTTACACTGTCCAATGTCTCCCTTCACCCATTTTTCTGTGGTCTGTTCCCCTGGGATGGAGATCATATGTAGATCATTGTGATTGGTTCCCCCTTTCTCTCCCACCTTATCCTTAACCTCCTGGTACAACTACTCTCAATATTGGTCTTGAGGAGTTTATCTATCCTGGATTCCCTGTTTCCAGCTCTTATCTGTACCCATGTACATGCTCTGGTCTGGTCGGATTTGTAAGGTAGAATTGGGGTCATGATAGTGGCGGGAAGGAAGCATTAAAGAACTAGAGGGAAGTTGTATGTTTCATCGGTGCTGTACTGCAACCTGACTGACTCATCTCTTCCTTGTGACCCTTCTATAAGGGGATGTCCAATTGTCTACAGATGGTCCACACTCCCCCTCATTCACACTGATATGATTTTCTGTTCTGGGTCTTTGATGCCTGATACTTGATCCCATAGACACCTCATGGTCACACAAGCTGGTGTGCTTCTTCCATATGGAGTTTCTTGCTTCTCAGCTAGATGGCTGCTTGTTTATCTTCAAGCATTTAAGACCACAGATGCTATATCTTTTGATAGCCGGGCACCATCACCTTTCTTCACCACATTTGTTTATGCACCCATTTTGTCTTCAGTTATCATGTCGAAAAGGTGAGCATCACGGCATGCCAGGTTATTAAAATAAAGAGTTCTTTTATTGAGGGAGGACTTGAGTAGAGGCTCAATGTCTGCCTGCTACATTGACACTTAACATACAAATATACGTACATAGACCTATATCCCTATAGTTATATATTAATATACTTACATATATACATGCCTATATTTTATACCTTTATAAATGTCTTTTGGCTCCTAGTTCTTTCCTCTATTTCCTTTTACTTTCCTCTTGTCCAACTATCATGTTCAACCTTCATTCAGCTCATAGTAATTTCTCTCAGTTATATGGCACTTGATCAAACCCCACCAGGTATTCTACATGCTCCTTGCCACCAATTTTAAATCTCTTATTGTTCCCTTGTCCCTAGGTTTGTTAGGAAAGTTAAAGTTTTAATTCCTAGAAGTTATCTTTGGTTAATATGGTCTAAGATGGCTACATAAATAAAAGTTTAAGTTTAAACTAAGGGGCAAAATGGCCCCTTAAACCTCTCTGAAAGAAATTGTGCTGCTTGATCAAAATGTCAAGGTAGCAGATAGAGGGCCCTGCCCTAGCTTAAATTAATCAAAAGCCTGAGGCCATATTTCATGTCAATAAAAGTGTTAAGTGAAAGTTAAAATAAAATAAACAAAAATTAAATTTGTTTTAAAATTAAGTTTTAAATCTGGCTTTACTAGGTCAATCCTGTTTTTTTTTAACTATTGTTATTAATATAGTAATTGATAAAAATGATAATTAAAAAGTAAAATAATAGAAAGTTTTTAAGTCAACTGGTTTTCAGCCATCAATTTGAATCTTTAAAATGGGTATAGGCCATGCCTGCAAAGAAGGCTCTGAAAAGGTTAGCCTCACGGTGCTCTGAGTGCTCTGGACATTGAGAACACTGGTGAAGATTGCTGTTGGCAGAAGGAAAAGGAACACTTTTGGCTTTTTATTAAACTTTAAACTAGTGGTTTGTGCCGAAGGGTGAAAAAATTTTAAAGCCATGGAGAAACTCTCTTCTCTAGGATGAAACGTTAAAAGGAGCCTGTAAGCAGTCTGAAATGCTTGCTAGGTGACCACCTGGGTCCACGCGTTGGGTGGAAATGGAAAGAAATGCAGCAATAAGAAAATGAGTTCAGTCTAGTCACTAGCACCCGAGAACCTGATTCACAAGAACTAAAGAAGAACGTGAGAGTGAGTTGGTTGAATCTCATGCCTAGCCCAAGGGGGCTAAAGTTGTTTTAAAAATTTTTGTGACTGGGCCCATGGCCAAAGGCAAGACAACCAATGAACATCCTGGTGGAGCCAAGTATGGCATCCTACATTGAGTTCACCAAAACCCGACCAAATAAAAAGAAGATTTTTAAGCCTGTAAATCAGTGCATATTGCTGCTGATTTTATGGATGGCCTGTCCTAATTTGATTTTGATTATGGATGCAGACTCACAAGGTTCCAATGGGAATGAAGTTTCTTCAAGTCAAAGAATATGATTGTCTCCTCAAAGCACTAGGTTAATATAAGTAGCAGTATAAAAATTGGATGCCCAAAATTGGGGGAATAAAGGCATAAGGTAACTGGCTTACAAACTTCCAGAGATAAAATATTTTTGTTTTTCTCACTTATAAAATATTATGTTTTAAAAAGGCTGGTATATTTAAAACTGGGTATATTTTAGTTTTATTTTTGTTAAACCTATTGTCCTTGTTTTGAAAATTGTATGTGGCTAAAAAATTGTGTAAAGGTGTCAAGTTAATCTAACACGGACCCCTTAATTGTTCCAAGGACGCCTGCAGGCAGAGAGTCATCATCATCATTTGCTTAAGTCCCTGCCAATCTGACAGATTGTCCAGCACCAACTCCAAATTCTTCAGGAAGACAGTGCCCCAGTCTCCAGCAAGCAGCCATTCCAACCCGGTAACTGTGCCCTCATAATGCAGTTCATGCCCACTGGACTGACACCACGTTGATAAAAGGCCCTTTCCCATCATGCTCACAACTCCAACCACGATCAAGGTGAACGGACTTGTTGCCTGGGCTCACCACTCTCATTACAAGGCAGTGCTGCCTGATGCAAAATGAAAGGTTCATTCTTCCGTAGAAGAATCCTTAAACAAGCAGTTCTCAACCTGTGGGTCACGACCCCTTTGGAGGTCAAACGACCCTTTCACAGGGGTCGCCAGATTCATAACAGTAGCAAAATGACAGTTATGAAGTAGCAACGAAAATAATTTTATGGCTGGGGGGTCACCACAACATGAGGAACTGTATTAAAGGGTCGCGGCATTAGGAAGGTTGAGGACCACAGCCTTAAACTTAGCTTAACACTGTTATCTCAGTCTAGGTTTTCTGCAAATTGTAATCAAACTATTAAAATGTGTTACAATAGGTCACAAGTATATTTTAAGGCTTTCCCGGAAACTTGGTTTTCTTGCTCATTTGGGTACCTTCGTTTATTTGTTGCCCCGTATTGATAGATATGAAGTTATCCCTGATAACTGCGCCAGAATATCCTAGGCACAAACGAGTCCCTATATTAATCCCCTTTTTAATAGAATTGGTATGGCAGGTTCTACGACTGTGGGCGTTTCTGCACTGGCCACCCAGAGAGAGGGCTTGATTGATCTCTCTAACCCTGTTGGTGCTCGCATTAACAGACTAGAGGGCTTGATTGATCTCTCTAACCCTGTTGGTGCTCGCATTAACAGACTAGGAGCCGCCGTCTCACAACTGTCGGACAAACTGAGTCCTTGGTCCAAGTAGCCCTGCCAAACAGGCAAGGCCTTGACTTGTTGTTCCTCAAACAAGGTGGACTGAGTGCTGCCCTTGAAGAAGAATGTTGTTTTTATGCAAACAAAACTGGAATTGTGAAAGAAACTCTTGCCTTAGTCCACAAGAGTGTGCAGGAAAGGCCGCAAAGAATAGCCAGTCTACTGATGGTGTCAAAGAAATGATTTAATTGGTCTCCTTGGGTTACAACCTTAGTTACTGGCCTTCCTGGTTCCCTTTTGCTACTCATGCCGGGACTCTTAATTGGGCCATACTTTATTAATGCACTAACAAAGCTTGTCCAAAACGGTACAGCAGCTGTTAAGCTTATCATGTTGAGAACCCACTATATCAACCTAAGTGCAGAAGAAGTTACTGATGAATCAACGATGTGACTCCCATATTAAAAGGAGAAGGGAATGAGGCAGACCAGCAAAAGAAACTCCATTTTTTTAGCTGCTGAATGACCTGCCTCCTTCCCCCTCCCATCCCGGAAAGCCCCACTAGTGATTGACTTTAGAATGTACTCTCATGTTCTCAAGATCAGAACACTGTAATTAATAATTACATTGTTCCTTTTGATGTTGTAACCAGGAACCAGGATTTTTTTTTTTTTTTTTTTAAA
>NW_022111372.1:32379308-32406944 GCF_000313985.2 Echinops telfairi | reverse complement strand
CCTCCCAGCTCTTTCCTCTATTTCCATTGATTCTCCTCCTGTCCCACTATCATGCTCAGTCCCCACCAGGATTTCAGCATTTCCTCTTTGTTACGAGGAACCAGGATTTTATAATCAGTGCTGTACCCTGTAACGCTCCCTAACTCTAAAGAATAGTAACATTAATTTTGCTTTCTGCTTGCTTAAGTCTTAGACAAAGGATTGCTTGCTTAAGTCTTAGACAAAGGATAAATGAAGTTTTTTGCCTTAAAAAATTGACTGAAATGTTGGAACCGATCACAAGGATCTACATATAACCCCCTCCCTGGGGGATGAACAACAGAAAAGTGGGTGAAGGGACATGTTGGACAGTGTAAGGCATGAAAAAATAATAATAATTTATAAGTTATCAAGAGTTCATGAAGAAGGGAGGGTTGGGGAGGGAGGGGAAAATGAGGAGCTGATACCAAGGGCTCAAGTAAAAAGAAAATGTTTTGAGAATGATGATGGCAACAAATGTACAACTGTGCTTGACACAATGGATGGATGGATGGATGGATTGTGATAAGAGTTGTACGATCCCCCAATAAAATGAATTTTTTAATGGACTGAAATATTGACTCAGGATTGCAACCAAAGAATCACTCTAGCAGTCTGAATAAAGACTCTTCTAAATTATCAAGACATTATAGTGGCTGTCATTTATTTGAACCCATAATATCCAGACATTAACACAAAGCCTAACCCATAACAAGCACTCAACAAATAAGGGGGGGGGTGTTTGTTTGTTTGTTTGTTTCCCCACCCTTTGTTAAAAGTGCTTGGCTGTAGACTATAAGACCAGCAGTTGGAATGGAAAAGTAACTCTGTGGAAGATAAGACCTGATAACCTGCTCACACAAAGATTCCAGAGGAGGGAACTCTCTGGGGCAGTTCTACTCTGTCCCACAGGGATGCTTTAAGTTGGAACTGACTCAATAGAACACAATAACAATTCCCTTTACCAGTGACCATCCACGCAAGTCTGACTCATGACAATCCCACATGCATCAGAGAACTGTGCTCCCTAGTGTTTTCAAGGATTGAGTTCTTCAGTCTCCAAGTTTTCAGTTAAAAGTCAAGCACAGTAACCATTTGCAGTGCACAGGGACTCAATAAACATTTGTGAATAAAACTTTTGTCAAGTCCGAATACCCAATCTAATTTTAATCCTGAGGAAAGGTTTCAATCTATGAGGACAAGGCCTACCCTTTTAAACTACAAGATGCAGCATTTAGGGAGTTCCCCCCAAGCTAACCACACCCCTCCATCCTTCTCACCCCCACCTGGCTAAGCCCAATACCCTACTTGAAACTTCAATGGCTATGGAGACCCAAAACCCACCTGCAAGACAATTGGCCAGGACCTCACAGAAGGGTCATGTGAAAGGGAATGAGGAATTCAGGGTGCGGTACAGCACTGATGAAATTCATAACTATCCTCTAGTTCTTTATTATTTCCTCCCTTACTATTAAGGCTATGCTTCACCTCATTAATACTGTTAGACCTTCGTAGAATCAGGCGTATAAGGAAGATTGTTTGATGCAGGAATGCCAGAATGGATGACCCTACAGAAACAGCAATGGGAGCAATGATTCCCTGAGGATACAAAAAGAGAAGGAGGGCGGGGAGGCTGCTGATAGCAATGATGACTGCATAACTCCACTCAAAGGGAGCGAATAACAGAATTGTAGGTGAAATATACGTGTATATATAGAATATTATTAATAATAATATAGCTAACAATAAGGGTTCCTGGGGGGAAGGGTGGGGGAGGAGGGGAAAAGGGGAACTGACATCAAAGAGTTCAAGAAGGAAGAAAATATTTTTAAACTGATTGTAGAGCAACTGTACACTTATGCTTTAGTTATCTGAATTATGGAATGTTATGACATCTGTAAGAAAATGATGAATTTTAAAAAGAAAAAAAGAAACGTCAATGACTGAGAACCATATCTTTGAACAACTTTATGAGATTCCAGTCTTAGAAGACAATGTGACCTACTGATTGTAGAGTTTACAATCATCTTTTATATTTGCAAAACAAAGTAGAAAATAAAAAACAAGCACTCTCTTCAAGAAGAGAGACCCCGTGGTTAAGTGCTCACCTGCTAAGAGAAAGCTCTGAAATGTGTTGCTCTACAGGGGGAAAAGGTGACAGTGTGCGTCTGTTGAGGTTTACAGCCTTAGAAACTATGTGAGGCAGTTTTATTCGATCCTGTATAGTTGCTAAGAGTTGAACTTGATCTTACAGCATTAGTTTGTGCTTTTTCACCCCCAGCCAACTGTGGTAGGAGTACTTGACTAGGATTACTAATATATTTCCAGATATTTGGAAATATGTTCCATTAGGACAAAAGGCTTGAAACAGGGAAGGACAGCTATCCACTTTGTTAATAAGGGTTGTGCTTACACATCTACAATGGGATATAACCACTAGTAAACCGGCAAGAGGAAGATTCTGTATCTAGATCAAAATTGTCAATCTACAGTTAATCATGGGCTAAGTGTAGACCTGTTCTGTATAACACAACAGTGTGAAATCACTGGCTTAATTTCTGGTTCTAATGGCTTTTGAGAATGTACATTTTGTCTGAAGTAGATTATCTTGTATAAAAGCAATATAAACAATGTGCCGATTACTTTACTCATTGGTGTGGTTTTTATTAATTTTATAAACAAAGGAAAATGACCAGTATCTTATGCCCACCTTCTGATTTCATTTTACAGTGTTTTGAATTAGATTCAGGAGCCCTGGTGGGGTAGTGGTTATGAGTTGGGTTGCGATCCACAAGGTCAGCAGTTCAAAACTACCAGCCATTCCTCAGAAGCAAGGTGGGGCTTTCTAACCTTGTAAAGGGTTAGTCTCAGAAACTCACAGGGGCAGTTGTAGCATGTCCTATTGAATCTCTGTAAGTTGGAGTTAACTCCAGGAGTGTAAATTTTTTTGAGTTTGGGAAGTTAGATGCAGTGCAAAAGGATGGGCATAGGTAGGTAGTTGCAACAAGTTTGTCTTTTATCACCACCCACTGGTTATTCCTTCAATATGCATTACAACTGTATATAAAGGAAACCCATGGGACGCTTCCTGCCCACAACTATCACGATCCCAATTCTACCTTGCAAACTTGGTTAGACCAGAGGATGCACAGAGGTACAGATGGGGACTGGGAACGCAGGGAATCTAGGACAGATGAACCCCTTGGGACCAGCAGTTAGAGTGGTGATACCGGGAGGGAAGGGGGGGGTTAGAAAGAGGGAATCGATTACAAGGATGTACATATAACCTTCTCTCTGGGGGATGGGCAACGGAGGGGTGGGTGAAGGGAGATGCCGGGCAGTGTAAGATAAGATAAAATAATAATTTACAAATTATTGGGGGTTCATGAGGGGGGAGAGCAGGGAGGGAGGGGGAGGGGAAAAGGAAAATGAGGAGCTGATTCCAGAAACCCAAGTGGAAGGCAAACTTTGAGAATGATGAGGGCAACAAATGTATAAGTGTTCTTTACACAATTGATGTATGTGTGGATTGTGATAAGAGTTGTATGAGCCCCTGATAAAATGATTTAAAACAAAAAAGAAACCCACGGCCTCACAGGTGAACCAACTGAAAAAGATTGCAGTTATCAAGGATTTAATTGGCTTTGGATCCACAATCAATACTCATGGACACAGCAGTCAGTACATCATACATCAAATGATGGACTGCATCGGGCAAGTCTGCGGCACAAAACTCCTTTAACATGTTGACGAGCAAACATGTTCCTCTGAGGACTAAAGTCAGCCTGACTCAAGCCAGGGTATTTCCAATTGCCTCATATGTAGATGAAAATTGGATCATGAATAAGAAAGAACAAAGCAGAATTGATGTATTTAAACGATAGTGTTGGTGAAGAATATTGAAAGGACCATGGACTGTCAGAAGAAAAACAAATCTGCCTTGGAAAAGGTTCTGCTAGAATGTGCTTTCGAAGTAAGGATGGAAAGGCTTTGTCTCTTGTGCTTCGAGGTGTGGTCACGAGCGACCAGTCTCTGGAAAACGACATGGTGTGGTAGAGAAGCAGTGAAAGAGAGGAAGACTTTCAGCACGATGGACTGCCACAGCACCGGTGACCGCAAACACAATAATGATATTGCAGGACTGGGCAGTGCTTTGCTTTGTTTTGTGGTACACAGAGCATCAATGAGTTGAAACTGTTTTGACAGTACCTAAGGACAACCACATCCCTGGTCATTCCCAATGACTGGATCACAGCTCAGTAGGGTCACAAGACCCACCATCTTTCCACAGGTTTAAGAATGAGAATCTGTTTTACAAAAATTGTTCATGTTTCTCAAGAACGTTTGTAAACTGTGCATTGTGTTCTTTCTTCATTTCGCATTTAACTCAATGGCTCGGATGGGCCACCCTTATTGCTTATCTGAGCTGCTGGTCCCAAATGAGGATTCCAGCCCAAAGAAACTCCTAGAAACCACAGAAGGCAAGAAAGAGGGTAGGGAGGGTAGAGAAAAGCTGCATTTTCAGTGGTTAAAAAATATGCATTCAGATTTTCTTTTGCTGCTGCCTTTCTAATTAAATATGTATGCCTCTTGTAGACTAATGTATAAAATTCCTTGAATTTTCCATAGCTTCATAGTAAGCCATAAAGTTCATCAAGTTGATTCTGACTCCTAGCAACCCTCCAGAGGAGTTCTGAGATTGCAAATGGCTATAGGAGCAGACAGTCTCACCTGTCTCCTGAAGAGCAGCTGGTGGGTTTGAACTGCCAGCCTTGTAGGTAGTAGTTAATGCTTCCCTGACAGGGCCTCCAGGGCTCATCGTAGAATTCTTCCCTTGATCGAGTCCTTTCTCTTTTTTCGTAGAATTATTTTCTTGTTCATTTGGAGTTTCCCTCTAAGTTATTCTTTCTTGCGTTGTTTATAATGCAGGTTAGTTTCCAGATGCTTTCTATCTGTATACAGTCCATGGGTGCTTTCGGTATATTTTTCTGTTGGACAGTTCATAGCTGACTTTTTTCTCACTGGTCCCCTAGAAAGACCAACCAGGGAGCCTGAAAGTGAGCGTCTAGAAGAGAAGGGATCCTCTTCTTAGAAAGCTGTTGCTTTTGAGTCGACTCTACTCATGGTGACCCACGAGTGCCAGAGTAGAACTACGCTCCATACTGTTTTCAATGGCTGATCTTTCCGAAGATACGTGCGCACACGCCCACCCCTCAACCCCACCCCAGCCCCACCCCTGTCTCTAGTAAACCTCCAACCTTTCTCTTAGCAACTGAGCACACAGCTGCCTCGGGCCTCTGTAGTATGACTCTAAGAGACGTTTGCTTTTCAGTCGGACTGTAAACCAAATGTGAGTACACTGAAGCCTTCCTCGAGAAAGTTAATTTTCTGACATCAGCAAAGCAGTGTAAGAAAAATGTTAACATAAGTAAGTGGTCTGTTCGCTTACCTTTGCTTCTTATGACCATAAACAATCATTTTCATTTCTAAAAATATGAGCAGTAGGAGGAAAATTGGGACTTAGCTAAATAATATACCTCCGTCTACTCTTCCACAAAAGACCCAAATGTCAATCATAGGCAAAAGTAAAGTTTAAAAACCTGGTTATGTGTGGGGTTGTTATAAAAAGTATCCATGCTTTTTTAGCTATAACATAATTTAATACAATGAAATAAAAGTAAGCTTTATTTTGATCATATAAATTCTCATTCCACAGGCATCTTTTTTTTTGCCTTATTATCAGCCAAAAAAAATTTTTTTCAAAATAATCTACTTCAAAGATTTGGAACAAAGCAACCATAATTCTCTTCCAAATGCCTCTTTTTGTTACTAGGGCAACAAGGACAGTGCTGTTTTTCTGAGCCCATGTGATCACATGACTTCCACGGCCATACAACCCGTTCCCTAAGGGCACAAACAAGCTATTGGCTGTAAGGATCAATAGGCAGACTTAGGGGTGGGGGCCGGGGTGGGGGTGGGGGAAATTGCTGGCCACTCCAAGCTGAATTGCCACGACTAATATTAAATAGGAAAAAGCACTGCCCAGAGCGCTTCTGACCGCACAGAAATGATGTTTGCTGCAACAAAATACAATGATTGGGCAGCAAGAAGATGGATGCCAACAAAAGCTTGCAAGAAAACAACACATCTGGGACAAAGGCAGGTGAGTTAGGTGAGCAGACAGATGCTATCAGACTTACCTTACAAGTCATCAGGCTCAAACCGGCTCTTGGTGAACAGACACTCCTTGCGATCAAGACGGTACAATTCTAGTAACAAGCCGTGCACACAGAGCAGCTCAGATTATAAATCAATAACCAGCAGGATCACTGAAGCAGCTACGCTCTTCTGCTCCAGAGCCATGTAAAGGGCGCTGGATTGCAAGTGCCTTTGTTGTTCCCCTCGTCCTCACACGTGTGGATGACAGAGCTACATTTAGGGAAGGCTTCCAAGATAATGTGGGCAGCAATGTGTCTAATGCAGAACAGGATGTAATGAGACAATCGGTGCCACTGACAACATGGACCAAATCATCAGTACCATAGACAGCACCCCCCACCCCGACCCCGTGCAGGCAGAAAGCTCAACAGTTATGATTCACACTTGGCAACAGCCAGAAGGAGTTCAGCTGCATATAAGCAGATCTAGAAACCAAGATATAATGCTCCTTGGGAAAGTCTATTTGTTACCAATCTTTATTTAAATGATCCTTCTCTGGAAAGCACATTCCTTTTACAAGCTAATTCTGAGACCAGTAGCGTATGGCACATACAGAGGGGATACTTTTGTTATCTCACAAAGAGACGTTCCATTCGTGGAGATTATTTTTCAGAGTAGGAGTTAGAAAGCCTGCTCATGCAGAGCAAATCATAATGATGATGATTTCGAAGGCCAGAGATCCAGGCCCGTGAAGGTATATATGCGTTGTCTTCACATTTCATTTCATACTGATGAGGTTGAGTAAGTGTGACCAGGCATATCTATCTACCCATGCCTAGGAGGGCAATTCCACGGTGACTCCGAAGTCCTGGGAAAGATGGATTTGTCTTTGAGTCAAAGTATTTTGGTGAGTTTGGTTTGGGGGACGGCGGTCAAAATGTTGCTTCATATCTTCTGTTTCCTAAAAGAAAGGGCAAGAATTTAGGGTGAAGGCCGTTAAAGAGAGATGGAGATGTCCATCACTGCCTTCATTATTCAACACACAGTGCAGAGGCCTTTTCCTCCGGACACCCTGACTCAGGGGCTGCTTCCAAGTGCAAGGAGAGGAAATCACATTTTCCGCACAGGAAAACGAGGCCAGGTTTGCCCTTTTCTCTGTACCCAAACATAAGGAATTCAACCATCCCAAGCTTGTTTCTCTGTTGCATTTTCATAGAAATTAGGCTGACTTCACAGCCTCATTGGGGAGGAGGGAATTCAAATGGCCCCTGGTTATATTAAGGAGCAGTGATGATATGGAGGTAGAATTTTCACCTTCCATGGCAGAGATCTGCATCCAGTCCCCAGTCAGTGCACCTCATGTGTAACCATGACCATCTGTCCATGGAGGCTTGAGTGTTGCTAAGGCGCTAAACACATTTCAGCAGAATTTCCAAATGATAACAGGTAAGAGGAAAGGCCTACTGATCTACTTCCAGAGAATCCACCAAGGTAAACCCCGGGGGGGTCACAAGAATCAGGTGGTCATGCATGATGTCCCCATGAGTCCTGGGCCGACCAGCCAGTAGCTAACAACAATATGGCTACATAGGAAGGCTTCCAAAAAACCATGGGAAAATGCCATTACCAATTCCATTTTTCCACACTCTTTTTGAAGCTCCCTCGTATTAGAGGGGAATATCAAATGACAATCTTTTGGGGGTAGGTATTTGGATTCTCACACTACATATTATTTCTCCTGAGATTCAATCATCCACTTCTGACTCCACTTGCAGATGTGGGAGAAAAATAGATCTATTTCAGAGCCTCGTGTATTGCCCTGTCATCTCTAAAATGATCATCTCAAATAAAAATGTAAAGAACACCCATGAGTCCGTCTTTTTAAACCACATTGTTTGCAGCATGCCTGAGTGCATGACCAGGTTATGCAAGAGCAGGGTAGTGACCCTCCCTGTGAAGAGGCTTAGCATTCAGGGGTCCATCTGCTTCACTCCTTAACTAGTAGATGCTGGACCCTTACGACAACATGCCAAGCACCAGATTCCAAACTAGGTGTGATCAGAGAAATGAAACTGTTTATCATGAGCTGTTTTATGACTTTTTAGAAAATCAGCTTATAAAAGCTGCTGAGCAACAGAGATTCTCTCTTGGTAATATCATGTTACATTCAAAATATTTTTTATAATGACCACATTAAAATTTTATAATTTTGAAAGAAATTTTATCAAGCAGAAGTAATTAGAGCAAAAATATATAAGCATTGCTGCCCTGGAGAATGAACCACTGACTTCTATTTGTCTATAGTACCCAACAAAATTAATAATCACACAACATCTACACAATTATTTGCCAGATGACAAGTAATGTCAGATGTATGCATAGCACTTAATAATCCATTATCATTAGGTACTATCATTATCTTTTTTTTTCCAATCATTTTATTAGGGGCTCATACAACTCTTATCACAATCCATACATACATCAATTGTGTAAAGCGCATTTGTACATTCATTGCCCTCATCATTCTCAAAGCATTTCCTCTCCACTTAAACCCCCAGCATTAGGTCCTCATTTTTCCCCTCCCTCCCCCCTCCCCCCTCTCTCATGAGCCCTTGATAATTTATAAGTTATTATTTTGTCATATCTTGCCCTGTCTGACATCTCCCTTCACCCACTTTTCTGTTGTCCATCCCCCAGGGAGGAGGTCACATATAGTTCCTTATAATTGGTTCCGTCTTTCCAACCCATTCTCCCTTTACCCTCCCAGTATCACCACTCACACCACTGGTCCTGAAGGGAACATCTGCCCTGGATTCCCTGTGTTTCCAGTTCCTATCTGTACCAGTGTACATCCTCTGGTCTAGCCAGACTTGCAAGGTAGAATACGGATCATGATAGTAGGAACATTTAGGAACTAGAGGAAAGTTGTATTTTTCACCGTTGCTACATTGCACCCTGACTGGCTGGTCTCCTCCCCAAAACTCCTCTGCAAGGGGATCTCCAGTGGCCTACTAATGGGCTTTGGGTCTCCGCTCTGCACTCCCCCCATCATTCACTATAGTAAGATGATGATGCCTTATACCTGATCCCTTTGACACTTCGTGATCACATAGGCTGATATGTTCTTCCATGTGGGCTTTGTTGCTTCTGGGCTAGATGGCCGCTTGTTTACCTTCGAGCTTTTAAGACCCCAGACGCTATATCTTTTGATAGCTGGGCACCATCAGCTTTCTTCATCACATTTGCTTATTTACCCGCTTTGTCTTCAGCAATTGTGTCGGGAAGGTGAGCATCAAAGAATGCCAATTTAATAGAAGAAAGTATTCTTGCATTGAGGGAGGTACTACCATTATCTTACTCATACACTAACCATGGCACTAATAAAACTTTTAAGAACATAATTACTTGTCATCAATAGAAATGTAAAACTGCAAGGCAACAATACCTTATTGATCAAAGGTACCTAAAATAATTTCACCACATTCCAAGGAGTGTCCTGGTTTATATTTAATAAATGAAAATGTAATATTATACACTTATCACCAGAACTCTAGCAGCAATTTATTATTTCAGTAATCAATAGTTGGGTCTGTGATTTTTTTCTAAGTTTGTAATTTATTGTCATTGCTATGAACATCAGTTGTCACCACCTATAGATTCCCAAGTGTACAGGCCAACAGAGGAGTCTAAGCAATAGCAAATTTCCTGGACCTTTTCTGAAAGAAGGGCTATGTAGAGAAAGAGGAGGGAATAATTACCCAAAAAAACTCTTCCCTCCCTCAATGGTACATGTTTTCCTAGAAATCTTATGGACCATAGCATCTTGTGCCCAAGATCCTATGTCCAAGAAATGGCCCAGTGGGGCTCTATAGACCCTGAGGCTCTACATACCATAAAGGATGCTGACCAGTTTCGAGGCAGGTATATGTAAATTGTAATAAACTTTTCTCTTAATCCCCAGTAAAATGTAATACAATGTACTAAATAAACAAATTCTAAATAAACCCCGGAATAATGTAGCTACCTGGAAAACTTGGGAAAATAAAGCATTGATAAGATCTACGAATCTTCTTCTTCTTCTCCTGGTTCTTCTTCTTTATCAGCTTCCTCTTCCTCTGCTTCCTCTGCAGCTCCCTCCTCGGCTATTTCTTCCGTCTTATTTGAACCAAAAAATATATATATATCATTACTGAGAAATGGAGGAGTTGAAAGTTACAGTGAAAAAAGAAGTACAAAAGCTCTGACTTGAATTGAGGGTGTCCCACACCCCTCACCCAAGACACACATGCACATATACACACATAAACACACTCACCCAGATGCACACACATGCAAACACGCAGAGACAACAACCTAAATCCAGACTCCTCACAATTTGGAATGCGGAGCAGGACGTTAATCCTAGGGAGTTTCATGGTTTCTCTTAATCACACGATTGTCACTCAGACTAATAGACCATTCTCATCAAAAGACCTTGACATTTTAGAAATGGAGATGCATTCACTGCCATTGGATCGAGAAGACTTTGTTCCCATGGGCCTGTGATCTTCCTGCATTCCGCTTCATTGCATGTGGCTGCATGAGTCTGCAGAGGGACTTACTGGTATCGGACTTAGGGACTTGAGTTGCATTGGGCTGGACTTTTTTGCGATATCTATTTACTCCTTGCTATAAATCTCTTTCTTGTACATGAGTGTCACTGAATTTGTTTATCTAGTCAACCTGGCCTAACACAGAGAATCTGAGAATGTCACTTTGGATTGTTTATAGAATTCACTGATATTCTCTAAACTGATTCATCTGACCTCGGAAATAACTACATCCCTGTTAGTCTTTGAATTAAGTTTTACCCAAAAATCCAGCTCAATAACTCCAAGCTTAATAGGCAAGTCACTGAATAAGAAGTTTTATTTTGTTTCATACTACATGGCTACAGTGTCAGCCATATAAAAATAATCTGCCAACCTCTGAGTGCTACATTGATGAAAATTACCATAAAGCTCTTTACAATTAAATCATCTCTTAGTAGAAATAAAATAATCCCCGCCTCCAAAACAAATTTTTAATTGTTCTTTAAAGCTCTCAAAATACAGTTGGTAGAATCTAAACATCTCAAAAACACAGGGAAGAGAAGGCTTGGTGTCTGCATCTGGAAACAGGAGCGTCTTGGCAGGCCTCTTCCCCAGGACTCACTTCCACCCATCTCCAAGAGAAAGTAACTGGTTTTGAGGGAGGCGGGCTTGCTACTTTTTCCTTTTTCTCTTTTATTAACTAATCACTAGCACCTAACAAACAAGTTTCTGTCTAAGTAAACTTTTTATTACTAAATCCGAAACAGTAAAAGCTCTATGAGTGACTTCCAGTTGTCGACACATGAGGTTGACTGGAACCTATGTAGCAGCCCAGTGGTTCTTGGACCTGATTGGGCATCTGAATTATCTAGGGACTTCTTGAAGCCCAAAGTGTTTGACTCAGTAGGTCTGGGGTGGGCCCTGTGGCAGAAAGCTACGACTAGGCCAGAAGCTGCTGTGCAAACAGCTACGTTGTCTGTGAGCAGTCGGCAGCGGAAAGGTGGACAGGAAAGCTGAAGGCAGAGGCCTGTGCACGGCTGAGTGGTTGGGTGCACACCCCAGGGAAGGGCCTGCTTGCCAGGCTTAGAGAAAAGCATGCCTGCTTGCATTACTGAGAGGAGCAGTGAGAGCTATCCTGCACTAAAAAAAGTGAGGGATATGCTTTCCAATTTGGGCGGAACATTTCAAACTTTCCCTAGATGCTTCCTGATCCTGAGCCTGTTGCTGCCTTAAGAAACCACTGAACTGCAAGTAATGAGGTATGATCATTGCAAAGAATGACTGAGCCTCGCAGAGAAGTCGAGCATCCTTTGGGAAACAGCTGGTGTCAGAAACAGTGAAAAAGTTGTCCGACCTTCCACCTCATAGCAACCAGCTTTGTGCTGATCCTGATTCTTACTCTTGGGCATTAGGCGGTTCCCTGTACCACAGGACGTCAATCAAAGCTGAACCTACTGCCCCAGGGGCCTCGCCATCAGAACCACTACTCTAGTATAGTCTCTCCTCCCAAATCACACCAATATCTCCCCTTAGCATTTGGTTATAGTTATTCCCACCCTTTTAGATGCAAGTTATAATCTTACAGTAATGACACATTTTAAATAAACATCAAGGAAGTCAAGGAAATATGAAAATGAAAAAAAAGCATTTTAGTTCTTTATGAAAACTTAGTGGAATACTCTGGAAAGACTCACTGTATGTAACTCAAAATTCAGTCATAAATTAGGTTATGTACCTACATTGTTTTGCAAGGGGCATTAAATTTCTACTCTAGTTTAAGAAATCATAGCTGGGATTTCTAAACAAGCAAATGAGTATGTTCATAATAGAAAGATAATCGGTAACTTTAATCATTAAATCCTTTTTTAAGGAAAGGTCCCCGTCCTGCCTCAAAAATTGGCAACAAATACACATTTATATAAAATACACACATACAGATACACACAATGTATTTCAAGTTAAAATATTTAAAACAGTATTTCCCAAAATGGGTTATCCAGCCCCCTGGATGTCACTAGAATGATCCAGTTATTGTTGTTGTTGTGCCGTTAGATGCCATCGAGTAGGCTATGACCCATGGAAACCTATGCAAAACCGAAGCAAAACCCGCCATGCACCATCCTCACCACTGTTCCTATCCCTGAGCCCACTGTTGTAGCCACAGTATGAATCCGTCTCCTTGAGAACCTTCCTCTCCTTCACTGCTTTCTCAAACACAATGTCCTCCTCCAGGGACCGGTCTCCCTTGACAACATGTCTACATGACGTAAGACGAAGTCGCACCATCCTTGCCTCTATGGAGCACAGTAGCCTTATTTATCCGAGATAGATCAGTTTGTCCTTTCAGCAGTCCTTGGCACTTTCAATATTCTTCTCCAGCACCACCATTCAAATGTATTGATTCTTCTTCAATCTTCTTTATTCAATGGCCAGCTTTCACATGCATATGAGGCCGTTGAAAAGGCCCTGATTTGGGTCAGGCCTACCCTAGTCATCAAAGGAACACCCTTGCTTTTCAATTAGCTCAAGAGATCCTGGGCAGCAGATTTACCCAGTGCTACACATCTTTTGATCTCTTAATTCCTGCTTCCATGAGCTTTCATTATGGGTCCAAGCAAGACAAAAATTTTGACAACTTCAACTTTTTTTCCATTTGTCATGATGTTACCCATTGGTCCAGTTCTGAAGATTTGTGTCTTCTTTACATTGAGTCGTAGTCCATACCGAAGGCTGCAATCTTGGCTCTTCATCAGCAAGTGCTTCAAGTTCTCCTCACTTTCAGCAAGTCAGATTACGTCATCTGCATGTGGCCGGTGGTTAATAATCCTTCCTTCTGGTGCCACGTTCTTTTTCAGATAAGCCAGTTTCTCTGATTATTTGCTCCATTTACAGACTGAATAAGTATGGTGAGAGTATACAACCCTGTCTGTATACTTTTCCCTGTTTTAAACCATGCAGTATTCTTTTGTTCTGTTGACACAATTTCCTCTTGATCCATGTACAAATTTCTCATGAGCATAATGGAATTCCCACTCTTCTCAAGGTTATCCAAAGTTTGTTATGATCCACATGGTTGAAAGCCTTTACGTAGTCGGTAAAATCACCAGTAAGCATCTTTCTGGTATTCTGTGCTTTCAGCCGATATCCATTTGACATCAACAATGATATGTCTTGTTCCATATCCTCTTCTAAGTCCACCCTGATCCTCTGGCAGCTCCCTGTCATTGTACTGCTGAAACTTTTATTGGATGATCTTCAGCAAAATTTTACTGGCCTGTGATATCATCCTATAGTTTGAGTATTCTGTTGCATCGCCATTCTTTGGAATGAGTACAAATATGGATCTCTTCCATTCAGTTGACCAACTAACTGTCTTCCAAATTTCCTGTCATAGATGAGTGAGTGCTTCCAGTGATTCATCAGCCTATTGAAACATTTCAATTGGTATCCCATCAATTCCTGGAATCTTGTTCTTGGCCAATGCCTTTCATGCAACGTAAACTTCTTTCTTCGGCACCATTGGTTCTGCTTATATGCTACCTCCTGAAATGTTGGACTGTTGACTAGGGTTTTTTGGATTTTTTGGTATAGTAACTGTATTGTCTTTCCATCTTCTCTTAATGCTTCCTTCATCGTTCAACATTCTGCCCATAGAATCTTTCAGTATTGCAACTTGAAGCTTGAATTTTTTCTTCAGTTCTTTGGTTTAAGATGTGCTGAGTGTATTCTTCCCTTTGGGTTTCTAATTCTAGGTCTTTTCAAATTTCTTTATAATATTTGACTTTGTCTTTTTTAACCTTCCTTTGAAATTTTCTATTCAGCTCTTTGACTTCATCCTTTCTTCCACTTGCTTTAGTTACTGTAAAATTAAGAGCAAATTTCAGAGTCTCTTCTAAAATCTACTTTGGTCTTTTCTTTCTTTTTTTTCTTTTTAATGATCTCTTGCTCTCTTCATGAATAATGAATGTTCTTGATGTTCTCCCACAGCTCATCAGGTCTTCTGTCATTGGAGTTCAATTAGTCAAATCTGTTCTTGAAATTCAGGTGGGATAGACTCAAGATCCTATTTTGGTTCTTGTGGACTTGTTTAATTTTCTTCAGGTTTATCGTCAACTTCTATATGAAAAATTGATAGTCTGCTCCACAGTCAGCCCCTTGCCTGGTTTTAGCTGCTGATATGGAGCTTCTCCATCATCTCTTCCTACAAATGTAGTGAACTTGGTGAGTTAGTTAATTGTGCCAGCCTGGCCGATAATCACATGCGGTGCTGGTTGAAAGGTGGAGGGACAAATGGGTGGTGAAGCCTCGCCTTTCTAGTTCTCGGGTCTCTTGTTTTGTGATGGTTGCATCGGGTGCAGCTGCCTTAGCAGTTCCCTGCTTCAGCTTGCAAGATGGATTTCCTACAAGACATCCCCAAGGAGAAGCCGCATGGATCTATCCCGATACAGCCCTGGGTGCTGGAGCAGCCGTGTGGAGACCCCTGCCAGTGCTGAGATGCTTACACGTTCACTGACTCAGCTTTCCTCCTGCAGTCGGCATTATTGCCTCTGTTTTGTGAGGTGAAGGACTTTGTGGACTGGTGTTGAGTATGGGTTAATGTTGGACTTGTGGGCTTGGGCAGCATTGGGTTGGGATGTTTTCGTGATGCACATTTTCTTTGCATAAAACTCTCTCTTATACGTGAGTTGCTGTGGATTTGTTTCTCCAAAGTACCCAGACTAATACACTTGGTTTGGGGTATTCCATCAGGAGAAGTCTAGTGTATAGTCACCATTTGTGTTGTGGAAAGAAATATTGGCTATGAACAAATCATTGGTCTTGCAAAATTCTGTCATGTTATCTCCAGCTGCATTTCTATCACCAATTCATATTATCCAACTACTGCTTTTGTGGTTGGTGCATAGTTTGAATAATAGTTGTATTGATTAGATTTCCATGAAGGCAGATAGATATAATCCTATACAGATGGCATTGTACTTCATGATTGATTTTGCAATGTCCTTTTGACAGTGAATACCACACCCTTTCTGTTGGTTGTGTTATTCCCAGCATAGTAAATCATATGATTTTCTGATTCAAAATGGCCAATACCAGCCCATCAGCTCCATTATGCCTACGATTTCGATCTTTATGTGCTCCATTCCATTTTTCAATTTACCTAGATTCATACTTTGCATATTCCAAGTTCCAATCATTAGCAGCTTTTTGCAACTGTTTCTCCTCACCTTGAGTTATCCCTCTCTGCAAATGAAGACCTCAAAGGTGCCGCTCCCACAGACCTTACCCAACTCATGTCAACATGATCGCCTCCGCTGTGAGAAATCAGCTCCTCTTCAGTCACACTTTGAGTTTTCTGAGCCATTCTCCAACACTATACAACAATGTTCAGCTTCCAATTATTAGCCCTTTGTATTTCTGACAATGTTTCTAAGCTAGGCATAAGGTTTTCAGTGGCTACTTCCTCCAAAGTGGGGAGCCGAGTTCTTCTTCACTGTCTGCTCTTAGTCTGGAAGCTCCTCTGTTCACTTTGGGTGACCCTGCTGGCATTTGAAATACCAGTGACATGGCTTCCAACATCATAGCAGCACACAAGTCATCACAGTACAACTAACTGACAGACTTGTGGTGGAATGATCCAGGGGGGATGCAAAGCAGGTACCCACACTTTATCCTGGATTATTGCCTACAGTACAAGAGGTTTTATTTGCCAGAGGGTCCTAAGTAATGTTCTTTCTGAAAGGGATCAGTATGCCAAGTAAGTTTGGGAACCCGTGGGACATAAAAAGACGTTTCCCCAGCTTTGTCTCCCCCAAAGACATGCCAAACATTAGAAGCTGTTTGCCAGCACATGGTAGGAGGTCAGATGCTTAGAGATATTCTCTCTAAAGGTATCTGGTCCCACCACAGGTGGAGCCCACTCCCTGCTGTTAAGGACAATGGATTACTTCTCCTTGAAAGCTTTCAGCCATTAGTCTGGCCCACTGTAGGTGGGGTTCATACCCTACTGATAATAGTTTCTATGGAGAGCCAGAGAACAGGTGAAACCTCAGTGACATCCAAAATTAGGCTGCCTCCCTGTATCTAGGATCTGCCCATCTTGTCACATATGTACCCCCAGTCCCTCCCCTTCCTATTACATGTATACCCCTAGATCATCCCCCTCTCATCACTGTATTACCTATAGCACAACCCCTTCCTGTGACATATGTCCTTATCCATAATTAGGAAGCTTGCACACTCCCAAAAGAGCTAGGAGCTTTGGTTAGTAATAAATCATTCTCGCTCGCTCCTACAACTCCCACCTTCCACATTGTCATGTAGACCCCTGAGTGGGGCTGAGGTGAGCATGCTACTATGAAATATGTCTGACTCTTTTATTTCTATCTCTCTTATTATCTATGACTTTACTTATTATCGCTGTACAATTGTGCCTACAGGACCTGTGATGATTTGTTAGGGGCTAGCTACCCTGACAGGAATTTATCATTTAAAGTCTCTATTCTATGATGTACTACTTTAATTTTCGACTACTGTAACTGAGAATGATGGATATTCTTTAACCATAAAAAACAAGCATATATAAATATTTAGTCATCCAACAGGTGGTTTAAGTCATGTTACAGAGAATAAATCATGTTACTTTAAATTTACCCTCAATATTTTTAATACTGTTTTCTAATTTTTCTTTTAATATTTTTATCTTTCCATTTAAAGCTTCTATCCTCAATATTTCTAATTCTTAGATAAATGCTTACTCTGTACAAGTTTTTTATCTTTGTGAGACTTTATTTTCTTACATATTAATTCTCTCACTTTTATACATAAGATTTATTTTCTTAAATCCTTCATCCTGTTAAATTTCTTCTTTATCATTTTAATTTTCATTTTCAAACTTTTCCTTCATTTTCTCATCCTTAGGTGTTTTCTCTCAAGGCCAAAAGAGGTACAGCAAGGAGAGAAACCAGCCACACAAGGGGCTGGAAATTCTTGTGTTAACTTTATACTGTCTCTCTTCCTCTTCAGTCCTGGCTTCTCGAAACAGAGGTTCAAAACAGAGGTTCTCACCAGCGCTTTCTCAGGCAACCTGAGGGCATATCAGGTCTAACCCTTGATGGTAGTGCTCATTCCGTAAGGGAGGCAGATTTCTACATGATTCTGTAACACCTCAGTTGATTCCAAGACACCCAGCAGATGAGAATCGATATTCCAATATAATCTCACATTGAAGAGGCAGCTTAAAACTTCTTCTCAAATCAAAAATGTTCTCTCGGGAGAGGTGTCACTGCAAATCTAACAGCCAAGTCGTTTCCTAATGCCCCATCTTCTAGACGCTTGATAATAGGCTGCAAGCGTAAGTCTCATGGCATCCAAGATTCACACCACTAAGCTCTGTATGATAATGCTAGATGCTCTTACATCAGGGGCAGAAAGAACCAGGGAGAACAAATCTCCCCTTAATGACCTGGCCTGGCTGGGCTTTAATGAGAAGCCATTAAAGACACCTTCCCCACTGGAGTTTCAAAAAAGGGCTCATAGCCAAGCCCTTGTTCTCTATCTGCTTCCCTGTGATAAATCTATCTCCAGATTATTTTATTTCCCTTCTCAGCAAACTAAAGGAGAAATTTGTGTTTTAGGGTTCTGTTGGCTTCGCTAGTTCATGAATAACAAGGAGAACATGCCAAAAGCTGTAAGTCTCAGGCCTAAGAGATGCTTTAATTAAGCTGATTATATACAACCATTAAATATGTGATTGTACCTCTTTTGATGCTGTCTCTCCAGCTTCTTCCTTAAGGCCATAAATAGAAATTAAAGGAAAAACATAAATCCAACTGAGTTTTAAGCTAAAAAATTAAGCAAGCTATAATAAAATAAAAGTCAATAAAAGGGAAAGATACATTAATTTATCCTTAATTGTATGGCTACATAGCAAAGATATAATTGATGATTCCCTACTTATTACATATATTATATTTCAAGCCCATGAAATATTATAGAATTAAAGGCATTTTGTCATTGCTCATACTCCTGAGAAAATTAACTAATTAGCAATATTGCTTATTAATACATACAAGTGGGTACCAAAAAAAACAGAATTTTTTTTCAGAGCTATGTATTTAATTTTTTTACAAAACAACTTCATCACATTCAAAGTAGTCTCCATTACACTTAATACATTTGTCAGATCTGCAATCCCATTCTTGGAAACTTTTTTCAAACTCATCTGTTTGGATGGCTGACAGCACCTCCCTCATCCCTCTTCATTTGTGGAAACAAAAAGAAGTCATATGGAACGAGGTCAGATGAGTCAGGTGCATGGGGCAAGAAAAGCATACTGTTTTTTGCCAAAAACTGTTGCACTGAGATGGCTGTGTGAGCAGGCATTGTTGTGGTGGCAAAACCAGTCCCCTGTCTGCCATAAATCAGGCCTTTTTCAGCGCACACTGTTGCACAATCTTTTCAGAGCCTCTAAATAGAAAGCTTGATTAACAGTCTGACCTGGTGGAATGAACTCCAAATGCACTATCCCCCTCACATCAAAAACACAAGTGAGCATCGTCTTGATCTTTGGTTTCACTTGACAAGCTTTGGGGGGTCAAGGTGATGATGGTGTCTTCCACTGGCTTGATTGATGTTTGCTTTTGGGGTCATTAGAATAGCATCATGTCTCCTCACCAGTAATGACCCTGGGGAAAAGTCTGGATTGCTTCAAACACACAAAGCTGTTCTTTCAAAGCTGTTCTTCCAACAGCATGTTTCCACTAGAAACTCTTTTTCCTGGTCAGTCAGAAGCTGAAGCACAAATTTCACAGCAACCTTTCTCATTCCTAAATCTTCCGTTACAATTCGCTGGCTTGAGCGCCAAGATAGTCCAGGAAACGTCCCCATCGCTTCAAGTCTGTCGTGGTCAGTCTTCGAGCACAAGTGCATGAATTTTGTCTACATTTTTTCCTGTTCAGGAAGTTGACCCTGACATCCAGAAGAAGGTTTCTCGTCAATTGACATTTCACCTTTTTAAAAACTAGAAAACTTCTCATACACTTGGGTTTTTCCCATACCACTGTCCTTGTAAGCTATATTCAACATCACAACAGTTTCTGTGGCATTTGTGCTGAGCAGAAAACAAAATTTCACAGCTGCACATTGTTCTCTTAAATTGGCCATCACAAAAAATGAGTTTGAGTAAAACTGCTTTTATGAAAAAATTCACTGTGAGGCGATACAGAGAGCGTTGAGGGAGGGTTGGTTCGAAAGGGGGAACCGATTACAAGGATCTATATGTGACCTCCTCCCTGGGAGACGGACAACAGAAAAGTGGATGAAGGGAGACGTCGGACAGGGCAAGATATGACAAAATACCCATTTATAAACTATCAAGGGCTCATGCGGGAGGGGGGAGCGGGGAGGGAGGGGAAAAATGAGGACCTAACGTCGGGGGTTTAAATGGAGAGAAAATGTTTTGAGAAACGATGTACAAATGCGCTTTACACAATTGATGTGTGTATGGATTGGGATAACAGTTGTATGAGCCCCTAATAAAATGTTAAAAAAAATTTATCAAGGGTTCATAAGAGAGGGGGTAACAGGGAGGGAGGGGAGAAAATGAGGACCTGATGCCAGGGGCTTAAGTGGAGAGCAAATGTTTTGAGAATGGTGAGGGCAATGAATGTACAAATGTGCTTTACACAATTGATGTATGTATGGATTGTGATAAGAGTTGTATGAGTCCTTAATAAGACAATTTTTAAAAAGTCATTGTGACCAGAGAGAACCTTTCCAGCTGACACCGCTGGGTGCACTCTCTCAGAGTGAGTTGTTCAATGCTCACCTAGTGAGGAAAATGTGTATTATGAAAGCTTTGCCCAGTGGAGCTTTTTGGTTTTTGTTTTTTTGGGAGGGTACCTTCTTGTATACTTCTGTCTCTACAAATCACACTATAGATCTACAAAGCTATGCCAAGTAAAATTCAGACCACATATTGATTACTAAAAGTAAAAATGTACTTTCTGTCAGATCAAGATGATAACACTGCTGAACCATGTGATAAACATAATTTCTACTTCAAGAAACTTGCAAGGGAAGAGCAGATGGGGTCACCAGGGCCTCCCATGAGTCTCTATTATTTAAGCCACCAAAATTTCTATTCTCCTTACATCCAGATAAGAGAACCAGGCTAAATCTCCTAGAAATGTTGTTATTGTGAAGTGTCATGGAGTCTGCACTGGTTCATGTAACCCCATGTCCTATAGAGCAGACTGTCCCAGAGGGTTCTCTAGGCTGTAATCTCTACAGAAGCAGATTACATCTTTCTCCCCCAAGTGGGTTTGAACTAACAACCTCTCAGCAGCTGAGCACTTAATCACTGCCACCTCTCTAGGAATGGATGTTCTTTTGAATCTACCATTGGCCAACTCATGATAATCCTGTGTGTCTCATAAGGCACATTTGCTCCATAGAATTTTTAAGGGCTGATTTTCCAAAAGTAGATCTCCAGAGCTGTCTTCTGAGACATACCTTGTGGACTCAAACCTTTTGATTACCACCACCCAGAAACTTCTCTTTCAAATCTAAGAAGGGAAGAAGTTCTTAACACCCTTTCCCAGAATGGCCCTGCAATAAAACTTTCTGGCCTGGCTGACCAGAGTGATAAAATTGCTTTGATTAAGTAGGGAGATGCTGTTATAAAGAGCAACTCCTAAAATTCTCTACCACCTTACAGTTCAGGCAGTGACTTAGAGTCTTGCCTAGCTGAAGGCAATCTTGCAATCATATAGAGCCCCTTGGCCAATCCTGTCCTTGGACAAAGGAGGGGCACTGAGGCCATAGAGTTGTCATTGGCCAAGATCACCAGACAGGCAACAGAATTAGGACTTCTTATTTCAGAAATTCTTATCTTTCCATGCTACATTTCAAGTCTGGTAACAAAGGAAAAGATTCTTTTTTAATCATAGGAAGATAGTTATAGAGCAGTGGTTCTCAACTGTGGGTCGTGACCCCTTTGGGGCAACGCTTTCACAGGGGTTACCCAATTCATAACAGTAGCAAAATTACAGTTATGAAGTAGCAACAAAAATAATGTATGGTTGGGGGGGGGGTCCCCACCACATGAGGCACTGTATGAAAGGGTCGCGGCATGAGGAGGGTTGAGAACCAGGGCGATAGAGGACCCACCACACCTCCCCTCCCTGACTCCGTCTCGTGTTCTTGGCCAGCTTTGGGACAATACCCCTAGGTTTCCCAAAAGGCACCCTCAGGTGATCATCACCCTCTCCTCCTGCACTTCTCCAATCTCTTCCACCACTGTAGCCAGAAATATTGTTCTAGAAAAAATAAGCCTTACCACATTACCCTCCTGCTCCCTCTTCTCAGAAAAAATCCATTTATTGCAGATGCTGCTCCTGCCTCATCCCCCTCTGGGGATGAGGCAGGCTGTATTAATTAAACAAGTAATTTAAACCTCCATCCCTAATACAAAATGACCAGCATTTGACAGAGCCATGAAAATCAGATACACAGTTGCCTGGATTAACTTTTATGGTCGGTAAACTCTTATATTGACAAAAGTTCTTCTCTAAGGATAATAATAATGTACAGTGAACCCTCGCCACTTCGCGCTTCGACTTCCGCGGCTTCACTCTATCGTGGTTTTTGCGTAACAGCGCATGCTCTGTCGTTACTGCCACTGATTGGCTCATACTGTACACGCTTGATGCCATAAATAATATAATAAATAATAAATGATAATTGTAACGTCCAAAATGTTTTACTGTATTTTCCCTTTTTCGTTTAATAAATTGGGTAATACGAGTGTAATGGTGACTAAAGGGTGTTTTTTCATGTCCTCTATGCTCTACGAAAATATTTGATTTACAAATAAGGAATCCTACTTCGCGGAATTTCATTTATCACGGTAGGGTCTAGAACTGATTAACCACGATAAACGAGGGTTCACTGTAGTCAATTAAGTCAAAATCTAAAAAGAAATATCTCAATCTAAGGTATCAACCAATAACTTAATGAAGCACACACTTTAAAATAATGTGACTCTGTTATTCCAAGAATACTACTAGGAGAGAAAGCTTTGAAAGTGGGGCAGTTTAGAACCGCTGTTCTTGCTCAGAACTTGACCAGGGAAAGCAGGCTACTGAAATGACCAGAACAAAAGACAGGTGTCAACAGTGATCAGCCTCTAGCAGGGCAAAGGTAGGGGAAGGTGGCTGATCGGGACAGGAAGCCAGAGGGCATTGGCATCTGGCCTCAGGAACAGCTGAATCCGGGGACCTGCTGGGTCCAGCTCTTCCAGGGTGCATGAAGACATTTTCCTCTTTAAAAGCAGTTTTGGGGGGAAGCAGAGAAGGTATGAAATCAAGACTATAAATCTGTAGTCAATTAAACCAGCGTCCCAAAAGACTTTTGGATAAAAGCATTGAGTTTTCAAAGAACACAACTTAAAATAAGTTTGCCTTGATAAAAAGCCTACAAAACAAGTTGCAACTTTTCAAGGTTATTATAACATTCGCGTGACTGTAATCCCTTTCTCAGAGAATGCTGGAAACTGAAGTGACCTTCTGCATCCCTCCTTCATTCCTGTGGGAACCATTCACCAAATGTCCCCTCTTCTCCTTGGCCTCTCACCCTTCCCTGTGTATATTTAGTGGTGTCTGAGAGTCCAGTCAAAACATTCCTACCCACAGTTTAATGGTCCTTTCTTCGCTCCACTTCCTTGCCACAACCTGTTGTCAAGTGGGTCTGCATCTTAAGTAAGAACAAAGGCTTGGGAAGATGGTCCAGAGCCAGGGTCATTAAAGTAGCTAGTGGTTGCAATTTCTGTTTGTTTAGAAACCAACATAATATACTTAAGTAAATAACCCTCCCCATTCAAATGGAATAATCTGAGGGTTTCTAAGTGTATTGACTGAGCACGGGCAATAAATGAGATGGGAAGTGCCTGTCTATGACTCCATCACCTCGCTCTAAGGTTCTCACACTTATTTGGCCTACATCCCCCTCCCCAGAAAAGCAAAGAAAATGACTCTGCACCCACCCCCCATCCCCCTAACAATTAAAAGTTATTGTACTATCACCCATAATCCAGGACAAACTGTAGGGATCTACTTTTGTTGCAGCCCCTTGGATCGTTCCAGCACCCACCAGGGGGCAGTATTGTCTATTTTGGGAAACTGATCTAGCGGATTTATCACACACTCTACTTGGCATAGTGGTTACACATTGGGCTGCAATCATAAAGGTCCACAGTTCGAAACCTCCATCTGTTCCTTGGAAGAAAATCAGGGCTTTCGACTCCTGTGAACAGTTACAGACTTGGAAACTCACAGAGGCAGTTTCACCCTGTCCTGTGGGGTCCCTATGAGTCAGCATCCGCACGATGGCTGTGAGTTTGGGTTTGGGTTGGTTACCTCTCACAGCTGCTGGACTGACTTCTAATGTATATGCTATACATACATATACACTATATATTATCACTTCTAAAATATATGCTATACAAAGCAATATAATATATAATATGAAAGTTTCATATATTTAATGGAAGTATACCAATGTCAATTTCCTAACTTGGCTGCTCTTGTTTAGCTATATATAACCATTGGTAGAAGCTGGAGGAAGGGTATATTGTATTTTTTTTACTCTTTTTTGTAACTTCCTGTGCATCTGTAATTGCTTCATTCCTTGTCATTAATTACATAGCTGGATACTGGGATATTAATTCATGTTTTCTCTCTACCACAAATCCAAAACTCAGACTCTTATAGCACTGGACCACAAGTGAAACAGGCCAGTGAGGCAGAAGACATGGTGCTAGGCACAGGCTCTTGGACTCTATCTGGTAGGTAGACAGTGGTGGTGGTCGATGTGAGGTCAAAGCTGCTCCTGATGCTCAGGTGGCCAAGACACTGGGTGGTGCTGGGTGTGCTATCCTCCCTCTTTGTTCCCTTCCTCTGGATCAGGTTCTACCACCGCCCTCTCAGCCACCACTGCTGCCAATGCTTAACAGCAGTGGCAACAGACAGTTGAAAATGGGCTCCCATGAGTTTTAATATGGTATCCATTGCTTATAGAACATATGCATTAAATAACACATACCTGTATACTCTTTGGCTTCCAAAATCCTGGGCTGAGCTATACTAGAACTAGGTGGGTCTTGTTAAAAATAGAACTGAGCTTAGGGCTTGGAGCTGGGAAGTCAGTAGTGGGGAGGAAGTAGGTTTCCAGGCCCTGCTTGCACTCAGAAGTGGAGGTGGGATTTGCAGAGCACTTAGATTCTCTGCTCTAGCAGAAAGCTAGTCACTGGGAGAGGCATAACCATGTCCAGGGACCAGTGCTCAGGCACAACAGGGAGTAGAAAGAGCAATGTCACACTGAAGTCACGACTGGCTAGGCATTACTGCAAAACTTAGGGTTTCCAAAACAGTTCACTGAGATAGAACATGGTTTAGAGACGCCAAGCAAGGTGACCTTCCTTAAGCACATGTCTTTGGAACCAAGTCCGTCTCCATCATGAAATGCTGGCCAAAGTACTATTATTTGGCATAGAAGAAGCCCTGGTGGTGTGATGGGTTACGTGTTGGGCTTTTAACCACAAGGTAAGCTGTTCAAAACCACCAGCCACTCTGCAGGCGAAACGACCAGGCTTTCCACGCCCATCAAGAGTTGGTCTTGGCCTATAACCCCCTCCCAGGGGGATGGACAACAGACAAGGGGGTGAGGGGAGACATCGGACAGTGCAAGATATGAAAAAATAATAATAATTTATAAATTATCAAGGGTTCATGAGGGAGGGAGTAGAAGAGGAAACAATGAGGAGCTGATACCAAGGGCTCAGGTAGAAAGAAAATGCTTTGAAAACAATGATGACAACATATGTAGAAATGTGCTTGACACAATGGATGGATGGATTGTGATAAGAGTTGTACGAGACCCCAGTAAAATGATTTATTTTTTAAAAAAAAAAAAGAGTTGGTCTTGGCAACCCAGAGAAGCTTCTACCCTGTGCAATCAGGTCACTATGAAATGGAATCAAATCAATGACAGTGAGTGATAATGAGCGAAAAAGAAGAATTCCATGAAATCTCAAGATGGGTTTCAACAGAGCTCAATTTTTTAATCTATTAAAGTCTTGACTTTGTCTGAGTTACAGTCGCTAGAATTACCTACTAGGCTGCATCTAAAAAGGAAAACTGAAACCAGTTGACTGTCTCGTGGTGATCTGACGTGAGTCAAGAGTACAGCAGTGCTCCAAAGGCTGTCATGGACAAGTTTTTCAGAAGTAAAGCACCAGGCCTTTCTTCTGCAGTGGATTTGAATCACCATCTTTTCCATTAGTAGATGAGCATTTAACTGTGGGCACTGCCCAAGACTTAGAGTCCAGTGCTTTGAACGACGATGTTAAAAGAGTAAAGCCTAGTGATCTAATTTATCTTTCTGTTTATTACAAATAAGTCTGTCTAAGCCAAGGGAGTGCTGTGGGGAAATGTGATTATGAGTTATAGGCTGAACTGGTTTCTCTCACTAAAGCCCTTAAAACTAACCCAAAGACCATAAAATCAGGTCAGAAGGATTTCTAAGCACAGAATGCAAGTAGTCTCGATATCAAATAGCTCTTGTTACTTCTTAAATTTTAAATGGTAACCTATTTTTACATACTCGTACATTCAACCACCAAACTAACCATGCTCTTGCATCATATTTAATCTGTTTACTGATGAATCATGGGATTTATTTCTTATGTAATTTAATTAAAGTAAGTCACTCTCAAATGGGAAAAGTCAGAATCTGCCTCGAGGTAGAACGATATATTATGAGAGACTTAAAAATGAATTTGCTAATGCAATTTTAGTAATATAATTATCTAAAATAAAGATTTCTCATCCTTCGAGTCATATTTTCCATCTAGTCCTGGTAAAAATAATGAAAATGAGCTTTTAAATTCAGGATTCATGGGATCATAATTAATTCATTTTAGAAGGACTTGCAATTTTTAAAAACAATAACAAAGAAAGTCCCCAAGGTGGACTACTCATTGCTTCACTGGATGGCTCCGGAATCTTGAGCAGGGAGAATGGACATGGAACCAAACAGACACACACACACACACACACACACACACACACACACAGACAATACAGGACTGCAGCACAAAATAGACATAGACAGAGATGGTACAAACTGCAGCCCTGATGGACCACAGTGCTTTATTTTTATCTACTAAATACTGGCAGTGTTCCCAGATAAGTTCGCTATTCCCACGCTTGAATCTCTAATAGCCTTGACAGAGTTCTGTGTCTAAACCCATACTGCTCCTGTTTACTGCTCCCAGGGAACACTATATGCAGCTGTTCCCCAAATTCCTTACTGTTTGCAGTAGGGAAGCAGTTTATGAGAACCAGCTAGGACAAACGTTTGCACACTGTTCTAGACAGATACATGACATTAGACACGGCCCTCCTTACATGGCTCCTTGACATATTTTAGTAGTTGGTACGATTCCCATTTTTGCATGGTGTAAAATGATGATGATGATGAATTCTATTGTCTAGGATATTGTTGAGATTATTTTGTGTCAATTTTCATGAGGGATAGTTGTCTATAATTTTATTACTTAATGTTGTCTTTGTCAGTTTTTGGTATTAGGGTTATACAAACTTCATAGAATGAGTTTGGTTCAGCCCCTGCCATACTATCTGATAAATTACCTTGATAAACAAGCAGCCATCTAGCTGAGAAGCAACAAAGCCCACATGGAAGAAGCACACCAGCCTGTGTGATTGCAAGGTGTCGATCAGGCATCAAAGAACAAAAAATCATATCATTGTGAATGAGAGGGAATGTGGAGTGGGGACCCAAACCCCATCCAGTAGGCAACTGGACATCT
>NW_022111372.1:32362628-32379208 GCF_000313985.2 Echinops telfairi | reverse complement strand
GAGACAATACAGGGCTGCAGCACAAAATAGACACAGACAGAGACGGTACAAAACTGCAGCCCCGACAGCCCGCAGTGCTTTATTTTTATGTACTAAATACTGGCAGTGTTCCCAGACAAGTTTGCTATCCCCACCCTTGAATTTCTCATAGCCTCGAGAGTGAGTTCCGTATCTCGGCCCATACCGTTTGTTTACATTCTACCAGGGAAACACTGTTTGCAGCTGCTTGCACGATTTCCTTACCGTTTGCGGTAAGGAAGCAGTTTACGAGAACCAGCTAGGACAGACGTTTGCGCACTGTCCTAGACAGATACATGACTCGAGACACAGTGCTCCTCTCCTGGCTCCTTCATTACTGAAACAACCCAGCTAGAAGGCTGGGAAGCAGAAGCAAACTCTGCTCTCGCTGAAGGAAGCTCTGCTCTTTCTGCCTAGAAAGGCACTGGTTCCCTCCCGGCTTCATGGGAGGAAGGCATTGGGGGTATACCACGTTTTAATCGTGTTCACTATGTCTTAAAAGAAGCTAACTGAATTTCCCAAGTACTGAATTAAGCAGTCAGACTGCAGGAGTGAATTCGGCAATGAATTCAAAGTTCAAGTTTATGAATGAAAAAATAATAACATTTGTCACTGTATTTCATATAAAATGCATTATTTCTGAATTACACCAGGGGCCATGAGACACACCTCCACCCCTATCTCACTTCTCAGGTCAAGATCAATGATTCTGTCCTTCAAATTTAAAAAATTTCATGGAATAGAATAAAAAAATCAAATCATGATGAATGATGGGGAGTGCAGATTGGGGACCCAAGACCCATCTGAGGCAACTGGACATCCCCTTACAGAAGGGTTGCGGGGAGGAGCCAAGTCCGTCAGGGTGCAGTGTAGCAACGATGAAACATACAACTTTCCTCTAGTTCCTAAATGCTTCCTCCCCCGCCCCACCCCCACTATCATGATCCCAATTCTACTTTACAAATCTGGCTAGACCAGAGGATGTACACTGGTACAGATTGGAACTGGAAACACAGGGAATCCAGGACAGATGATCCCTTCAAGACCAGTGGTGAGAGTGGTGATACTGGGAGGGTGGGGTGGAAATGGGGAACCGATTACAAGGATCTACATATAACCCCCTATGGACAACAGAAAAGTGGGTGAAGGGAGACATCGGACAGTATAAGATATGACAAAATAATAATAACTTATAAATTATCAAGGGTTCTTAAGGGAGGGGAGAGCGGGGAGGGAGGAGGAAAAATGAGGAGCTGATACCAAGGGCTCCAAGTAGAAAGCAAATGTTTTGAGAATTATGATGGCAACAAATGTACAAATGTGCTTGACACAATGGATGTGTGCATGGATTGTGATAAGAGTTGTACAAGGCTCCGATAATATGATCAAATTTTTTTAAAAGATTAAATCTTTGACAACTTCAAGGAAAAAATTTAATGAAGTCTTCAATTATCAATGTGCTGAATGAGCAGTCTTCAACTAGGGGAGGATGTATTGTCCTACCCCTTCTCAAAATTTAATCCCTTAAAACAAACACAAAATGGTGCCCATGCACCACCACCCCCTGACTTTTCATGGTGTGGTTGTCCACCCTGCACCCCTTCCTAGCCATATTTCCCCTGGCTGTCCATCTCTCTCCTAGAATCAATAAGTATACAAAAGGCAACCCATTGGGATTTATACATGATAGTCTTTACTATAACTGGCCCAACCAAACATCTGCCCCGCTTCCACCCTTAGCTACCAATGTCTGCTGTGCTCTTACTACAACCATGGTCTTCCCCCTGCTTGACACGCCACATTTCCAAAATGCCCTGAATTAATGGCCCATCTGTTTCCTCATTATCTCAACCCAGTGCTTCTGAAGCTACAACACCCCCTATGATATCAGTCAAAGAGGGCCCCAAGTTGTTGACTTTTCCATTGCAAGCTGAGGTCCATGAGTGCAAAACAGAAAAGCCACTAGCACCATATTCAAATGTATACATATGCAATTATTTTTTAAAATAGCCCAAATAAGCAGATTTTCCTATCACTTAGAGTCTGCCTGCTTTACGCGGCCCTCCGAATTATAACTAATATCTGATAGCCCTAGATAGACAAAGACTGCCAGCTGCATCTGTCCTCCAGAATTCTTTGTCCTAGAGACACCCCACCTTACCACAGAAGGACATCCCCAAGAACAACATAAGCACCCGCTCCCTCTCCCAGTGTCCTGCCTGGTGCCTCCTCTGTGGTGGCTTCTGCTTGTCTCTGGACTTTTGCTGGGAGGGACAGCCACCTGCATAAAACTGACCGTGCATCCTCCACGCCAATAAAAAAAAGCTCATTGCCCAACACTGCAACCTCACAGTCATATCTTTCTCTTCGGCTGACACCAAATTTTCTCTGCCTCAGTATATCCTGCCCCCTTAGCCCTTTTCCTGTTGCCCTGCATTGAGATCCCTTTAGAAATAAAACACATGCCTTGGATTAGCTTGGATCCACTATTCCCCAGATTGAACTTGGATCGAGTATCAGTTTCCCATTCCAAGGTCCCTGTTTTATCCTCAAGTGCCTATTGACTTCCCATAAATGCATTAGACCCTTTTAGCTCTGTATTCTCAATAGTTAGTGATTTGAGAGGGTGTTAGGAATAAGCCATAACTAATAACCAAGGAGTAAGCGCAGCTACAAACACCCATCCCATTTGATCTATGCAGAACAGAACCTAACCTGACCAAGACAACAGCACATTGCCAAAGCCTTCTGAAGCCTATACTCCAAAAAGTCCAGGTTCAATGTCTTCCCTTTGGCTTCCTTTAGACACTCTTTGCACCTTCCAAATCTGCCTCTGTGGCTAAACCTCATGCCCTCACTGTCTTGTGTTGTAATGAAAAAGTTGACCTTACCCAGAAGGAGGTCTTGCCTTTGCCTTCACTTCCTGGGAGGTGATTTCTAGGAAGACTGCCTTTATTTACTTTGGGCAGTTGATCACCAGTCAGGCTAATACTATAAATTATGATTGGAGCTTTGGGTCCTGCAATATCTACCCTACTTCAGAGGTGTTGGAGACTAAAGTTCAATCCCACTGGCAGTTAGCAATAGAGTCCCAGTAAAAACTCTGGGCAGCATGACTCAAGTGCACTTTATGGTTTTCCACATTCTGTGCATGTTGTCCCATGTCATCAGGCCAATAACAGTGCCCTGACTCCACAGGAATGTGGCTGGAAGTTCTATGTTGGGTACTTCCCTGACCTCTGTCCTATGCACCTCATACCTTAGCTGATTTTATTCTATATTCTTTACGTATGGCACATAAATAGTTACAATAAAGACTTACGTGTCTGGTTGGTAATCAAAAAGTTTCAGGACCAGTCCACCCAGAAGTGCCTCAGGAGAAAGGCTTGGTGACCTCCTTCTGATTAATCAACCATAGAAAACCTTGGGAAGCACAGTCCTACTATGGCACACTCAAGGTCACTATCACTTGGAATTGACTCAATTTAGCTGGTTACCCTTTCCTATAACAAACCATAACAAACAGTAAACAGTTGTTCAGTGAGTTGTGCGAGTCCTTCTAGCACAATATAAAACCTGGGTGTGATGTTGCCATTGGTGTCACAAGTGCGAGTAGTCTTATTGCAGACCATTACCTCTAACATTGGGCGCCCAGCACCCAGCAAAGCTCTTCAAACCTACCAGAAACTCAGTACATGTTTGTTGAGCAGAACTGGAAACAATAAAACTACCATTAAAAAAGCACTTACATTCTTTTCTTGGGGTTCAGCGAGGTTGCTCCCATCTTCAGCATCCTCTTTTTGTACCTCATTGTCTCCAGTTTGTTCAGCCTTCTGGGTTTCCTGGTCATAAGAGGAATTCACAGTATCACAAGTCTTAGAAAAAATACCCAGGGAAAAGCCAGGCCATAAATGCTGTGGTTTTCTTATTGAGATTCATACTATAAAAATAAAACAAAGAAATAATACTTATTAAGTTAATTAACTACAAGAGTATAAGATCATTAAATCTAAAATCTTCTCATTGGATTCATCCACACCAACTTCTAGAATGAGGAGTTTCAATTCATTCCTGTAAGAGTTATGAAGAGAACTCTAGAGGATTTGATATTTATGCAGGACTGTTTCTATAACTGTGTAGAAGGAGGCTTTAGTAATTTTAGAAATTTTTAAAATAAATTATCTCTATAGATGAATAATAAAGTCCCATATAGAAAAAAATCCCAAAGAGTCCAAAGAAAAGTTCTAGAGCTAAGAGAGAAATTATGAAAAGTTGGAGGGTACAAGGTCAACCAACAAAAATCACTTGGGTTTCAAAAAAATCTATATATCACTGAAGATATGGGTGCTATAGCAAAGTGTGGTGAAGAAACTAGATGGTGCTCAGATACAAAAAAGAATAGCATCTAGAGTCTTAAAGGCTTGTCTTCAAACAAGCTTTCATCTATAAGAGAAATCAACTAAGTCTACATGGAAGAAGCATATCAGTCTGTGATCCAAGGATTGCAAATAAACAGTCCAAATCAGAAGGAGGGAACATTATAGAGTTCAAATTGTGAACATCCAGTTTGCAGAAAGCTATGGAGGACAGGGAAGCCCAAAATTCATGTGTAGAGTCCACTCATAGATTAATCCTCTGGTGAATCCCCTCTGACCATAGTGGACGGTTGTGAATAGCCTTGTTATTAGACAGAGTGTATTGTAGAGTCCATAACAGCAGATATAGTTAGGTATAAATGTAACATCCTATTGGATCCCCCTTTGACCCATTTAATATTGTATCAGTGGGGTTTTTTCAGTGAAGAGGAGGTACATGTGGCTTTAGCCCTGGTGAAGCCTCTCTGCACATAGACCAGGGATGTGAATAGCCTTGCTGTCATGCAGAGTGCATTGGGGTTATAGCAGATGTAGTTACATTAAAATTAACACCTTATCATTTGATCTCCCTTTTGATCCATTTTAAAATTTTTCCAGTTTTTAATATTTTCTGCTTTCTTTTCAGTTGAGGTTTTTCTCTATTTTATTTTGTTAGTGTCTTGGCTTTTTTTTATTTCTTTGGTTTTGATTTTTGTATGTTTTCTGGTATATGAAATCCCAGATGTCTCTATAGAGACAGTAAGGGTTTCTTGGGGGTATGGCAGGGGAGGTTGGGGGGAAATGGGGAGCTAATAACAATGAGTACAAGAAAGAAGAAAATGTGCTAAACATGATTGTGGTAACAATTGTACAACTCTTCTTGATATGATTGGACTATTGAATTATATGATGTGGAAATTATGTTCCAATAAAATGGTTTTTAACAATCTATACAAAGAAAAGGGTAAAATACTATAAGAAACCTACATACATGGAAGAATATACTGTGTTCATTTGGCAGAGGATTTAACACTGGGAAAATATCAATAATTCCCCAAATGATCTACAGATATGCTACCCCAATCCAGATTCCAACATCATTATTTTTTAAATCATTTTTGGGGGGGTCTCTTACAGCTCTTATCACAATCTATACACCCATCCATTGAGTCAAGCACATTTGCACCTATGTTGCCATCATCATTTTCAAAACATTTTCTTTGAACTTGAGCCCTTGATATCAGCTCATTTCTCCCCCTACCCCATCCTCCCTCCCTCATGAACCCTTGATAATTTATCATTTTCTTTCATGTCTTACACCAATGGCTGTCTCCCCTTCACTCACTTTTCTGTTGTCCATCCCCCTGAGAAGGGGTTATATGTAGATCATTGTGATCAGTTTCCCCTTTCTCCCCCAACCTTCCCCTTACCCTCCTGGTATCACTACTCTCATTATTGGTCCTAAGGTTTTATCTGTCCTGGATTCCCTGTGTTGTGAGCTCTTATCTGTATCAGTTGTACATACTCTGGTCTTGCCAGAATTGTAAGGTAGAATTGACGTCATGATAGTGGGCTGGAGTGGGGCAGGGAAGCGTTAAAGAACTAGAGGAAAGTTGTGTGTTTCATCGGTGCTATACTGCACCCTGACTGGCTCGTCTCTTCCTTGTGACCCTTCTGTAGGGGACCAACATCTTTATTTAAAGAGATGGAGAAATGAACTATCAACTTTACATGGAAAAGAAAGGGACTCCAGATAAACAACAACAAAGTAGGCGGCCTCTCGCCTCTTGATCTCAAATCCTGCTACACACCCACAGCAGTTCACACAACCCGACATGGTAAAATGACAGACACACCCACGGCAGTTCACACAACCCGACACTGGTAAAATGACAGACACACACACCAATGGAACACAACTGGAAACCCAAAAGTACATCTCTCCACCTGTGGAGAGATGACCTTGACCAAGGTCGTTAAATTAAATAGGGAAGAAATCATCTATAACGGATGATGCTAGTAAAACTGGATATCCAGTTACAGAATAATGAAGCAGGACCCGTAGCTTGTACCATCCACAAAAACAAACTCAAGAAGGATCAAAGACCTCCATGTGAAACCTAGAAATAAATTTGAAGTGAGTTAAGGACTTTATTTTCTTTATTATTAATCATTTTGGGGGGACTGTTACAAATCTTATAACAATCAATCATTCAATTGTAGCAAGCACACTTGTATATATGTTGCCATTAACATTTCCAAAACATTCTATTTGAGGCCTTGGTATCAACTCCTCTCTTTTCTCCTCCCTCCCCCACCCTCCTACCCTCGTGAATCCTTGATCAATTACATACTATTATTGTTATTTCATGTCTCGCATTGTCTATTGTCTCCCTTTACCCACATTTCTGTTATTCCTTCCCCTGGCCGGGGTGAGGAGGCTATATATCCAACCTTATGATGGGGTCCCCCTTTCAACCCTTTCCCCACCACCACCATCCCCCTGCCCTCATGATAATGCTACTCCCACGACTGTTCCTGAGGGTTTTATCTGTCCTGAGCTCCATGTGTTGAGAGCTCTTATTGTACCAATGTGTGTACTCTGGTCTAAGCAGATTTGTAAGGTAAAACTGGGTCATGGTAGTCGGGTAAGGGATAGCATCCTCTGAATATTGTGTGTTTCCTTGGTGCTATACTGCACCCTGTTGGAATCGTCCCTTCCTTGTAACCCTTCTGTGGGGGGGATGTTCAATTGTCTACAGATGGGCTTTGGGTCTCCACTCCAACCCCCCTCTTTCACATCGATATAATTGTTTGTTTGGAATCTTTTAATACCTGATACCTAATTCCGTGGACACCTCATGCTCACACAGGCTGATGTGCTTCTTCCATGTGGGTTTATTTGCTTCCCTGCTAGACGGCTGCTTGTTTAACTTCAAGCCTTTAAGACTCTAGATGCTATAACTTTTGATAGCCGGGCACCATTCGCTTTCTTCACCATATTAGCTTATACACCCATTTTGTCTTCAGTGATTGTATCGGGAAGGTGAGTATCAAAGAGTTCAGGTTATTAGAACAAAGTGTTCTTGTGTTTAGAGAGGCTTTGAGTAGAGGCCCAACGTCCGTCTGCTATCTTAATACTTAACATATAAATATATGTACATTGGTCTCTATACTTTTCATTATATATTAATATATTCACATATACGCATGCCTATAGCTGTACCTCTAGCTTTTGTCTCCTACTTCTTTCCTCTATTTCCTTTCACCTTTCTCCTATCCCACTATTATGCTCACCCTCCATTTGGCTCTCAGTAATTCCTCTCAGATACATTGCATTATACACACTCCCTGCCATCAATTTTAGATCTCTTGTTGTTCCCTTATCCCTAAGTTTGTTGGTTCCCCACTCATGTTCATACTCAAACCATAAAATTCTTAGAAATACAAACAGGGGCCATGCTGTCAGGTCTAGCTTTCAACAATGGATTATCTAATATGATAACAAATGCACAAAGATCAAAAGACAAAATAAATGGGACTTCGTGAAGTTAAAAACCTACATTCATCAAAACACTCAACAAAACAGTGAAAAGGCAAGTAATCAATTGACTGGGAGAATATATTTGGAACCTATATATCCAAAAAGAATCTAGCAACCAAAATATAAATAAAGCTTTGACAACAAAAGTACAAATGACCGGATCATACAATGGACAAAAGGCTTAAATAGATATTTCACAAAAGAAGGTATTCAAATAGCCACCAAACACATGAAAAGATGCTCAGCATCATTATCCATCAAAGAGATACAAATCAAAATCACAATAAAATAGTATTTCACTCCTACTAAGATGGTTAAGATTAATAAAGATAAAAATAGAAAATAAAAAATATGGGTGAGGTTGTAGGGAAATTCAACCCCTATCCATTGTTAGTGGGAATACAAAATGATACAGCTATTGTGGAAACGTGTGTCACTTACTCAAAAATACTAAAAGCAGACTACCATATGACCCAGAGATTCCATTTCTAGGTATACACCCAAAAGATTTAAAAGCAGAGACTTGTACCCCAATGTTCATTGCACCACTATTCACAATAACTGAAAGGTTGATGCAACCTAAATACCTATCAACAGATGAATGAATAAGTAAAATGTGGTATATGCTTACAGTGGAACATTAACTTAGCCAGTAGGAGAAATGAAGGCTTGATGCATGGATGGAACTTGAAAACATGCTGTGTTAAATAAGCCAATCATAAAAAATAAAAAAATAATGTATGACTTATATAAAAGACAAAAAGTGGTTCATTATAGAGAACCGTTTATTAGTGGTTGCACCTAGAGCAGTAGGGATGGAGAAAGGTGCAGTAAACAGTGATGGGAAAACCTCTGGGTAGAGTAGGGCTCCACCCTTAAGTTGTGTACTTGTAAAAGATTGAATTGTCAGAAGTTCTGTCAACAACAAGAGCAAAAATGCAACACCTTATCATTTGATTTCCCTTTTGACCCATTTCATATTTGTTCCAATTTTTAATATTTCCTGCTTTCTTTTTTTTTTTAAATCATTTTATTAGGGGCTCATAGAACTCTTATCATAATCCATACATACATCAATTGTGTAAAGCGCATTTGTACATTCATTGCCCTCATCATTCTCAAAACATTTCCTCTCCACTTAAGCCCCCCCGCATTAGGTCCTCATATTTCCCCTCCCTCCTTCCCGCTCCCTCATGAGCCCTTGATAATTTATAAATTATTATTTTGTCATATCTTGCCCTGTCCGACATCTCCCTTCACCCACTTGTCTGTTGTCCGTCCCCCAGGGAGGAGGTCATATATAGGCTCCATCAGCTTTCTTCACCACATTTGCTTATGCACCCATTTGTCTTCAGCAATCGTATCAGGGAGGTGAGCACACAATGATATGATTTTTTGTTCTTCAAGCCTTATAACTGATCCCTTTGACACCTCGTGAGCACACAGGCTGGTGTGCTTCTTCCATGTGGGCTTTGTTGCTTCTGTGCTAGATGGCCGCTTGTTTACCTTCAAGTTTTTAAGACCCCAGACACTATATCTTTGGATAGCTGGGCTCCATCAGCTTTCTTCACATTTGCTTGTGCACCCAGTTTGTCTTCAGCAATTGTCAGGAAGGTGAGCATCAAAGAATGCCAATTTAATAGAACAAAGTGTTCTTGAGGTTTTACTCTGTTTTATTTTGTCATTGTTGGGTTTTTATTCGTTTGTTCCTTGTTTTTGTTATGTGTGTTTTTCTGTCTATTAAATCCAGGACAGAGACAATAATTGGATTAATAATTACCTAGGAGCATGGCAGGGGAGGTTGGGGGGTAGTGGGGAGATAACATCAATGGCTACAAGAAAGAAGAAAGTGTTCTAAAGTTTATTGTGGTGATGATTACACACCTCTTCTTAATATAATAAAACTATTGAGCTGCATGCCAATAAAACTATAAAAGAAAAGAGTAACCGCTGAGTCTGCCTATGTACAAACACCTGTGGGATTTGGTTCATTAGTTTGACAGTTTAGGGTCACAGTTTCATGGAGCATCCAAGTTAATTGGCCTAATAACATATGCCTCTGTTCACTTCCTCATTCATTATATAGTGCCTGCCATCTTAAAACCATGCAAGCAGTCACCCAAGGCACAATAATCGGTCTCTCTTCACCTGGAACAACAGAGGAAGTAGAGGAGTCAGGAAAAGGAAAAGGAAGTGGAATGTGTGGTGAAATTGTGTGAGAGGCAGAAGTAGGGAATGCCCCTCGACATGCCAAAGCTTCCCTCCTCCCTTATAGGAAGGTGGAAGCTGCTTAAGGCTAGAGGGCAGGCTCACATTCAAATATTTGAAACAGGTAGCTAGTACACCTGGATGGGCCCCAATCTGGGCCAGGTGAGCTTAATTCAGCTAATAGGGTCAACCAGTACTGTCGACCATGACTCCCAGGGGAGGACCCTGAAAAGTCAGATTTGGGTGCCCACCACCCTCTTTTCCAGCCCTCTCTTTCCAGCTGCTCCTCAGCCGGTGGTACAAGCGGCTTCTCTGGCCTCAAGTTTCCACAGGTGGGTGTGAAGTGCCCTGGGGGTACCTGTGTAAAACCTGAAACTCCTTCTATCCTTTTTAAAACTCACTTGGATCACAAACCAGCTTCAGTGTGAATTCTTTCTGTGGGAAGCCAAGGACCGAGGTTTTTTTAACCGGAGACACCTAACAAGATGTCTCCATGATCAACTGCCTCCTTTGCCGTGAGAATAGAAAACTGCATGGTGCCCCCCACAATTATTGAACATTTTGATCAATGTTACCATAGAAAAATCCTGACCATATGGTGGGGAAGGGAGATGGGGAAGGTGAGGGGACTTGGGGAGTAAACAATGAAGGTAGGAGGGGAAGTGAGCACTAGAACTGAAGGTGATTCCATAACTCATTTTAAAAGGCAATTTAATCATGGGGGGGTGGGGTAAGTGTTTGCAGAAAAAATGTTCTGAAATCGATTGTGGTAATTAATGTACAATTTTTCTTGATACAATTGAACTATTCAATTGTGTGATATGTGGATTAAGTACCAATAAAACTGTTTTTAAAAACAGGAAGAAAAATCCTGACCAAAAGGGGAGAAAACCAGAACAGAATAACAAATTTTCATTAACGCCAGAGCAGCGATTCTCAACCTGGGGGTCGCAACCCCTTTGGGATTCATAACAGTAGCATTCTAGATTCATAACAGTAGCAAAATTGCAGTGATGAAGCAGCAACCCCATGAGGAACTATACAAAAGGGCCGAGACTTGAGGAAGGTTGAGAGCCACTGCACTGAAGCCAGACTTTGGAGCCAGGGAGGGCAGAAGACCCCTGAAACTATTGCCCTGATATAATCTTTAAACCTTACACCAAAATACACCCCTCCCCCCCCCAACTCCTCTAAAAGCCAAACAATAGTTTAGTTTAAATAGTTAAAAAAAGGTCTGCCTTGAGCATTGTTGTGCTCATTGAAGAATTATCACTATGGAATCAAATTGACAACAGCAATCAGAAAGATTCAGCAAGAATCCTAAGGAGCAGTTAATTTATGTTAATGATAGAGGGGAACTGAGAAAAAGAGAATGCGAATGGCCGTACAATTCGAAGGATGTAATGTCACCAAAGACTAGCCACAAAATAAAATGTAGAACAAAACAGATGATAAGACCAGGAGGTAGCCGAAATTTGAAGGCATTGATGTGGAAGCAGTCATGTTGAGATATCAACCCTTACCTCTGTGGCGCTCTGTGCCTCTCCTGTTACATCACCATTCGGAAGAGAAGATGCTTCCTCAGGAGACTTTGTCACCTGCATTACAGCAAGTGAGAATGTTTGAGAAATTTCTCAAAGATAACAGTTTACATTTCAGTACCTCTTAATGATTCAATATAGGTTTATTTTCACCTTTCATTTTTATCTTCACAACAACATTGTAAGTTAAGTAAATAGGACACTCATAACCACCTCTATGCTGTATTTAGAAACAGAATATAAGCAGAAAGCAATACATTGCAAGTTTGGAGCAGGGCTAAGGCTATACTCCCAGCTTTATTGGCTTTGGCTTATCCAGTGATTCCCATATTTTCACAGCATCAAATTATTTTTATTACAAAGGCACTTCAAGCTCATGGCCGTAATTAAGCCCTACACATACCTTGCAATCATGCCTGCCTGTGATAATCAATAAAATACTAAACAGTGTATATGTGCCTACCTGTACCCTAATGCATATTTAGAGGCTTTTGGAGGGGGAGGGGGTTGCTGATTTTGTTTGAATTTTGTCTTTTTAAAAAAGGAAATGGATAGTAGTGATGATTGCACAACAGGATTACAATAAGTGATAGAATTCTATGTGTAAAAAATATTGAAAATGATCATTTTTGTCATACAAAGGGCTTGAATTTTTTTTTCTTTTTTAACATTTTATTAGGGGCTCATACAACTGTTATCCCAATCCATACACACATCAATTGTGTAAAGCGCATTTGTACATCGTTTCTCAAAACATTTTCTCTCCATTTAAACCCCCGACATTAGGTCCTCATTTTTCCCCTCCCTCCCCGCTCCCCCCTCCCACATGAGCCCTTGATAGTTTATAAATGGGTATTTTGTCATATCTTGCCCTGTCCGACGTCTCCCTTCATCCACTTTTCGGTTGTCTGTCCCCCAGGGAGGAGGTCACACACAGTTCCATGTAATCGGTTCCCTCTTTCCTACCCATTCTCCCTTTACCCTCCCTGTGTACCCGTGTACCTCCTCTGGTCTAGCCAGTCTTGCAAGATAGAATTCGAGTCATGGTAGTGGGAGCGGGGAGGAAACCTTTGGGAACTAGAGGAAAGTTGTATTTCTCATCATTGTTACATCGCACCCTGACTGGCTCATCTCCTCCCCGAGACCCCTCTGCAAGGGGATCTCCAGTGGCCTACTAATGGGCTTTGGGTCTCCACTCCGCACTCCCCCCATCATTCACTATGGTGAGATTTTTTGTTCTGATGATGCCTTATACCTGATCCCTTCGACACCTCGTAATTGCATAGGCTGGTGTGCTTCTTCCATGTGGGCTTTGCTGCTTCTGAGCTTGATGGCCGCTTGATTACCTTCAAGGGCTTGAATATTTTTTTAGGACAATTCCACTATCTTTTTATCTGTTAATCCCATGCTTTTCATTTAATTTTTGAAAAATTGACCTTTGAATCAGAGGATCATCTGTTTCTATCTACTTTCTGGTGTGTATTTACTGCTCTGATAATTAGCTTTACATCATATGCAAGTAAAGGTCATTTTTTTCAAATTTTGAAAGTAGATAGAAACAGATGATCCTCTGATTCTAAAAAAAAAACCAGAATCAGAATCTACTAGATGGCAGTGGGTTTGGAGCTCTGTATTATTACACCAAATGACGTCATGGCCACTGGGGGTGGCCCTAGAGGTCAGAGCAGAACTGCCCCATGGGTTTCTGAAGCTGTCACTCTTTGTAAGAGGAGAAAGTGTCATCCTTCCCCTTGGGAGCAGAAGTTTTGAATTAGTGACCTCATGACTCCAAGACCAAAGTGTACCCTCCTCCACCACCAGAGCTCATCTGGTCATGGAATTTTAAAAATTAATTAAAAGAAAAACAAACTAGATAGCAATATACACTTTTTGAAATCTTCATATATCATGAATATTTGTCCAGGTTAATTCATACAGTTATACTTCATCTTTTTTAACATTTGCTTAATATTTAATTACATAAATATGTAATAATGTATTCAACTATTTCTCAATTGACGGATATTCAAGATATTTTATGCTTTTTTTGCCTTATAAAACTACACTATGCTAAACATGAAACAGAATAAAATGGTATTTTTTAAAATAAGCATTATGTGGTATTCTTTCCCAAAATATTGAAACAATTCATATTTTCTAAATAAGATGTTCATTTTTTCTTCTATATTCATGATGCTTACTCTTTTTAATCTTTGACCATCAGGTGAGTGGGGAAGGGAATTTCATTCTTGTTTTTATTTCCATGTACCTAGTTACTAAAAGGAAAGGCACAATTTTCAGAAGTCTCCAGTCCCTTACATTCCCAGTGGTACATTGCCTAAGCGCTTGGCTACCACCGGAGAAGTCAGCAGGTCCACTAAGCCAGCTGCTCCGTAGGAAGAAGATGGGACAGTCCACTTCTGAAGGATTATAGCCCTGGAAAGTTGACTTCTCCTTTAGGTGCACAAGACCAAGTCAACGCAAAGCAATGTTGTTGCTGTTGTTATTGTTGTTGTTGTTTTCTGGTGTGTATTTACTGCTCTGATAATTAGCTTTACATCATATGCAAGTAAAGGTCATTTTTTTCTTAGTTCATATGCATTACATATATAAGACATATATACCACAATAAAATGAGGTCTGCCTGCATATTCTACATATGCATGACTTTGATGGATAAAGTGCAACTGCCCCAAGCCGTGGTATTTTCAATGACATGGCATGCGAAAGTTGCACAATTAAGAAAGAAGACCAAAAAAGAGTTGATGCATTTAAACTGTGGCATTGGTGAAGAACACTGACTATAACATGGACTGCCAGAAGGACAATCATATCTGCCTTGAAGAAGTCCAACCTGAATGCTTCTTAGAAGAGCACCAAGACTTTATCCAGCTTACTCTGAACCGCGACCAGCCCATGGAGAAGAACTTCATGGGGGGTGAAGTCATGGTCAGAGAAAGAGGGAAAGCCTCAGTGAAATGAATCAGCACAAACTCAAAAATAGCAACCGCTGTGAGCATGACCCAGAAGCAACATTTTATTCTGTTATACATAATGTCACGATGAGCTGGAAGCAACCCGGCAGCACCTAACAGTGCATATATACCACACACATATCCTCTCTACATATAGCTTTCTATCGCTCTCACCTTCACTTTGTTATTTTAAATACAAAGGCATTCAACTGTGTGGACCATATGTGGTAGTTACATAATCTATTGTCAATTTGAGACTTATGAGTAACGGGGTGGAGTTTGGCCTGTCAATCAGGTCACAGCTTGATGACCTCATTTTGAAGCACTAGGGAGATAAATAGCTCGTTGGAGGTGGGATACAGGCTAACTCCGTGGGAGACATTGAAGCTGAAAAGACACATGGAACTACACTAGTGCCCTGTGCTGGAGGAGCCACGTGGAAACCCCTGTGAACGCTGGATCCACAAGACTTCCCTCCCAATGACCTGTGATCTTCCTGCATTCGGCATCATTGCATGTGATTCGTGAGTCTGAAGAGGACTTTATAGATTGGTATCAGACATACGGGCTAATATCAGACTTATGGACTTGTTCGGGACTGGGCTGGGATGCTTTTTGAATATTCAATTGTTCTTGTATATAAAACTCTTTCGTATACACATATGAGTATCTATGAATTTGTTTCTCGAGTCTACCCAGACTAACACACCATAATAAACTGTGCATAACCTTGAAAAGATGGGAACTCCAGAATACTTCATTGTGCTCATGAAGAACCTGTACATGGATCAAGAGCAGTTTTGCCAGCAGAACAAAGGGATACTGCATGGTTTAAAATCAGGAAGCATGTGTTGCAGGGTTGTATCATCCCATCATATTCGTTCAATTTGTTTGCTGAGCACATCATCAGACAAGCTTCGTTGTATGAAGAAGAATGTGGCATCAGGTTTGGAGGAAGGCTTATTAACCTACAACATGCAGATGATACAATCTTGCTTGCTGAAATTGAGAAAGACTTGAAACATTGCTGATGAAGATCAAAGACTGTAGTCTTCAGTACAGATTACATATGTACAGAAAACCAAAGTCTTTACAACTGGACCAATAGGCAAAACCATGACAAATGGAGAAAAGATTGAAGTTGTCAAGGATTTTATCTTGCTTGAATCCACAATCAATGCTCATGAAAGCAGTGGCCAGGAGATCCAAAGACATGTTATATTAGGTAAATCTACTTGCATAAGACCTCTTTCGAGTATTGAAAATCAAGGATGCTAATTTGAGGACTGAAGTGTGCCTGACTCAAGCCGTAATATTTTCCACTGCTTGATATGCATGTGAAAGTTGGACACTGAATAAGACTGAAGAAGAATGGGTGCATTCAGAACAACAAGTGATCCAAACTCAATGTCAAGAGGGTGCAGGAAGGCTTGCAGGGCTGGATCAAGGGCAATATAACCACGAGGAATGCCTAAAACCCAAATGAAGGCAGAACATGATAGTGGGACAAGAGGAAAGTACAAAGAAATAGAGGAAAGAACTAGGAGGTAAAGGGTAGTCATAGAGATGTAAATACAGACATATAAAGATGTAAATATATTTATATATGACGAGGGGGAAATAGATCTATGTGCATATAGTTATAAGTTGAGTATTAAGAAAACAGATGGACAGTGGGCCCCTGCACAAGTACTCCCCCAACACAAATACACTTTGTTCTAACAATTCGGCAGTCTGAGATGCTCACCTACCTGGCACAATCGCTAAAGACAATGGGTGCACAAGAAAATGTGGTGAAGAGAGCGGATGGTGATTGGTTACCAAAAGATATAACACCTGAAGTCACTAAAGACAATGGGTGCACAAGCAAGTGTGGTGAAGAAAGCTGATGGTGCCCAGCTACCAAAAGATATAGCACCTGAAGCCTTAAAGACCTGAA
>NW_022111372.1:32354835-32362524 GCF_000313985.2 Echinops telfairi | reverse complement strand
TAGCAAAAGTGGTGAAGAAAGCAGATGGTGCCCGGCTATCAAATGATACAGCATCTGGGGTCTTAAAGGCTTGAAGACAAAGAGGCGGTCATCTAGCTAAGAAACAACAAAACCCATAAGGAAGAAGCACACCAGCCTACCCCAACACGAATGTTGAAGGCAAAGTGGGTACATGAGCAAATGTGGTAAAGAAAGCTGATGGTGCCAAGCTGTCAAATTACACAGAATCCGGGGTCCCACGTGCTGGAAGATAAACAAGGGGCCATCTAACTGAGAAACAACAAAGCTCACATGGAAGAAGCACACCAGCCTGTAAGATGACAAGACAGCGAAGGGGTCAGGTACCAGGCATCAAAGACAAACAAAAAAAAATCATAACATTGTGAATGAGGGAGAGTGCAAAGTGAGGACCCAGGAATTGGACATCCCCTTGCAGAAGGGCTGCAGGGAGGAGAGGAGCAAATCAGAGTGCAGTGTAGCAACGATGAAATATGCGATTTTCCTCTAGTTCTTAAATGCTTCCTCCCCCCCCACACACCATGATCCCAATTCTACCTTACATATCCGGCTGGACCGGAGGATGGACACTGGCACAGATAGGAACTGGAAATACAGTGAACCCAGGACAGATAAATCCCCCAGGACCAGTGGAGAGAGTGGCGATAGTGGGAGGTGGAGGGAAGGTGAGGGAGAAAGGGGGAACAGATGACAAGGTCTACATATGGCCGTCTCCCTGGGGGACAGACAGCGGAGAAGTGGATGAGGGAGATGTTGGATGGGGTAAGATATTATAAAATAATAATTTATAAATTATCAAGGGTTCAGGGCGAGGGGGGAGTGGGGAGGGAGGGGGAAAAATGAGGAGCTGACACCAAGGGCTCAAGTGGAAAGTGGGTGTTGTGAGAATGATGAAGTCAACATATGTACTAATGTGCTGGACACAAATGATGTATGTACAGATTGTGATGAGTTGTATGAGGCCCTAATAAAATGATTTTTTTTTTAAAGGAATGGGTGCATTCGTATTGTGGTGCTGGAGAAGAGTATTGAAAGTACCATGAACTGCTAAAAGGAAAATCGGTCTATCTTGGAAGAAGTATGGCCAGAATGCTACTTAGAGGCAAGGATGACAAGACAACTTCTTACATATTTTGGACTGTTGTCAGGAGATACCAGTCCCTGGAGAAGAATATGATGCTTGGTAAAGAGGAGGGGCAGCAAAATGGAGGATGGCTCTCAACAAGTTGGATTAACGGACTGACTGCAATGGTGGGTTCAGGCATGGGAACAACTGTGAGGGTGATGGAAGACCCCACAGTGTCTCCTTCTGTTTTGCATGGGGTCGCTATGCACATTTGGTGGAAGGTGGGGGGATAAAGGGAGAACCAATCACAATGATCAACATATAACCCCCTCCCAGGAGGACAGACAACAGAAAAGTGGGTGAAGGGAGACATCAGTCAGTGTAAGACATGGAAAAAAAATGTATTAGTTTTCAAGGGATCAGGAGGGAGGGAAGGTGAGGGAGAGGGGGAATGAGCTGATACCAAGGGCTCAAGTAGAAAGAGTTTTTAAAATGATGGTGGCAACATATGTACAAATGTGCTTGACACAATGTATGCATGTATGGATTGTGATAAGAGCTGTAAGAGCCCCCAATAAAATGATTTTTTATTTTAATCACTTTTAATTAAGAGTATTTAGAGTTATCTGTTTTTCTCTAAATAGAGTTTTAGCTCTATCACGGAGTTTGGGTAGGTAGTTTTTGCTTTTCTTTATTTGTAAGTGATTAATAATCTCAGTGATTTGGGGAGGGGCTTCTATTCAGAGTTATTTTTTAAAGTAAATATTGAGTTTTCATATTAACTCTATTATAGATCTTCCATTTACACTTAGGGTAAGAATGTAGTTTATATGCAAATCAAACACTAATGAGATACTACCTCACACTAAAGTTGATAACGAAGTTCAAAAAAGCAACAACAAAAAATGCTGGAGCAGGTGCAGAGAGACTGACTTGGTGTGTTGTTGGCGGGACGGTCAATCAGGGCAATCGCAGTGCAAAGTGGCCAGGCACTTCTGCAAACGATTGGGAATCGAAGAGCCCTAGGTCCCAGCAGTAGCCTCACTTGGCGTATACCCTTCAGCTCTTTATTTCTTCATTTCTAGTTCATCTGCGCTCAGCATCCTGAAAGCTGGGCTTCACGTGGTTTGAAGCCTTGGGGCTAGTTATTTCCTTGCATCTTTGATTCTCATCACGTTTCTTTACTCCATATAGGAGACCAATACTGCATGTTAGGTGGCTGCTCAGGAACTTTAAAAAGCCAGTGGTCACTCACCTAAGAAAAATATAGAAATTGTCTTTGTAGACCATGTGATGCCAGTGACCTTGATGTCCCTTGAGATTATGGTCCTGGGAGCCCTGAGAACCAGTGACTCATTCTCTCAAGGTGTTTGGTCATGACTAAAAAGTTTTCATAACTTTGTCCCCTGTGTGCTCTACTGCATTCACAGATATAGAAGTGGACTTCAAAGGGTTCGTGGGGAAATTCCATTATCTTTTCATTCAATTTTTATGAACTTTTCTAAGCCCCTCATATTTGCAGCACCTATAAATAAATACCTATGTAGAAATTCCCTGCCAAACCCATATGTGTATGTCAGTTCCATCTACCTTCAGATGTCTGTTCAGCTTGAGTGTCTACATTTTTACTCAAAGATTATTGCCATTACTTTCATCGCAAGATCGGGTGTGGAATAGTATTTACCGTTGTTGCCTTTCACTCCTGGACTCCTCCCGGTGACTTCCTCGGTCCTGATGCTTTTGTGCTGACCACCCCTGACTGTATAAGCTTAGCTACATTTTCTCCCACCGAACACATTGGCATGTTCAAACTGCCAACCTTCCAGGTGTTTGGCTGATGGTAGGCGCCCTGGTGACACATTGGTTATGCGTTAGCCTGCTAACCCTAAGATAAGCCGTTCAAACCTAGCAGCAGCTCCTACAGAGAAAGATGTGGCTTTCTGTTCCCAGAAATATTTACAATCTAAAAAACTCAAAGGGGCAGTTCTGTTAATCCATGCTGGAAACGTGACATGGTTTTAAATCTCCAGTCCCTTTAAGTCTTGATTTGCAGAAAAACTTGAATGTAACAGCCATTTCCCTTGCAGTAAAATCCCCTTTTAAACTTAAGAATATTCTGATTCAGAAAGTTTGGATTAACGAAAACATCTGGGCAAGCAAAGTCTATTAGATAAGGAAGGGAGCTTGACATGGAAGAAGCACACCAGCCTGTGCGATCACGAGGTGTCGAAGGGATCAGGTGTAAGGCATCATCAGAACAAAAAATCTTACCATAGTGAATGAGTGGGGGAGTGCGGAGTGGAGACCCAAAGCCCATTAGTAGACCACTGGAGATCCCCTTGCAGAGGGGTCTCGGGGAGGAGATGAGCCAGTCAGGGTGCGATGTAACAATGATGAAAAATACAACTTTCCTCTAGCTCCTAAATGCTTCCTCCCCGCCCCCACTATCATGACACAAATTCTATCTTGCAAGTCTGGCTAGACCAGAGGACGTACACTGGTACAGATAGGAACTGGAAATACAGGGAATCCAGGGCGGATGATCCCTTCAGGGCCAGTAGTGTGAGTGGCGATACTGGGAGGGTGGAGGGAGAGTGGGTTGGAAAGAGGGAACCAATTACAAGAAACTATATGTGACCTCCTCCCTGGGGGACGAACAACAGCAAAGTGGGTGAAGGAAGACGTCGGACAGGGCAAAATATGACAAAATAATAATTTGTGGATTATCAGGGGCTCATGAGGGAGGGGGGAGCGGGGAGGGAGGGGAAAAATGAGGACCTAATGCTGGGGGCTTAAGTGGAGAGGAAATGTTTTGAGAATGATGAGGGCAATGAATGTACAAATGCGCTTTACACAATTGATGTATGTATGGATTGTGATGAGTTGTATGAGCCCCAATAAAATGATTTTTTTAAAAAAGGAAGGGAGCTTGAGACCTTGGGGGAGTGACGGGACACCTCCCATTTCGGTAAGCCACGCCTCCTTGTCGCATTGCTGAAGCCCTCTGAGCCTGTCCAGCAGTTCCTCAACTTGCCACACGGTTGAAGCCATATATATACCTTGCTTGCCTCTCACTGAATTTTTAAAGCAGTTTTGGGACTTTTCAACCCTGCTACTTCCTTCTGTCAAGCACTTGTAGAAATAGAATTAGGATGTCTCAAATCATCCTGGTCTCTGTATTTGGCTAAAGCAGTGACTGGCATCCCACAGACCATCAGAGGCATCATTTTGGCAAACCCGAAAGCTGGGACTTTGTGAAGGTCTTCCAGTTAACTGAGAGACTCCAGTTGGGGACCATTCCTTGCTGGAAGGGCCCCATACATTACCTGGACTGAGGGAGGGGGCGGGGGAAAGGAGACATAAGTGGTAGTACCAGAGACCTCTAGTGATGCGAAAGATCCTTTTCCTTTAAGATTTCCAGGCTGCCACCCTCATCCACACCCCCACACCCCTCCCATCGCCTTCACTTTCAGATTCAGAAATCTAAGTCTCTGATTTGGCCAGGCCTGCTGAAATACTCTGACATATTTCGGTTCCTGACAGTGGCAACTCATCAGGCTGACCCTCTGTATCTGTGAGATCTCATCTGTAATCTGTACCTGAGACTCCTCTCATCAATAATCTGTAAAGTTGGGCTGCTGCAATAAATTCCCAAATGTGAGATCTCATCAGTAATCTAAATCTGTATTTGGAGATCTCGTCTGCTAATCTGTAGCTGAGTTAGGTGGCTCCTAACTACCTCTGGCTATGCCTGTGAAGTCTTGAGTCTGTAATCTATAAGAGTTGATTGCTACAAATATGCTTGACACAATTGATGTATGGATTGTTATAAGAGCTGTAAGAGCCCCCAATAAAAATGATCCTTTAATAATAATAATAACAATAAGTTGGTTGCTGTAACAGATTCCAAGCTGTCTGTAATTTTGGTTGCCTTGACAGGCTCCAAAAATCTGTAACCTGTTCTGAGAATTCTTTCATCTGGGAGTTAGGTTTCCAGGCTGTCTGCAGCTGTGCCTGAGCATTCTCTCATCTGTAATCTGTAAATCTGACTGCTCTAAACTGTCTGTCTGGGAGGAAAGCCTCCCAGAGAATTCTTTTGGCTAGGCGTCCTCTTCTGTGATCTGTATATCTGTAGTTTATAATGAGTTCCAAATTATTTTTTCCGGAGAAGATTCCACTAAAGCTCCTTCTGTCCAGCCACTCTTCCTATGCTTATAAACCTGTCACAAGAAGAACATGGTGTTCTACTGCAACATGCTTGACTTTTGTATAATCTGGATTCAGGGGAGAAATAGTCCCTCAGTAATTCCCTAAAGTATCATACTGTTGTACAATTAGAATGGCTTGCAGAAGGTCAAGTAAATGAGATGAAGTTATTTGTGTGCAAACATTTTTCCCACTCTGCTCAGTCAGAGCTAGTTCAGACGTGCATATGACTAAAGTAAGAATTTAGAGATGCATGAGTCTAAAAGGCAAGAGGGAGTTCCTTTAGAGCAGTGAGTGGTTCTCAACCTTCCTCATGCCACGACCCTTTCATATAGTTCCTCATGTTGTGGTGACCCCCCAACCATAAAATTATATTCGTTGCTACTTCATCACTGTAATTGTGCTACTGTTATAAATTGGGAGAACCCTGTGAAAGGGTCGTTCGACCTCCAAAGGGGTCACGACCCACAGGTTGAGAACCACTGCTTTAGAACAACTTGCCGCTTTGCTGACGCTCAGTTAAAAGTGATGGGAAAAAATGGGGAATGACAACAAATGTGCAAATGTACTTGACACAATGGATGTATGTATGGATTGTGATAAGAATTTTACGAGCCTCCAATAAAATGATTTTTTAAGTGATAGAAATTTCACTTTCAGTGACTGCTTAACTTCTAATGTATAAATTATCTAAGGAAACAAATAAGAAAAAGGAGATAGGAATCTAGATGGATACAGTATGTTCCCGAAGGTCAGAGAAGGAGATGGGTAATAGTTCTGTCTTACAACAGAATGCCTGGTGATGCCAGACTACAAAAGATAACAAAGAGCCTTGAAGGTGTACAGTAAGTTGTTTGGAAAGAAGTTGATGAGGTGCTCATTGTAAGGGAAAGAAATGTAAAAGTCTGTAAGAATCAACCCTCACTAACTGCTGTAATTGGTCTTTTCTTAAAATTTACCAAGGGGATCAGGCTGGGGGGCAGTTCCCGGAAGCCCCCAGGACCAGAAGGGAGACAGTCACCTGGAATTATGTATGCTTTGAAGGGGAGGGAGGAAGGGGTTTAACTTGTTTTTTCTTTTTTCTTTGTTTTTTCTCTTTTTATTCAATCTTTTGGTTTCTTTTTGTTTTGTCTCTGTTATTGTTTTTGTTGGGGGTTTGTTTTGTGGGGGTTGCCCACCCATATAAGATAGGCATGAGAAGCGAGACCAAGGAGAAATAAATGGGACTGACAGTTCCAGAGGGACCTGGGGAAAGGAGGAGGTGGGGGAAAGGAGCAACGAGCAAACAACGTCATAGATGGGAACAACTAGGGAATTAAAAACAACAATGAGGAGGACATAGAGATCCTTGGGATGTAGGAGCAACAGCAATCTAGCTGAATTTCTAAGAAGCAGAAGAAGGGTGAGCATGATAGTGGGGCAAGAGGAAGGTAAAAGGAAACAGAGGAACGCTCTAGGAAGCAAAGCTATAGATACAGGAATAAACATAGATGTGCACTCATGTAACTATTACATCCCCAGCACTGCCTGGAAGTTGCACTTTAAGATCAAATCTAACAGACCAATAGAAGAAATAGACAAGGTTGTCAAGGGATTACCAACAAAAAAAATCCCCTCGACCAGATATGGAAAATCCCAAAAGTTCCACAAGGGGAGTACTGGAAGCAATAGAGGAGTTTGGCAGAGTGGCAGGATACAAAATCAACAAACACAAGTCCATTGGACTGTTATACACATCAGATAAGGCCACAATCCCAACTACTACGTGGACACCTGCTCCTCCCCCCAGCAGAATTTATTTCAAAGGTTGGCACTGAATCTGCAGCTCCATGAGAGGGACATATCTGACCAGAGCACATGGAAGCAGATGAAGGGGAAGGAGAGAGTGGAGTACATCCTACCCCACCAGACCTTGAGGATGATGTTCCCGATTGGAGCAGCCAGTCCACGGAGAGGACCACATGGCCGGCCACACTATGAGACACGACGTCCCTCACTGACCCATAGCCCTATAGGGGACAACACTAGAGACACAGTGTGGGAACTGCGCCTGATCTGATCCCACCACACTGAGGCAAAACACTAAGGGGGTGCAAGAGAACAGCAAGGGAATGGAGCGGCAAGGTCCCCAGGGAATGCCGAAGGTGGACTTTGGGGCCAGGGCATGGTTCCCCAACAGACTGGACTGGAAAACACTCCTAAAGACCAAAAAACAGTCCTTGAACTAATTACAAGGAATTTTTGTTCTGGTTGTGTTTTGTTTTGTTTTTTGTCATTGGTTTGTTGTTGTTTTGCTGTCTATTGTTGTTTGGTTTTCCTCTGTCTTGTTTTTGTGCATGTTATTATCTCCGCAGGTCTGTCTAAATAAGATAGGCTGGATGAATAATCTGGAGGAGAAA
>NW_022111372.1:32351036-32353626 GCF_000313985.2 Echinops telfairi | reverse complement strand
GCAAATGTTTTGAGAATGATGAGGGCAATGAATGCACAAATGTGCTTTACACAATTGATGTATGTATGGATTGTGATAAGAGTTGTATGAGCCCCCAATAAAATGATTTTTTTAAAAAAGGAGGGTCTTCCACCCACCCCGTTGCGCCATTAACCAACTCCTAAATCTATAATTTATCCACTGGAGGTGGAATTAAGGCTAGACCTAGAGGTGTTAATTTAAGCACTAACTGACCTCATATTTTATTGCTTGAGGAATACTGATATGTGCAAGTGTGTCTCCACAAGCCTGTTCTCTATAAAGTATGGAATTCTTTCTCCTATGATAAGACTAAATTTAGACTCAGTCATCACAAACCATTTTTGAAGTGAAACCGAGTATAAACAAATCAAATAAGAACTAAATAAAGTAAATGCGTACTTGTATTGACAGTCATGAATGGAATTATTGGTTGAGATAAGGATTGAAAAGGTCATTGTACAATTTTGTCACATGATCCGCACTAACAATTCAAATTCATGACACTAGTTTTAGTAGCATATGGTTGTCATTAGGTGCAATCAAGTCCGTTCAGACTCATAGCAACCCTTTGTACAACAGAACAAAACACTGCCCCATCCTCACAATTGTTGCTATGTTTGCACCCATTGTTGTAGCCACTGTGTCGAGCCATCTCTTTGGGTGTCTTCTTCTTTTATTACCATCTATTAGCATAAATGCTTTAAGAAAAACCCACTGCCATCGAGTGGAGTCTGTCTTATAGCCACCCTATAGGACAGAGTCGAACTGTCCCTGGGGGTTTCTGAAACTAAACCTTCATAGGAGAAAAATGCCTCATCTTTTCCTTGCAATTTGTAGCCCAAAGCATAATCCACAACGACACTAGAGCTGCTGTCCATTATCATACCTTTGTCTGAATGCTATTCTACATGATTAAAGAGGAGAAACACTGAAGGATAAAACATTTTTCAAAACTTATTCTTATTTCCAGATCTTACATTTATCCTCTTTGTCAGACTTAAAAAGAAAAAGTGAATTCATTTTTAAGTGAAATGATTAACATATAGGCATAAACACAGCCTGGAAACTCATATTTTTACATATTTGATTAATTTACTTAAGATTATTGAATATAATGATATTTCTTAAGTTTTAAAATTTTATTCTAGCAAGTAGAACAGCAAAAATCTGAAACATTTTTAATGAAAACTTTGTATCACGTTTCATCAGAATAAGTGCTTACAAAACTTGTTATTTTAATGATTATCATTTATTAATCAATCATAGAAGATGACTTCTATCTTCACTAATAATGAATGCTGTTAGGCCCCAATGTGATGTTAACACTTACCTTTGATCCAGGAGGGGGGGCCAAGCCAAGAAATGAATATATAATATTCTCTTCTTTGGCAGAGAAGAAAGAGTCAAAATCCTTGAAACAAAGGAAAAGAATGCTTAAGTTCACTGCACACTGTGAGCCAGGATATTTCCCTAAATTGATGTTTCATTCATTAGTTATAAGCTAACACAAAAGATTATCAGTTTTCTCTGTCAATAACTAATCCTAAAAGTTAAGAACTCAACTATGAACTTTACATCCGTTTGCATACCCTTTCATTGTACCTACACAGTGCAGTGAGTAGTCACACGTGTGCACACATGTGCACACACACAAATGCACACAAGTATAACACACAGGCATACATGCACACCCAAGCATGAATACACACAATCAAGCACACTGGAATTACTGACAAGACCCAGATATGCACAGTAAAAAGGCTTTTCAATAGATGTCATATCATTAGCTGGTTTACTTATAATTCGGTTCAAGGAATTTGGATCTTGCTCAGCCAAGACTAAATCAACACAAGAATTCTCTACTGCACGTTATGGTAGCAGAAGACCCCTGGGTGGTGCAAGGGCTCTCTCCACTCAACTACTAGCAGCCCCATTTATCTATCAGGTTGTTGTGCTACAGTGACTTGCATGCTCCTGGGATGCCGGAAGCTGGGCCACAAGTATTTCAAACACCAACTTCCAGATGAAGAATATATGAGAAAGAAGGAATAGGCCGTCTACTGCTGAGGAATCAGCCACTGAAAACCTCATGAATATCAACAGAACATTATCTGATATAGTGTCAAAAGGTGAGCCCCTTAGACACAAAGGCACTCAAACACAACTTGGGAAGAACTACCTCCCCAAAGTTGAGTTGGTCTGAATGACATGAAATGAATAAGGCTTTCAGGACCTTCGTTTGCTTATGAGACATGACTCAAGATGACCAAAAACAGCTGCAAACATACACTAGTAATTGTGAGATGTACTAGGTAGGAATCCAGGAAAATTGGTGATATTAAAAAATATAATGGAACACAAAATTGATATCTTAGACATTAGTGAGCTGAATGGGGCAGACATTGGCCACTGAGAATTAAACATGCAGTTTATTGTGTTGAGAATAGCAAATTCAGAGAAATGGTTTGCACTCTTCTATGATGCTCACCTTCCCGACACAACCGCTGAAGACAAAGCGGGTGAATAAGCAAATGTGGTGAAGAAAGCTGATGGTGCCCGGCTATCAAAA
>NW_022111372.1:32348051-32350193 GCF_000313985.2 Echinops telfairi | reverse complement strand
TAATGTCGGGGGTTTAAGTGGAGAGAAAATGTTTTGAGAATGATGTACAAATGCGCTTTACACAATTGATGTGTGTATGGATTGCGATAACAGCTGTATGAACCCCTAATAAAATGTTTTAAAAAAAAGAAATGGTTTGCACTCATCACTAAAAAGAACATTTTAAGATCTATTTTTGAAGTACCATGCTGTCAGTGACACGGTAATAGCTGTACGCCTACAAGGAAGTTCACTTAATTTAACTATTATTAAAATTTATGCACCAACGACTAAAGCTTATGTTGACGAAATTGAAGAATTCTGCCAGCTTCTTCAGCCTGAAATTGATCAAACATGCAATCATGGTGCATTTATAATTCTGACAGTTTAAATATGAAAGTTGGAAACAAGAAAAGACAGCACTTGGAAAATATGGCATTCAGGTTAGAAACAAAGTAGAGTTTACATGATAAAACTTTGCAAGGCCAATGACTTCTTTGTTGAAAATGCCTGTTTTCAACAACATTAACAAGAGCCATGGCCATGGAATTAGCCAAATAGAATGCACAAGACTCAAATCAACCACAACTGTCAGATGGAGACAATGGAGAAGGTCAATACCATCAGCCAAAATGAGGCCAGAGTTTCCTTGTGGAACCAACCATCAATTGCTCTGAAGCAAACTCAGGTTTAAGCTGAAGAAAATAGAAGCAGTCTAAATGTCAGACTATGTCCCGGAGTATATGTCACCTAAATTCAGACAATATCTCAAGAATAAATCTGATGCACTGAGCACTAGTGATTAAAAAACATACAAGTTGTGAGATGGCATCAAGAACATTATACAGGAAGAGAGCAAAACATTGCTAAAAATACAAGAAAGAAAGAAAAGACCAAAGTGGATGTCAAAAGAGGTTCTGAAACTTGCCCTTGAATTTAGAGTAGCTAAAAATAATGGACAAAATAACGAAGAGATTAGCAGAAAGTTCCAACGGGTGCTTCAGGAGACAAAGCCTTACAATGAAATGTGTAAGGACACAGAGTTAGAAAGCCACAAAGGAAAAGCACACTCAGCATTTCTCAAGCTTAAAGGATTGAAGAAACAAATCAAGCCACAGTTGCAGTATTAAGGGCTTCTATAGTCTAGATGGCTCAACATCTAGAACCTAGATTGTACGGTATTCTGGTATGATCCAAATTGTCTCATTTTGGGAGTACATTATTGGGCCTTTCTTCCTACTCTGTATTATTTTGGAAACTCTGCTGAAATCTGTCCATCATGGTGACCCTGCTGGTATTTGTAATACCAGTGGATTAGCTTCCAGTACCATGCAACATGCAAGTCACCATAGTGCAACAAACTGACAGGTATTTGTATTGTGCACAATGCAGCTTTAAAAAAAAAAAAGTAGGTCATGGTTACTGGGGTCATCGGAAGAAAATGTTGTGCATTCCTGTGTGCTAACTCTTACAAAAAGAGTCATTTTCCTAACTGTGTCCTAATCCCCTTAGTGATTAATTGTATTCTCTTATACTAAATAAATTTGTGTAAGACTTCACATCTTAGTTGAAGAAAATGGATGAAGCACCTTAAAAACTTCATGGGGAAGTGGAATTTTAAAATAATAGAATTTTCCTATGAACATTTTGAACTCCCTTAGAGTATCAATGGTAAGTATAGGAACTTTGTTATCAGTCAAAAATCTAATTGAGTTCCACAGTACCCACTTCCTGGTTGCTATTAAATATTACGTGGATAATAGCTTACTAGTAGTAGTATACATACAAAAGACAAAATCAATAATTCCAAGAACCCCCAAAATAATCTGTACGCAAGATTTTTCCTTTATTTTTAATTTAAAATCGTTACTATTCGGTGGAAGTAGTGACAGCATGTATTTATCATTTCTCCTCAAAAGATTCTAATTCCCTGATGTATTAGTTTGGGTACTCTGGAGAAACAAATCCACAGCCACTTGTGTATAAGAGAGAGTTTTATGTAAAGAAAGTGTGCATCACGAAAACATCCCAACCCAATGCTGCCCAAGCCCACAAGTCCAATATTAACCCATTTACCCAACACCAGTCCACAAAGTCCTCCACCTCACAAAACAGAGGCAATGATGCCGACTGCAGGAGGAAAGCTGAGTCAGTGAACAAATA
>NW_022111372.1:32337603-32346017 GCF_000313985.2 Echinops telfairi | reverse complement strand
CACTGACCTACCCAAGGGGAGGGTATTGCTTGTGTCTCCACAGGGAAAGAGAGAGGAGACTTAAGTCCGGTGTTCTGGGATGTGAATGCAGCGGGGCGGCATGGAGAGGGGAGCCAGTGGAGGGGCTGAGGGCTCAGCCCCCATACCAGCTACATGGACAACTGCCCCTCCCCACAGAAGAATTTACTCTAGTGGACAGCACTGAATCTGCAGCTAGGGGAGAGGGACATGTCTGATCAGAGCACACGGGAGCAAATGAATGGGGAGGAAGAGAGAGGGGAGCACATCCTGGCCCACAAGGCCGGGAGGACAATATCCCCTGCTCTGAACAGCCAATGGACAGAGTGGGCCATATGACTGATCCCACTATGAGACACGATGTCCCTTGCTGACTCATGACCCTACAGGGAAAATACTGGAGACTCAGTGTCGGGATTGGCCTGGACTGACCCGCCCCATGGAGGCAAAACACTAAAGGTGCACAGCAGAGCAACAGGGGGAGCAGAGCAGAGAGCTCCCGAGGGAGTGCAGAGGCTAGACTCTGGGGCCAGAGCATGGCACCCCATCCGACTTGACTGGAGGACACATCTAGAGGTCAAAAATCAGACCTTGATCTATTTACAGGTTTTGCTTTCTTTTTTTAATTTTTTCTTCTTAATTAATTTATTCTTTTCATTAGTTTTCTTTTTTGTTGTCATCATTGTGTTCTCTTTTTTCACCTTGTCTTGCTATGCCTTGTTTTTTGGTGCATATTATTATCTTTGCAGATCTATCTAGATAAGATGGGCTGGATGGGCTGGAGGAGAAAACTACGGGACTGATGGTTCCGGGGGGGACATGGGAGAAGAGGAGGCAGGGGAAAGGAGGTGGTGTTGACCAACCCAGGGACAAGGGAGCAACAAGTAATCCAAAATTAGTGGTAAGGAGGGTATGAGAGGCCTGGTAGGGATTCAGCAAGGGAAATGTAACCCAGAGAAATTACTGAAATCCAAAAGAAGGCTGAGCATGAGAGTGGGACAAGAGGAAAGTAAAAGGAAATAGAGGAAAGAACCAGGAGACAAAGGCTATTTATAGTAAGGTGACCAGACGTCCCACTTTTGGCAGGACAGTCCTGATTTTTAACAATTTTTCCCGTGTCCCACGGCGTTTTTAAAAAGTCCCGATTTTTGGAAACAATGCACAACAAGCTAGGGTATACGGTTTTCGGCTGCCATGTGGCTATTTCACCAGGATATGAGTTTTATCATTGGTGCCCCACGTTTGTCCCACTTTACCAATGTTAAAATCTGATCACCTTAATTTATAGAGGTCTAAATATGGGCATGTACATATGTAAATATATTTATATAGGATTGTGGGGAAATAGATCTACATGCATATATTTATAGGTTTAGTATTAAGGCAGCAGATGGACATTGGACCTCCAATCAAGTATTTACTGAATGCAAGAACACTTCGTTCTATCAAATTGGCATTCCATGATGCACACCCTCTGGACACAATCGCTGAAGACAAATGTGTGCATAAGCAAATGTGGTGAAGAAAGCTGATGGTGCCCGGCTATCAAAAATAATAACATCTGGGGTCTTAAAGGCTTGAAGATAAACAAGTGATCATCTAGCTCAGAAGAAACAAAGCCCACATGGAAGAAGCACACCAGCCTGTGTGACCACAAGGTGTCAACTGGATCAGGTATCAGGCATCAAAGAACAAAAAATAATATCATTGTAAATGAGGGTGAGTGCAGATTGGGGACCCAAATCCCATCTGTAGGCAACTGGACATCCCCTTACAGAAGGGTCGCGGGTAGGAGACAAGCTAGTCAGGGTGCAGGGTAGCAACGATGAAACATACAAATTTCCTCTAGTTCCTAAATGCTTCCTCACCTCACCCCACCCCACTATCATGATCTCAATTCTACCTTACAAATCTGGCTAGACCAGAGGATGTGCATTGGTACAGATAGGAATTGGAAACACAGGGAATCCAGGGCGGATGATCCCTTCAGGATCATTGGTGTGAGTGGCAATACCGGGAGGGTGGAGGGAAGGTGGTGTAGAAAGGTGGAACTGATTATAAGGATCTACATATAACCCCCTCTGGGGGATGGACAACTGAAAAGTGGGTGAAAGGAGACGTCGGACAACATAAGATATGACAAAATAATAATAATTTATAAATTACCAAGGGTTCATGAGGGAGGGGGGAGCAGGGATGGAGGGGGAAATGAGGAGCCGATATCAAGGGCTCAAGTAAAAAGCAAATGTTTTGAGAATGGTGATGGCAACAAATATATAAATGTACTTGACACATGGATGTAATATGGATTGTGATAAGAGTTGTACGAGCCCCCAATAAAATGATTTTAAAAAATAATTTTTCACTCATGAAAGCTCTTGAGTGTCCATCTAAAGAGACCAACTTTTGGTCTCTTTCTGTCCAGAGGAAAGAGAATGAAGGAAAATCATAGACACATGGAAACAATTAGTCCAATGAACTAATGGACCATGTGACCCTCAGTCTCCATGACTCTGAGACCTAGATGGTGCCCAGCTACCACTGCAACCTTTTCTGAAAGGGATCACACTGGGAGGTCCTGGGTAGAGTGGAAAGGAAATGTGGAACAAAACTCCCAACATTAAAAAGACCAGGCTGACCAGTTGAATCAAAACTGGTGGAAAACCAAAGACTGTGACACTTAATTACCCTTTAACTTGGAACTGAACTCACCACTATGGCTAAAGCTTCAGCCAAACAAGAAACAGATCTATATGGGAAACAATAACACTACTACGAAAGCATACACATCTGGGGATATCAACCAAGTAAGATAAAAAAAAAGACAGCATTTTCCCAAGGGAAAATGTTCAGAAGAGTTAGAAAAGGAGGAGAAGTGGAAACAGGAAACACATGGAAGAAGTGTGGTAAGTGATGCTATAGTATGGGGATTGTGATCAATAAGATCACAATAAGAGGCCCCTTGGAGGCAAGAGTGGCGAGACTTTGTCTTCCATGTTTTGCACGGGTTGTCAGGAGAGAGCATGTTGGCTAAACATCATGTTTGCTAAAGTGGAGGGACAGTGAAAAAGAGGACGGTTCTCCAGCAGGTGGATTGACAGTGAGGGCGACAATGGCCTCGGGCACAGGAACAAATTGTAAGCAAGGATGGTGCAGGACCAGACAGCGTTTCACTCTGTTGTGCAGAGGGTCACTATGCGCTCAAATCGACTTGCTGGCTGGCACCTAAGAACAACACAACAACAATTGAGTTGAAACAAAATATGTTTGAATTGTTGAATAGAAAACGGATTCGCTCTGAAAACCTTCAGCTAATTCATAACGAAGGTTAAAAATGAGTTGTCATCACAAAGAAAAGGCCAGGTCCAAAGAGGTAAACTTTACCAAGCTTTTGAGAAAGAGGCCATTTCAATCTCATGCCAACTCTTCCAGGAAACTCAAAACCCAAAATCACGGCGATAGAGTCCATTCCAACTCATAGTGACCCTATAGAGCAGGGTAGAACTACATACTCCTGTGGGGTTCCTAAACTAATTACTTATGGGATTAAAAACCCTCATCTTTCTCCCACAGAGAACAGGCTTTGAACAGCTGACCATATGGTTAGCAGCCTGATGCATAACCACTGCACTACCAGGGCTCCATACCGGTTTAGTGTAAATAATTAACTAGAATCCAGAAGCAACTATAAAGGGGTAAAGACAATTCTAAGAGACCTGAACGAGGAGTTACCATTGCCCAAGCCCAGGATTCAGACCTCACTGCAGCCCACACTGGATAGAGACAAAATTAACTGAATTTCCCCAGGTCAGAACTGGTTGTGAGTGTGGGTACACACTCTTTGAGGGTGCTACCCTTCGAGCACAGTAGGAATCTGGGCACAGGGAGCCTACTTGCTGACCAGATCGCATGAGGCTTCAGGTGTACAGTAAGCAAATCAGATGGGCCACAATGAAATCACGAGGTTGGGACTGGGGTTGTAAGCTCGCTGAAGAACTTTATGCTCTGGGCATGTAATGGGCAAAGCATCGTTGGATAGCCCCCCACACGTACTGTTGCAATCACATGATGCAAGAAGAGACAACATCCGCAAGTACAGGGGAACCAAGTACAGAAGCCATTCTCCTGCAATGTCCCTACAGTGCCCTCTATTGACAAAGATTAACACTGCACTACTTGCAGAAGAGCAATGCTTAAGGATCCAGCTCCATTGTCACAGCCAGTAAAGACGTATGGCTTTGGAACGGAAAAATGATCAATCAATCCCTTAACAACAACAACAACAAAAAGAACTGACAAAATAAAAGTCATTCCTTCATCAAATTTAATCTAGCCTCCCTACTCTGGATACCAAAATTAGAAAAGGGCAGTATGATCTCATTCAATATCTCTTACAGACAGACATACACCAAGAATTCGAAACAGAGTGTTAACAAGCCAAATCTAACAACATCTAACAAGCGAATCCATTCCACTCAAGTGGGTTTTTCCCCAACACAAATACAAGTGGCTTTAATACCAGAAAAATTATAAATACAAGTACCATATTCATGAATTAAAGAAGCAAAACTAATTGCTTTGGAAGGTCCAGGGGAGGGGGCTTTTAATCAAAGCAAGCATCTATGCATGACTTTTTTAATGCTTTCTTTCACAAACTAGGAAAATACCCCGTTAGAGAGCAGCTACACAAAAGTCCCAACAAGCATCATCCGAATGGGAAACATTGATGGCATTTTTGTTAGGGTGAGAAACAAGATGGGGATACTTAGTACTATCACTGTTGCCCAGAATTGTAATGGAAGCTTTCACAGTAAGCAGTAAATCAAGGAAACAAAATAGAGAGCCGTTGCAAGGGAATGAAAAAAATCTATTTTTATTTGGTTAGACAAATAGTGTATATAACAACAAAAAGTATGTTGCCATCAAGTCAACCCCAACTCCTGGAATGCCCATGTGTGACAGAGGAGAACTGCACTCCACAGGATTGTCAGTGCTTGGTTTTTCAGAAGTTGATTGTCAGATGTACTTTCCAATGTGCCTTTGGATGGACTCAAACCTCAAAACTTTCAGCTAGCAGCCAGCCACTGTAACTATTTGTACCAGGCAGGGACTCCGTAATAGATTACATATAGACCTCTCAAGATAAGTTAAAGATAAATTACTATCAGTAATAAGAGTTTAGCAAATATCAACATAAAATGTTATTTCTATACACTAGCAACCAAAACCCAAACCAACTCATAGTAACTCTATATAGGACTTCAGAGGCTGTATAAATCTTTACAGAAGCAGTTAGCCTGACTTTTCTCCCACGGAGTGGCTGGTGGATTTGAACCACTGACCTTGTCCAAGACTTACCTGGCAGCGCCAACAGTCAGGAAGAAAATGTAATTGTTTTAAAATAGTTTTTGTATGTCGTGCTTTCATATTAATGAGTCATATGTAGTGGTTTCAATCCACCATCTCTCCATCCCAAATATGTCCAACAGAGACTGTGAATGTCACCTTATTTGAAAATAAGGTTTTTGTGTGTGTAGTTAAGTTAAAAAATTTGAGATTAAATCATCCTGGATTATTTGAGTGTGTCCAAATTCAATGTCAAGTGTCATTATAATAAAGAAATGTAGAATATAAAAAGACTTTTCCCCAGCTTTGTCTCTCCCAAAGATATGCCTAACCAAAGATATGGCAAACCTGCTGTTTGCCAGCAGATGGTGGGAGGTCAGATACTTAGAGATATTCTCCCTGAAGGCATTCAGCCATCCACAGCAATCAGACTACTGTGTGGTCCACTGTAGGTGGGGCTCACACCCTATTGATAGCATACATAGTGAGCAAACCTGCCCAGTGACATCCAAAGTTAGGCTGCATCCTGAATCTAGGATCTGCCCATCTTGTCACATATGTGCCCCCAATTCCTCCCTTTCCTATTGGGTGTATACCCTTAGATTTCCCCCTCTCATTACTGTATTACCTATAGTACAACCCCTTCCTGTGACATATGTCTTGACCTGTAATCAGGGGGCTTTCATGCCCCCAAAAGATATATAAACCTTGGTTAGAAATAAATCACTCTCTCTCCTGCCATTCTCACGTGGACCACCAAGCAGGGCTGAGGTGAGCATGCTACCATGAAATGTGTCTGACTCCTTCATTTTACTTTCTCTCTTATCTCTCTTATTCTGTATGACTTTACTGTAATCTTTACATATTATCACTGTACAATTGCGCCTGCCGGGTGTGTGATGATTTGTTAGGAGCTCACTACCCTGACAAAGAAAGCCCATTCGACCTTGCAAGTCTGGCTAGACCAGAGGATGGACACTGGTACAGATAGGAACTGCAAACACAAGGAATCCAGGGCGGATGAGCCCTACAGGACCAGTGGTGTGAGTGGCGAAACAGGGAGGGTAAAGGGAGAGTGGGTAGGAAAGAGGGAACCGATTACAAGGAACTATATATGACCTCCTCCCTGGGGGACAGACAACAGAAAAGTGGGTGAAGGGAGACGTCGGACAGGGCAAGATATGACAAAATAACAATTTATAAACTATCAAGGGCTCATGAAGGAGGGGGGAGCAGGGAGGGAGGGGAAAAATGAGGACCTAATGCCGGGGGCTTAAGTGGAGAGGAAATGTTTTGAGAATGATGAGGGCAATGAATGTACAAATGCACTTTACACAATTGATGTGTGTATGGATTGTGATAAGAGTTGTATGAGCCCCTAATAAAATGATTTAAAAAAAAAAAAAAAGAAAGCCCATATGAAGATAGAAGCAGAGTTGCAGCTACACTGCCAAAGCCAATGAGCAGTTAAAGCTACCAGGCCCTGGGAGAAACGTGGAAGTATGTACCCCTGAGCATGCAAAGACAGAATGCCCTGATGACTCGTCTCCTCCCTGAGATCCTTCTGTAAGGGATATCCAGTTGCCTAAAGATGGGCTTTGGGTCTCCACTCTGCACTCACCCTCATTTACAATGATATGACTTTTTTTGTTCTTTGATGCCTAATACCTGATCCTATCGACACTTCATGATCACACAGGCTGATGTGCTTCTTCCATGTGGGCTTTATTGCTTCTGAGCTAGATGGCTGCTTGTTTACCTTCAAGCCTTTAAGACCCCAGATGCTATATTTTTTATATCCGGGCACCATCAGCTTTCTTCACCACATTTGCTTACCTACCCATTTTGTCTTCAGCAGGGGAAGGTGAGCATCATGGAATGCTGGTTTAATAGAACAAAGTGTTCTTGCATTGAGGAAGTACTTGAGTAGAGGCCCAATGTCCATCTGCTACCTTAATACTAAAGCTATAAATATATGCATATAGCTCTATTTCCCTATCATTATATATAAATATATTTACATATGTACATGCCTATATTTAGACCTCTATAAATACCCTTTGCCTCCTAGTTCTTTCCTCTATTTTCTTTTACTTGCCTCTTGTCCCACTATCATGTTCAGTCTTCATTTGAGCTTCAGTAATTCCTCTTGATTACGTTGCCCTTCATCAAGCCCTGCCAGGCCTCCTGCAATATAGCACCGATGAAACTTTCCTCTAGTTCTTTAATGCTTCCTTCCCACCCAGCCCCAACTATCATGACCCCAATTCTACCTTACAAATCCGGCTAGACCAGATGATGTACACTGCTACAGATAAGAGCTGGAAAGAGTGAATCCAGGATATATAAACCCCTCAGGACCAATAATGAGAATAGAGATACCAGGAGGGGAAGGGGAAGGTGGGGAGGAAAGGAGGAACCGATCACAATGATCCACATATAACCTCCTCCCTAGGGGACAGATAACAGAAAAGTGGGTGAGGGGAAAGGCATTGATCAGTATAAGATATGAAAAAAAATTTTTTAATTACCAATGGTTTGTGAGGGAGGGAGGGCGGGGGAGGGAGAAGAAAATAATGAGGAGCTAATACCAAGAGCTCAAGTAGAAAGAAAGTGTTTTGAGAATGATGATGGCAACAAATGTACAAATGTGCTTACACAATGGATAGATGAAAGGATTGTGTTGAGGTGTATAAGCCCCCAATAAAATGCTTTTAAGATAAAACAAAATGAATGCCCTGATGACACAAGGATTTTGAACATCTGTGAGAAGATTCTGCCTGTTGTGCTAAGCCACCAAGCTTGTGATAATTTATTAAAACAGCCCTAAGAAACTAATACATGTATAAAGAAAACTTAAACACTAAAGAAACTCTAAATAAATGAAGGCATAGAGCATATTCTTGGGTTGGATGTTTCTAAAAGAGGTGTTTTAAAGATGTCAATTCTTTTTTTTTTTCAGCTATAAGATTTTTTTTAAATCAATTTATTGGGGCTCATAAAATTCATCACAATACATAGATCAATTGTGTAGAGCACATCTATACATT
>NW_022111372.1:32332013-32336276 GCF_000313985.2 Echinops telfairi | reverse complement strand
TATAGGGCTCATCCGTCCTGGATTCCCTGTATTTTCAGTTCCTATCTGTACCAGTGTACCTCCTCTGGTCTAGCCAGTCTTGCAAGATAGAATTTGAGTCATTATCCAGTTTTTAACATACAGATGAGGCTACTGGAAAAAAACATGTCTTGAGTCAGGCCTGCCTTAGTCTTTAATGTGACAACTTTTCACTCCAACATCTTAGCAGTCTTGGCAGCAGATTTGCCCAATGCAACATTTTGGTTTCTTGACTGCTGCTTCCATGATCATTGGTTGTGGATCCAAGTAAAATGAAATCCGTCACAACTTCAATCTTTCCTCTATTAATCCTAATGTTTTCTATTGATCAAGTTGTGAAGATTTTTGTTTTCTCTACATTGGATTGTAACATATACTGAGGGCTGTAGTCTTTGACTTTTAGTAAGTGCTTTAAGTCCTCTTTGTTTTCAGCAAGCAAGGTTGTATCATCTGGATCGTCTGTGATGAGTGATTATAGATCCAAGGAAAATGAAATTGTTGACCATTTTCTTTTTTTTGACAAATATTTTCTCTAGTCATTGTGATGCTGGTACAATGGTGAGGATGTTGAAAAGCAAGGATGTCACTTTGAAGATTAAGGTGCACTTGACCCAATCCGTGGTATTTTCAATCACTTTATATGCTTGGGAAAGTTGGATAATTAATAAGGAAGAAAGGAGACATGCATTTGAATTATGGTGCTGATGAAGAATATTTAAAGTACTCTGGACTGTTGGAAGGACAAACAAATCTGTCTTGGAAAAAGTATAGCCAGAATTCTCCTTAGACAAGAGGATGGCAAGACTTCATCTAACATACTTTAGACATATTATAAGGAAAGACCTGTCCCTGGAAAAGGACATCATGTTTGGTAAAGCAGAGAATCAACAAAACAAGAGACCTTCAACAACATGGATTGACATTGTGGCTGAAGCAATGAGGTCAAACAAAACATTTGTGTGGATGGCACAGGAGCAAGCAGTGTTTCATTCTGCTGTCCATATAGTCACTATGAGAAAAAAATATATATATAGTCACTATGAGAAAAATATACATATAGTCACTATGAGAAAAAAATATACATATAGTCACTATGAGAAAAAAAATATATAGTCACTATGAGTTAGACCAACAAATCCAGATTGAGTAAGTATGGTGAAGGAATACAACCCTGTCACACCCCTTTCCTGATGTATAATCATTCCATTTTCCTCTGTTCTGGTCAATGAATGCCTCTTGGTCTATATACGGGTTCTATAAGAACACCATTAATTATTCAGGAATGCCCATTCATCACAGAATTATCCATTGTTTGTTAGGATCCACATAGTTGAGTGCCTTTACATAGTCAATAAAAGACAAGCAAGTATCTTTCTAGTATTCTCTACTTCCAGCCAAGAACCATCTGACATCAGCAATGATATCCCTTGTGCCACATCCTCTTCTGATCTAGTTTGTATTTCTAGTAGCTCTCTGTCAATGTGCTGCTGCAATTGGTTTTTGAATTGGCATTAGAAATATTTTACTTGCATGTGAGACTAATTATATTGCTCTATCATTTCTACATTCTGTTGAGTCACCTTTCATTGGAATGGGTACTAATATGGATCTGTTCCAGTAAGATGACCTGGTAGCTATCTTCCACATTTCTTGTCATAGACAAAAATAATTTTGAGTGAATTCTTTGAGCACTACAACAGTTTGTTTGAACATTTCACTTGGCATTCTGTCAATTCCTAGAAACTTGCTTTTCTCTAATGTCTCCAATGTAGCTTGGACTTCTTTCTTCAATATGATAGGTTCTTGTAATCATATTTTGACTCATGAATTGGTTGAACATTGAACAATTTGATACAGTGATGCAATGCATCAGTTGATCTTTGCCTATATACCCCAAAACCAAACCACCAAACCACTGACATTCAAATTGTGGCAGTCACATAATCTACTGTCAACTTGAGAAATGGATGGAGTCTAGCCTATCAATCAGGTCATAGCCAATAATGCCTTTGTGTGGGCATGGCCTTCTCCTGAGTATTCTGGGAACTACTGCCTTCCTCCCTGGAGAGGGGAGACACTCTCCCTACTTTGTCTTCCTGCTTACTAGATACATGGAGCCAAGCTGATGGAACCAGAGCCCTGGAGCTGAAGAAGCCCCATGGAGACCCACACCAGTGCTGAGATGCTTCCACTGCCACTAGACCCACAAGACTTTCCACCCACTGGCCTGTGATCTTCCTGCATTTGGTGTTATTGCATGAGTTGTGTGAGTTTGAAGAGGAGTTTATAGACTGGTATTGGATATATGGACTAATATCATACTAATGGACTTGATCTGGATGGGGCTGAAATGTTTTCTTAATGTACAATTGCTCTTTGATATAAAGTTCTCTCTTATGCACATGAGTCTTCCTGGATTTGTTCCTCTAGTCTATCTAGACTAACAAACAACTCAATTCTAATTCACAGTGAATAGAGTTTACAGTTTCTGGAGCGGTAACTCTTTAGTTATCTCTTTAATAGACTGCCTTTCACCTTTAACTTGGTGGGTGGTTATGAACCACCTACCTTGATGTGATCGAACTATGGAATATGATATGATATATGTATTAACTCCCAATTTTTTTAAAAAAGAAATGCTTCCCTACAATGTTACCTCATTGGGTCTTAGTCCAAAAATGTCAGGAGCAAGAACATGCAGCCCTGGGAAGATTTGGACAAAATCATGCTTCGGGACAAACACTATAATAGACCAAGGGAAGAGGGTCAGGGGTCAGATAAAAATGTATGGAAATGGAAGCATGGTCAGTCAACATACAGGCCACAAACATCAGTAGATATTAAGGCAAGGGAAAATGAAGAATGTGAAAAAAACAAAACAAGAAATAAACAGCCAAAAGTTCAGAATCCATGAAAATAGCCTTTCTAAAGTAATGAAAATGAATAAACTACAAACAACACCCACCAACATGGGATTTATTTTTGTTAATGTTGCTGAAAGAAATAAGTCAATGAAGAATAATCAGTATTCTATTTGTATAATGCTCAAAAATAGGTTTTAAAAAGTTTATCATATATACACACACACAAAGATAAAAGGAAAGAAAATGATAAGCACAAAATTCATTATAATGGTTAACTCTGCTGCAGACAGAGGTAGACAAGATCTGAAGCAGGCAGAGCATGAGAAAGTGTGCTTCCAAGTTTTGGGTAATCATGCTTCTTTCATGGTATACACATTTTAATCTTCTTTAATCTTATCTACATATACTATTATTCTTTGACTCTTACCTACATATACTATATTTTAAAAAGAAGCCCATTGTCATAGACTCTATTAGACGCATAGTGACCCTACAGAACATGGTGGAACTATCGGATAAGATTGCCAAGGTGTAAATTAATAAGGAAGCTGACAGTCCCCTTTTGAATCCAGCTTGAGTTTCCAGCAGTTCCTTTGTTGTACTGCTGCAACCATTGTTGAATGATCTTCAGCAAAATTTTATTTGCATGGAAGACAGCTACATGCCCAATTATCTAGAAGAGAGCCATATTTGTACCCATTCCAAAGAAAGGTGAGTCCACAGAATGTAGATGTAATCAAACTGCTCACCTTCCCGACACAACCGCTGAAGACAAAGTGGGTGAATAAGCAAATGTGGTGAAGAAAGCTGATGGTGCCCAACTATCAAAAGATATAGCATCTGGGGTGTTAAAAACAAAACCCAGACTTCCAACAATAATAGCAAAACACAGGAAAACCTCAAAGCAGAAAATAAAATGTATGTATGGACTGTGATAAGAGTTGTATGAGCCCCTAATAAAATGATGTTTTAAAAAGAGAAAAGAAAAAAAAAGACATAATCAAACAAGATATGTTTCAGATACTCAGTGATACGTGGCATACTTCACAATAAAATTTTCACAGCATTAAATCATTTCCCACTAGCACTAACATGTTAAGAAACCCTCCACCCATCCTACTTGCGACTGCATTTCTATCCTTCATACCTGCCTGTCTTAATTTATTAGTGCTGTTATGACAGAAATACCACAAGTGGGTGGCTTTTATGAACAGAAATGTATTTTCTCACAGTTCTGTACTTTCTCCCTCTCCTTCTTTCCCTCTCCTTCTCTGCTGGCTCTGTTTCTTTCTTTTTTTTAAAATCATTTTTAGGGGCTTATACAATTCTTATCACAATCCATACACACATCAATTGTGTAAAGCGCATTTGTACATTCATT
>NW_022111372.1:32326236-32330520 GCF_000313985.2 Echinops telfairi | reverse complement strand
ATCACACAGGCTGATGTGCTTCATCCACGTTGGCTTTGTTGCTTCTCAGCTAGATGGCCACTCATTTACCTTCAAGCCTTTAAGACCCTAGACACTATATATTTTGATACTCCGGCACCATTAGTTTTCTTCACCACATTTGCTTATGCAACCGCTTTGTCTTCAGCAATTGTGTCGGGAAGGTGAGCATCATGGAATGCCAGTTTAATAGAACAAAGTGTTCTTGCATTGACGGAGTACTTGAGGCCCAATGTCTATCTGCTACCTTAATACTAAACCTATAAATATTTGCACATAGATCTATTTCCCCACCCTCATATATAAATATATTTACATATGTACATGCCTTTATTTAGGCCTCTATAAATGCCCTTTACCTCCTAGTTACTTCCTCTATTTCCTTTTACTTTCTTATTGTCCCACTATCATGCTCAGCCTTCATTTGGGTTTCAGTATTTCCTCTTGGTTCCATTACCCTTGGTCAAGCCCTACCAAGTCTCCTACTCTTTTTATGTCTCAAAGATGAGTAGCTTGAGGCACATCCTACACTGAAATGGCCTTATCAACATAAAAAAGATCACAACACATAATTTGAGGAGACATTCAATTTATAGTGCTGCCTCTCTGTAGAATGGGTACCAAAGGCAGGGAAACTTTGGTTGTGTCCATGCCCCGAGGCTAGCCCTCCAGGCCTCACCTCAGCTGTGAGACACAGATTCCAACTTGTCATCAACAGATGCATCTGCTGCTAGAAAGGTAATCTAGCCTCTACAGTGTCTCCTTTCTCTGTCTAACAGTTGTCTGCCCGGCTCCTAGGTGAATATCTTCATCTGCTCTGCAATGTGCCACAGTTCAAGCTGGCAGGAACACCACGAGACCCAGGACGATCCCTGATATCCAATCCACTCAGTGCTCTGAGGGAAAGCAATCTATTGCCTGTCCTCGGGTTCCCTTCCACCTGCTGTCCTAATCCGATATCATAGGGGGGACTATTCCAGAATCCTAAGACATCAAGACTTCAATTCTTATAATACACATTTTAATCATATGGAAAGATACAATGAGCTCTCCAGATAGAATTCTCTCCTTCAAAGCAGTAGACCGGGGGTTCAATTCCCAGCAAATGCACTGTCTTCATTGGAGGCTTGTCTGTTACTAGGATGTTGAACATGTTTCAGTGAGGCTTCTAGACTAAGATAGACTAGGAAGGAAGGCCTGGCAATGTACTACTGAATATCAGCCCATGAGAATTCTATGGACCACAATAGTCACCTCTGCAACGGATCGTGCAGCCGGAATCGAGCAGAGCCGCATTTCATTCTGTTGTGCACAGGGTCCTCATGGTGCGGGCTGATTCAACGGTGGCTAACAGTAACAAAAATAATCTAACTATCCTCTTGAAACTTTGAGGCTTCTTTTAAAATCTTAGTTTGCAATACCCCATTTTGATGTACATACAGCACACCTTCGATATTTAGTTGTCAATTGTGCCTTCCCCACTTATGTATTTTCATAAGCATGTTTTTAACAGTAAGCAATATGAAAATTTTTTTCATGGTGGTGATTATGAAAAATACTTCATAGGAAATACAATACTGAGTGGATTAGATATCAAGGATCGGCCTGGGTATCAAAAAAAAAGTTGCAATTGGCACACACATGTAAAAGGTGTGCGTTATTTGCACAGAATACAGTGATCCTTTTTACCTACTTGCTTGGAAGAAAGCCCTGCCCTCCACTGATGCACTCTTGTCAAGAACATATACAGAGTACAGAAAGGTAATGCTAGCAAAGTCTCAAGCTAAATAAGTTACTAATAACTCTCAGAAAAGAGAACAATAAAGCACCAAGAAAAAACCCAAAAACAGTTAAACTTAAAATAACTTGAACACTCATTTCATGAAATACATATTTTTTCATTACAGAATATATCTTAAAAATAGGAGCCATTGCGATCAAACAACAGAATTTTATGTGAATGGATATGTAAGATATGGCAAAACATTTTTTTTAATGAGGGTTCCTGATGGGAGAGGGAGGGGGTACAGGAGAGCTGAAGTCAAGGAGTTCAAGAAGAAAGAAAATATTTGAAGCTGATTGTGATAGCAAGCATACATTACTGTTTAATGTAATTGAACTATGGAATGTTATATCTAAAAGAGCTTGCAATAAAAGGATTGAAAAAAATAGGAGCCCTTATTCAGGAACTCTTTTCTTAAAAACAAAAGTATTTCTTGATCACAACAAAATTGGAGAAGAAGTGCCCTGGAGGATTTTTCTTTACAGCAGAAAACAAGGGTGGAATTCTTACCACAGAAGTCACCAAGTGTTGAAAACTCTACCCTTCACTATTGTTTCTGCTGTCACTAACCTGAACTAAAATGAAGGATTAATTTAAGAAAAGGTATTCAGGGTTCAGGGGAAAAAATTAGAAATGCCACAAGGGACTATTTACTAAAATATATAGGAAAAACTATGTGATCCAAGAATTGTAAAAAATATCTTCTAGACCCGGAGGAGGAAATGGTATTAGAGCTTAAATTCTGAATGTCTGACTCAAGAAGATAGGAATAGAAGGAAAATTCCTCAATATTATGCAAGCCATATATGAAAAACCAATAGCTAACGTGGTAGTTAACCGAGAAAAGACGAAAACAATTGCACTGAAAAAGGGGACCATACAAAGATGCCCCTTGACCCCACTCCTATTTAACATCGTACTGGAGGTCCTAGCTAACAACATAAGACAAAGGAAAGATATTAAAGGTATTCAGCTGGGGAAGGAAGAGGTGAAATTATCATTATTCGCAGATGATATGATTCTATATATTGAAGATCCCTTAATCTCCACAAGTGCAGTGTTGGAAGCAATAGAGGAATATGGCACAGTGGCAGGGTACAAAATCAACAAACAGAAGTCTATTGGACAACTCTACACATCAGACAAGGACACAGAAGAGGCGATTAAAAAGGTAGTACCCTTTACAATAGCCAAGCACAAACTGAAATACCTAGGGATATACCTGACTAAAAAAATGAAAGATCTGTATGAGGAAAATTATAAAACACTACTTCAAGAAATCAAGAGTGACCTCAATAAATGGAAGAATATCCCATGCTCGTGGATTGGCAGATTCAATATAATAAAGATATCAGTTCTGCCCAAGGCACTATATAAGTTCAATGCTATCCCAATATGAATATCACCATCCTTCTTCAAAGAATTGGAAAAATAGATTACCAACTTCATATGGAGGGGGAAGAAGTCCAGAATTAGCAGAGAACTCCTCAAGAAGAAGGACAAAGTGGGAGGGCTTGCTCTACCTGACTTTAGCATGTACTATATGGCCACAGTAGTCAAAACAGTGTGGTATTGGCACAATGACAGATACTCACACCAATGGAAAAGAGCTGAAGACCCAGAAATAAAAACATCAGCATAGAGACAACTGATCTTTGATAAGGGCCAAAAAAAATATTAAATGGGAAGCAGATGCCATCTTCAACAAATGGTGCTGGAAAAAAATGGATATCTACCTGTAGAAAATTGATACAAGACCCTTACCTCACTCCATGCACAAGAATAAACTCAAGGTGGATCACAGACCTTGACATAAAACCCCAAACAATTAGGCCATAAATGAGGGAATTGGGACAAACCTGAGAACCTTGGCACAGGGAATACATAGGGGATCAGAAATAGGAAAGGATACAACCATAGAGGAGTCACAAATAGACAAGTGGGACATACTGAAGATAAGACAACTGTGGACATCGAAAGAATTCACCAAGAGAGTAATAAGAGAGTCCACCGACTGGGAAAACATCTTTAGCAATGAAACATCAGACAAAGGCCTTATTACTAAAATCTACAATACCTTGCAAGCTCACAATAAGAGAAAAACTAACTGCCCACTGAGGAGGTTGGAAAAGGACCTGAACAGAAGTTTCACAGAGTCTGAAATCCAAATGGCCAATAAACATATGAGAAAAAGCTCCCGATCATTAGCCATAAGAGAAATGCAAATCAAAACAACTATGAGATACTACCTAACACCCTCAAAGACAGCCCAATTCAAAAAAATCAGAAAGCAACAAGTGTTGGAGGGGCTGTGGCAAGACAGGAACTTTCTTCCACTGCTGGTGGATCTGTAGATATGTACAGCCACTATGGAAATCGATTTGGGGTTTTCTCAAACAGATGGAAATTGAATTACCATACGACCCAGCAATCCCCCTACTGGGCATATACCCAGAAGAGGCAAGAAACAAACCACGGCCAGA
>NW_022111372.1:32318891-32324929 GCF_000313985.2 Echinops telfairi | reverse complement strand
GCCTATCTTGCTATGGCTTGGTTTATTATGCATATTATTATCTCTACAGATCTATCTACATAAGATAGATTGGATGAGTAGTCTGGAGGAGAAAAGGAGATAGGTGGATTTCTCTTCAGCCGGCAAGGCCCAGAAGAAAGGAGGGAAGCTGATGTGTGACCTGACCCCCATGTCCTGTTACTGAAGTTATTCAAAACATTAAGAAGACCTCACAGATTCCTGAGAATGGCGATCTCTGACGCTGAGATATTTCTTCCATTGCTGATGCTATCTATGGGACTCTATCAAAGCTGAACATTTTATACAATAGTGACTGGACTATTACTACAAACTGTTGCTTTGCTGAAAGATCAAGATTTTGGACTTGTCAATTGTTAAATGTGATTGGAATGTAACAGATTTTTGTATAACCCCTTACCCATATAATATGACATTGCATAAGTGGGATGTGACAGAAAAACAATTGCAAGGGTTTAAGGGAAGCATTTCATTAGATGTGATTTAGCTAAAAGGATATTTTCTATACATTCAAGGGTGGATTTAAGGCATTCCACTAGCTGAGGTATTTAAACAAATGGTGGTTGGCATAGAAAGAGGCTGGATCCCATGTGCTTGGGTTAAAAGCATTTCACATAGCTTAAGTTCTAGTCTGGCTGTGTTGTTTATTATCATATGTTTGATGCTCGCAGACTCATGTTGCTTCTATAGGAAGCTAAGAGATATGAAGAGAGACCATGTTGCCTCCGTGACACTACTGAATCTTAAACATAATGCAGAAAGGGGAAAGGTGGGATACTAGCACTAAGGGAAATAGAACTGGGACTTATTCCCTGACGTGTACAGAGGGAATCTGGAAAGCCAGTGTTCCATGGTAAGAAAGCTGCCACTCTGGGAGTTGGAGATATAGTCTGAGTACATTTTCCTGCAGTAATCTATCATTTCCACAGTTTCTCCCCCTAAAGCCTTAAAGTGAGCACATGGTTGATTCATTCTCCCTATAGAAGCAGACATTCCTATTTGCTCCCTTTCTTCCCGCCGTGGTATCTAGCCCCTCTCATACCTTCCTCCAATAGCAGATGGGCTTAGGGGGACTTTATCCTCCATGCCTGGATGCAAAACGTTTACCATAAGCCTGAATTTTGGGCTATATTAATTGGATCATGAAGCTTTGCCTTGACAGCTTTCAATGTATAGAAAATAACCATCTAGCCACTGTGGCTCTTTTGAATTTTATGTATAAAACAAAAGGGGGAATTGTGGGAAACAGAAGGATTTCTCCCAAGTTGTCTCCCCCAAATATATGCCAAACTTAGCTGCTTGCAAATGACTATATACTTGGAGGTCATCAGGAGTAGATCAGGGGTCATTCTCCCTAAGAGCTATCAGCCATCTAAAGCAAGCAGACACCACTGTTTATCCCACAACAAGTAGGGCCCACTCCCTTCTGATAAGGATAGTAGTTGTCTGTTTCCTTGTAGGAGACCCCAGAGAGGTCAAACCCGCCCAAGGATGACCAAGGTTAGGCCACCATCATGAATCTAGGGTCTGCCCATCTTGTCACATGTATAACCCTAGACCTTCCCATTCCTATGAGCACACCCCTAGCTCATCCCTTTCCTGTCATGCTTATGCCTATCATACATCCCCTTCCTACATTGTGTATGCCTATTGAACTGCCCCTTCCTGTGACGTGTGGTTACCTGTAACCATGCCTCCCGAAGGAGATATAACCCTTGGTTAGCAATAAAGTTGAGGCGCTCTTCTGAAGAAAAAAAAAAAAAAGAGTGTAGGGGTAGAGTCTAGGCTGTCAATCTGGAGATAGCCAATGAGACTTCTGTGTGGACATGGCCTTCTCCTGCGAATTCTGGGAAATCTGAAAATTCCTTCTTGGAGGCAGGAAAGACACTCTCTCTCTACTACTCCCTGGGAGAGATTGCAGCTGACAAGACCTATGAAGCTGGGAGAGCCACATAGAACCCTGCCGGCACTGAGATGCTTACACCACCACTGGATCCAAAGACTTTCTACCCACTGGCCTCTGATTGTCCTGAATTCGGCATCATTGCATGTGTTTCATGAGTCTGAAGAGAACTTCGTGGATTGCGGTCAACATATGGGCTAATGTCGGACTTATGAACTTGATCTGGACTGGGCTGAAATGTTTTCTCAATGTTAATTGCTCTTGTATATAAATCTCTTTCTTATACACATATGGGTGTCCATGGATTTGTTTCTCTAGTCTACCCAGACTAACACATGTAGTTTGGCCAAAATGTGAACCTATGTCATTCATCTCGCTCTCCGGTAAAATATGGATCATGGTCATTGTGAAAAATTCAAATGTCAATTCAAAATTAATCTGCTTTAAATAATCAATGAAAAATACCCAAGCAGGAGAACTTTTAATGGAACTAAGTACTCACCCCACAATACTGCTCTTCATTGAAGATCTGAGGGGGCAAAGGAATCCCGTTTTGAGGTTTTTTCTCTCCAGGTACATTCTCCCTCATCCACTTCCTATTATCTTCGTCTCCAGCTATATCTAATTCCTTAAAGTCGATTTTATTAGCTTCCAAAAAGCCCACTACTTCTTGTTGCTTCTTCCTAATCTGGTCAGGAGTAGAGAAAGGTAATTATTATGTTGTTTAGGAAGAAGACCTTGTTTACATTTACATAAATTAAATTCCTACTCTAAGTAGACTGTATAACTTATATATTTCTTCAATGTTTAAACAAGGAAAATAATCAGATCACACGACTTCATTATAAAACATCAACAGCATTTATTTAAAACCTGACATTTTAATCTCATCTATGTTTAAATCAGGGTACATCAGCCTGATGAGTAGTAATGTTCTCCTCGTGACATGTTTTATTTGAGGAAATCTTAGTTCGTTCGTTAGGTAGTTAGTTTAATCCACAGGAGAGCTGACCTGGACCGTGCTTTAAGCTTTGCTAAACTTGAGTGACCAAAAAGTAAATAGGAGCAGTAAGGGTGACAAAAGTTATGACTGAGAGAAGAGAAGAGAAATGACGGTGTATTAGGAAACAAGCATCAAGTTTACCTACTCTAAAAATGCACATCACTCAAAATTACGAAAATAGGACCATGAGTCACAATGAACTAAAAATAATGTTAGAAACAAATACAGAAAACCCACGAGGGATTATTGGAAGGAAACAGGCAAGAGGAAAGATTAGAAAAAGCTGATAGATCTTTGTCCCGCCACTTTAAAGAATACTGAAGGCGCCCTGGTGGTGTAGTGGTTATGTGATAGGCTGTTCCCCACAAGGACAGCAGGTCAGGGCCACCCGCCGCTCTAAGGGAGAAAGATGAGGCTTTCTGTTCCTGTAAAGATGTACAGTCAAAAAAAAAAGATTTACAGTCTCAGAAACTCACATGGGCAGCTCTAACCTGTCCTGTAGGGTCGTTAGGAGTTGGCATCAACTTGATGGCCGAATGACTAGTCCTTTCTCCCCAAGAGGGCCCTTTCTTAGTCACACCCCACTCTTTGAGAGCAAAGCACCAGCCACATCTTTCTTCTGCTCATGGCTCATGTGTAGTGACTGCACATATCAATAAAATCTATGAACTTATAAATGCATATAGAAATAGCATGCACATAATTATTATTTTAATTAATATTTGTACTATCAACATAACATTAATTAATTACAGGCGACTATTTGTTTCAATCCAACCCTAGCAATTAGGAAAGCTGAGGCAAGTGAGGTGTTTCACTCTGGGGCCAACGTAGACAAAAAAGGAAAGTCATGCAAAAAGTCACAGAAGGGTGGGACTTCCCTTAACCCTCTGGCAGGAAGGCCCTCACTGACACCTTCCTGAGTGCCAACCTTTAAGAACCAAAAGTGCGGAGCTGTTTGCAGACACCTGTTCCCAGAAACCCGGCTCCTCCAGCCCATGAGCTGCGGCCACACTTCGTGGAAACTGGACTCCAAATTCCACAGCTTCACAGCTTCGTTTTGAATATTACTAAATCCCATCAGACCTGATGACATGTTGTTGGACCGAACGATTATTTTAAGTAATTGAGTTCTCTATAGATCAGCGGTGCTCAACTGTGGGTCGTGACCCCTTTGAGGGTCAAACGACCCTTTCACAGGGTTGTGCAATTCATAACAGTAGCAAAATCACAGTGATGAAGTAGCAACAAAGATATTTTTATGGTTGGGGGGTCACCACAACATGAGGAACTGTATTAAAGGGCCATGGCATTAGGAAGGTTGAGAACCACTGCTATAGATCCTTTCCAACCTGTCCGTAATTATTTGAGACATTTTATGAATTACTGCGGCTTCTGGGTATTTCCAGAGCTGTCTCTACCATTTAAAGAGTAGAGAGATTTTCATTTGGGCAGGCTCGTGTTTAATTAAATACTCAGAAGGCAATAGCACTCATTCTAGTCAAACTCCATACCTTCCCTTCATCCAAAACCCTTCTCAAATACCCTCCTGGCAGCCCAAGTCTGTTGGGGAGGCAGCTGAGAGAAAGCACAGTCACTTCCCAACATGATTTCCTTTTCTGTTCATCATACCTCAGGGCTTGAGGTGGGGTAGGGAAAAAACCATTTTTTGCATTTCACGATTTCCGAATAGGTGAAAAACATCTGCCCCCACAAAAAAAATCCTGATCGATGTTTCTTCTATTTGAAAGACAACAGAGGATGAAATCCTGAGAGAGGAAGAGCTCACTGTCACTCCTCAGCAGAGAAGCAACTGTATCTCCGGTCCGTGAAGTAACCGGTGAAGCATGATAGTGTGTTACTTCGCTGTGGTCTCCCTCTCCGCCACAAAAATAAAACAATTTTTAAAAATAGAACCTCTTGGTTCCCCAAACGCCAGTAATTAAAAGTGGTGGCAATAGAGGGCAACCCTGCTGGGCCCTCCTGGTGGAAGTCCACATAACAACCTGCCTGAGCCCCCAGGGACATGAGCCCCAGCCTTCTGAACCCTCTCTCAGCGTGAGTAAGGTCTTGGACATCCTTGGACACCCCCAGGGGTGTGATGGCTGATGCAGGCCCCTCACCCTGCACTACCTATCAGAGATCTCACCTCTGGAAGAGCTGAGGATGCTGAGCATCGGTGCCACTGTGTGGAGCCTTGGGGAGCTCAGAAGAGGCTCATCTCCTGTGACATTTACTTTGGGGATAGTGGCCTTGTCTGCCCTGAAGGCAGCTGCTGCTGGAGCAGTGGTGTCACATGTGGGAGTGAACTGATAGCAGGGCCTGTATGAGCCCTGCACTCGGCATTCCCCTTTTATTGTCTTGTACAGTTAGGAGCCTTTCCAACTGAGCTCACCGGACTGTAGCAAAGGCACACGAGATTTGACCTAGAGGCCTCCCGCAGTTGCTATCTGAGCAAGGCTCTGATCTTCAATTGCTTCATCTGCAAAAGGGATATAATGCCTTCGTCACACAGGCTTTGGACAAGAGTTGAATAAGGAGACACAGAAATACATTTTGTACTATCAGTTGAGAGCCTATACTATTAGGGGCCCAACACATGTCTTCATTTCATTCAATCTTTACAACAATAGAGTATAAGTAAGCAAGTATTGCTACCACGGTTCCAGTTCATGCATGGATAGGTTTGTGCAAAATAATAATAATAACAAACATGTTTAAACATGCCTCTGCAATCAGTGGATGACTCCAGATAAGCTCTCTCATTGCTACCCTTGTCTTGGTCTCATGAGAGTGCCTTCAAAGAGACTTCAATCAAAAGAGTGACTTCTGAAGGGGTCTCCTGGCCCCGATCAATTCGAGGCGGAGAGGTCAGCTAAAAGGTCAAGGTGACTGTATGGAGGGACTCCAACAGGTGAATCGTGATATATTTTTTTGAACGACAACCATCAGGGGCTTACTATGAAGTCAAGAAATCTGAAAGCTGTCTAGGTGAGGAAACTACTGAAGAAAGTTACACTGGGGGGATAACAAACCCAGGGACAAGGGAACAACAAGCGATCCAAATTGGTGGGGAGGTGGGTGTGGGAGACCTGGTAGGGCAGGATCAAGGGG
>NW_022111372.1:32310912-32317511 GCF_000313985.2 Echinops telfairi | reverse complement strand
AAAAAAAAAAAAGAGATATGAAGAGAAAAAAAAAAAAAAGAAAGTTACACTGGGGAATTGCTTCCCTTCCCAACAATGCAGCAGCTCATGACTGTAGGACAGCAAGGGCCGACCTACAAGAATTTCATTGAAAAGCCTCACCGTACCCGCTGACCCCATCCAACAGACCAGCTATTGCCCCTGCGGACTTCTTTTTGTTCTCCAGACTCCAAGACCATTGAAATGGAGCACAATTTGAGTCCCTTCAGAATATCAAAACTGTTTTTGACATGGTCTAATTCAGAAAGCATAAATCTTCAGAAAAGAATGGGTTAGCGAGATGGAAACACCACATTTAGCAGACAGATCTAGATGAAGGATATGATGAGAAACAATACCTTTACATCTTGATATTTTTGTTAACTAAAGTTTTCTATTAATTTCTAGCAATACTTTTCGGCTTACCCTCATAATCTTATTGTTGTTAGATGCCATTGAATCGGTTTCAACACATAGAACCCTAGGTACAACAGAACAAAACACTGCCCATCTCTGCATAAGTTTCTGTGTTTTGTCTTTTACCTTTTTTATTTTTTAATCTGAGACTCACCTAACAAATTGGCTAATTTTCCAAGGTTCACATCCCAGTCCATCTAATTTGAAAACTCTGCTTATCCCAATATATTTACATGCTCCATCAAGTCAAGAGGTAGGATCCAAAAACCCAGAAGCCATCATTAGGGGCTGTCTTTAAAGATCATGGTTCTACCCTCCAATAATAACAAGTAGCTCAAAGACAATAAGGATCTTCCTCATTCTTCTTCTCCCAACACCCACAGTAGCGGGGGAGCCTCCAGCAGAGAAGAGAGTCATACAAGAAGCTAAGTCCTCGCCTGCTCCCCAGAGGCTCTTAACCCAAACCCTGCCATGAAATGGTAAAATACGTAACTGCTCTTCAGAGTCTAAGGTTATAATTGAGTTATCATACACGCTGCATATTTAAAAGACCACAGAAAGGCATTCACAATTTGTTTTTGTTCTTTCCCATCTCTCTCACTCATTCAACCAGTCCTAACACCCTGCACTCTGTGGACAAACTACCATCATATAGCAGGTCTACCCAACCACTGAAAACCATTAGCACTGACACCCCGAGGGAAATCAGGTCTCATTCTTTATGTGCTTTCAGACAATTCTTCTAAAACATAATTATCACAGATACAGATCATCTAAACACTATTAAGTATAATTATAAAAACTAATAATTGCAGCAATTATAATAGTATTAATATTAGCTAACATTGAGTAGTAGTTAACTAACAGTTCCAGTAATTTCAATATTAACTAGTACTAATTAGCCATAATATCAATTTAGTAATAGCTAATAACAATAATTATAACTAAATAAGGCTCATTGTCCAACTGAGCATGCTGGGCCTCTAGACTTAACATGTTACTTGCTAAGTCTTCTGGACAACACTATAAGTTGAGTACTAGTCTTATCTTCATTTTACAGATAAGAAAATTAAGGGTTAGCAAGGTGAAATAACTTTCCCAAGGTCACATCACTACAAGTTCCCTGAAACATTTGATTAGGGAACCAGAATTAACTTGGCTTTTCCAAGATTCTGGAATGAATGACTCCCCTCTAGAGACTCCCAGGCTAACTAAACCATACTCCAAAAAATCAAGAGTGTAAGACATCAAATACTCCTGAATAATACATAAATGTATTTATCACCTTCTGGAAAATACAAAGACTCACTCAGGCCAAATCTACAAAGTATACGGACAAATGGCAGGTAAATAGTAAACTTGACAACAGTGGACACCAGCATTATATTTACAATTGACAAAAACCATGTTCTTCCATAAAATAAAAGTTTTAATCTAAAGAGTAACCAAAACGTTTTTGGAGTCATCCAGTATTACAAGGGATTTGTAGGGAAATCTTATATTTGGAATTTTTACCCATCTCTGTCCTTCAACCTGTTGTACAAATCACTAAACAATTGCTGATCGCGTTTGTGCAGAAGGGACTACCAGACTAATTTTCTCGTTTTCTTCTCAGCCTCTCTGGAAACTTCATGAACTCTCGGGACTGAGAGTGGGGCATTCACGACCGTGGAGCCGCCACTCTGCAAGCACTTTCCATCTGGAGTCATCTCTGGCTGAGGGACTGCTGAAATCGGAGATGGCACAGGAACCAGATATAAAAGGAAACAGCCCCCCTCGCTGCTCTCCCTGTCCGGAGATTAATAAACCTGTCTTCCATCCACAGCCCTCCTAAATGTCTGCTACAATGCTGATTTAAAACCTTGATCCCAGTGCACAGGGCTAGCCAAAAAACCAGAGCGTGTGAATTATTTCAAAGGAGAAATGAATCATTCTAATATCCCTATAGATATTATTCTATTATCTATTATTTCTAAAGGCAGGTCTGCATGGCACAGAATGAAATTAGAACTGGAAGGTGAATGGATTGATTCAGAGCCTGATCTCAAGGAAATCAAAGCCATGTCATAGACGATGGTTTAGTACCCTTTTTGGGTCTGGTTGAATTCCTAGAGCTTTTGAAACCATTTGTTCTTGTGGCAATGACATCATTGTCCCCAAATAATAGGATTACACATGCTAACTTTTCGCTTTCGGCCTGGTTACATTGCACATGCAAGTACTTTTAAACCTAGGAGTTCATTTTCCGCTCCAACTCGTGTTCTACAGAGTGCTTTTGAAAACTAGTCTCACTCTTGCAGAATGAATGACAGTAGCACGCCAAACCAAAGCAAACCAACAGCCTTGACTGTTATCTGCCTGGCACAAATCACCTTTTAAAAATCTTAATAACAAACACGCCCCTATCCCAGCTCACCCATTTCCCAGGCTTCTCTGACACCACTAAAACCATCACAGAAAAAGAAAAAGGAAAAAGAAAAGGCCAGGGTGCCCCGCCCCGCTTACTGCAGAGCCACGGTGTACTTCCACACTCTGCACAAGGAAACCCAAGGCCAACGGTTCAGGAGCCCCCACCCGCCCCTCCTACTGCAACTCTGCGTGACTCCGGGAAGAACAGAGGAAGAAAGCCCCCCAATTCCACCAGACACCTACCGCTATGGACCCCGAAGATGTGGCAACAAAAACTTTGATAACCATTTTGATGGTCGGAAAGAGGGCTCCCCCCAACACACCCCTGCTAGGGGACGCGTCGCTGGACAAATCCCGACGGTGGCACCGACGGTGACAGGCCAGGGCTGGCGGCGGCCCAGCTGTCCCACAGCTCCGCCCCGCGCCTCCTCGCGGACTGTAGCCCGGCCTTCCCCAGGGGGCGCGGAGGCTCCGGGCCCTGCTCCTTCATTGGCCCCGGGGTATTTGGGACCTGTTGGGGAAACGTGTGATTGGCTGATAAAAGCAGGCTCTGGACTCTTTCCCTCATCACTTCAAAAGCCCAACAGGCCCTACAAGGCGAGGCTGCGCGGGGCACCAATCAGAGGCGGTGGAGGGATGCCCCGGGGAGGGAGGCTGGACCGGGTGACCCAGGAGCCCGAGGAAAGAGAGGCGAGGGTGTTGCAAAAGGCCCGGAAAGCTCCACGCAGTCCCGCAGGAGGCTGGGCCTGAGGGTCTTTTGGCAAACAAGCTAACCGGAAGGATCAGGGTAACAGAGATGCCTTGAAATAAAGAACTGTTTGGAATTTTTTTTTTTTTTTGAAAGTTAAAAAAAAATTCAGTAAACTACCAATCAATTTTTTAAATTTCTTCTTCTTCTCAGAAGCGTGTTTCCAGAATTGGGCAGGTTTCTTCCTTTACCACCTGTTTCTCCTGAAGAACAGAAACTAACTGGTTCACGCAGTGTAAAATTTCACTGCCATCCAAGAAGAGGCAGGGAAATAGGTGTTCGCTTGCCAGGACCTGTGACTTAAATAAATTGTTACTGTTTGTAAAACTTGAGGGGGAGGGATAAATAATGTGTTTATAACAGACTCTGTCTAATAATATTCATACAGGCATTTACGGTAAATTGTATTATTAAGTTAGAGGAACGGACAACCTCACGAGCCCAAGTACTAATGGCCTAAACTCTTCTGATGGATTTCAAACTCAAGATGGGGGTGCGAGGGGGGTGGGGAACCCCGCTTTTTCAAATGGCAAGGGAAGATGGTACTGATCATTCTGGAGCCGGATGAGGGTTCTCTGGAAACTTCTGCTCTGCCATTTCACCAGAGTTGGAGGCAAGGAGTTGGAGGCCAGATCCCAGTCCCCCATCCGGTAGGTGCTTTTGATGAAAATTAAGGACGCCTCTGTGAGATTATCTTCAATTCCCTGACATCAGAGTGAACGGTACAGTTGGATCTACCAAAATTTAACCCCGCCTTCAAAGTGCAAAGTAGCATGCTTCAAAAATCAGGATCTTGGTGAATATGATTACATACTCCCAAATTTAAATGCTAGCATTATAAATGTTAAAATCCAAGAAGTTGGGGACATTTTTACTTTTATTGTTTTCTTATGGATTTTCCCCAAAAAAATGTTGTAAAGAAACATACTATATATTTACACAGTTTATCTCAAGAAATGAAATGAGCATCCTGTTCAACCTTCCATATATGTGGTTCTTTTTCTCTCCATCCCCAATCTTCCTCATCCCCACCTCAATAACCTACCCCTTCCTCTCCCTGTTCCCAACAACCCCTCCCTGGCTTCCACATAGTCATCAAGGTCTTGTCAGTTGGTGTAAAAACCACATTTCTTCTTGTTTTTCCATCTAACAATGGAATTCAATTATTCAATATTTATCTTTGTTAAGATTGACAGTTTGCTCAGCATAATGTTCTCTACCTTTGTCCATGTCTGCAGTGTGTAGGAGAATTGTCATTGTTTCTTATTGATGCATAATATTCCAGAGTATGAATGTCCCAGAGTTTGTTTATCCATTCCTGTATAGTTGGGGTTTGGAGTTGTTCCCATGTTCTTCCTACTATGGAAATTGCTTCAATAAACATAGGTGTGCATGTGTCTGTGTCTGTTGTATTTTTTATTTCTTTTTTTTTGTATTTTTTTATTTCTTTAGGGTATTTGGATTCTTAAATTTTCTAGAGGAAATACATAAAATTTTTGTCATTCAGAGAAATCAGTGGACTTTCACACCTTAGTCTTAAAATCTGCCACAAGCATGCAATTTTTCCCCAACTATTACTTAATAAAACAAAACCTCAAATGTCTTTATGTCCATGTAAATTACAAAGATAGTGACACCTGTAAATCATAGCTAGATTCTCATGTGTGCTAGAGAACATACATCCCCAGGGCATATATGGAAAATACTACTTTCAATAATGACTCAACCTACAGGTCCTAGAGAGAATTAAATTTTCTTATTTGAAAGAGTGGTTAACAACAGGTATGAGAGGGAGCCTAGAATAATACCCATGATTATATATAGGCTTGACAGATAATATTTGTATATGTGCATTTACCTTTGCTGCAAATATATCCATATAATATATATGTGATGGAGCATACATACACTGGGAAAAGTTATAAAAACTTCTTAGATGTAACTCCCTCACACCGTGAGGGAGTGAGCCCCTGGGCCTGGGGGATCAAAACAAGACCATAGCCTCAAGGGACTCCAACTTTAATTAGCATTACTGTAATGGAGTTCACAAAGGCAATGTTCTACATCCGACTGTGTTGAGTCGAGACTAGGGTCTTAAATGCTTGTGATTGGCTATCGAAAGTGTAAGTATTAGTCTCTCCAAATCCAGAAGAAAGAAAAGTGAGCAAAATCTAACCACGTGGGAAAAATAGTCCAATGGACTAATGGACCACGCAAACATCAGTTTCCACAACCTTGAGACAGGAAAAATTGGTTGGTGCCTGGCCACCACTACCACCTGCACTGCAAAGCATCACATTCGAAGTTCCTGCAAAGAGTGGGAGAAAATGTGGAGAATTCACAATCATAAAAGGACTACATTTATTGGTCAAATAGAGACTGGTAGAATCCCAAGACTATGGCTCTTAGTCACCCTTCAGGTGTGGAACTGAGCTCACCATATGTTAGAAAAATCAACCATTTAAGATGAAAGGGGTAGCATTTACCCAAGGACAGTGGCTTAGGAATGAAGCAGGAGCCAAACCAGGGCACACAGAGAGGAAGTGGGATAAGCAATGGAATGTACATTAAGGGGATCGAAATGGATGAGTTGAAACAAAACCTGTGTAAATTGTTGAATGTAAAATTAAGGATCTCCTCTGTAAACTCTCATCTATTATCACAAAAGGGTTGTTTTTTTCACAAAAGGTTCTTTTGAAGAAAATAAATAGCAGTTAACATTTCCTAGATATTTGCCATGAGCCAGATTTGCTCTAAGTACTTTGCATAAACCACTCCTTTAATCTATCTAACCCAAAGAAGTAGATTATATTATTATCACCCCCACAACAGATGAGGACGGAGAAGTAGGAAGAACTAGAGACTTTAGAAATGGTCAGTCATTAAGCGCAAATCCTTTGGCATCTACATCATACTAGAAAAGCTCCTTCTCCACTCAAGTACTCCCTCAACACAAGAATACTTTCTTCTAGTAAATTGGCATTCTATGATGCTCACCTTCCCGACA
>NW_022111372.1:32289573-32309940 GCF_000313985.2 Echinops telfairi | reverse complement strand
TGTACAAATACGCTTTACACAATTGATGTGTGTATGGATTGGGATAACAGTTGTATGAGCCCCTAATAAAATGTTAAAAAAAGAAAAAAGAAAAGCTCCTTCTATGAGGGCCTCACACTCCTAATTTTCCCTTTATTCACTATGAATAATTTCTAGAAGTTTTTTTTATTTTTTAAATGACCATAAAAATCTACAAATTAGAAATTTGGTAACTCTAGGTAAAAGATGCCTTTCAATTTATTATAGCTATACCAATGCATTTCAAGGTAATTAATATGAAGACTGAGAACAGATAAGGAAGAAGGAATAGGTTGTCGGAGGGGTTAGGCACTCAAACCCCTATGAATGATTAGCAGTGGAAGAGTTTCAGCTGTCATTCCAGAAGATGAGTACCTCCTATCAGAAAACACTTCAAATACACCTGAGGAGGGGCTGCCTTCTCAACGTTAAGTTGGCCATATGATGCTGATGGAGCAAAGCCTTTGTTCCCTTCATTTGCTGCTGGGACGCTGAAAAACAAGAAGGAACAGCTGCAGCATCCATAGTACCAGAACATGGAATACACAAAGCGCGAATTTAGGAAAATGAGAAGTCATCAAAAATGATCTTTATAGAACCCATAAAAATCAATATCCTAGGCACTAGCTGAAATGGACTGGTTTCAGCCAATTGGAACCAGAAAATCATAGTATTTATCATGTTAAGATCACTTCTCAGGCTTTTGGCTAAGATCAAGTGTACATGTCAGGAATGACAAATTCAAGTGAATGTCAACATTCATTGTCAAAACGAACATTTAAAGATCTATCTTTCAGTACAATGCTCTCATGATAATATTTATCAGTCTACAAGGAAGGCCAGTTAATCCAACTAATATTCAAATTTACTTACCAACCATTAAAGATAATGATGACAAATGGAAGAATTCTACCAATTTCTCGGGGCTAAAATTGATCAAATATGCAATCAAGATGCATTGCTAATACTAGCAATTGAAATGCTGAAAGTGGAAATAAAGAGGAAGTAACAGTAGTTGGAAAATATGGACTTGTTTGTAGACACTAACCTAGAGATCATGTAATAGAATTTTCCAAGACCAACAATGGCATTGCAAATACCTTTTTTCAACAATACAAACAACTTTACACATGGATTTTTCCAGATGAAATATACAGGAATTAAACTGACTATGTCTGGGGGAAGAGAAATTGGAGAAGCTCATTATCAAAAGGCAAACAAGCTCTAGGGCCAATTGTGGAACATTGCTCATATGTAAATTCAAGTTGAAATTGAAGGAAATTAAAACATGTCCATGAGAGCTGAATTAAGACCTTGAGTATATCCCACCTGAATTTAGAGACTATCTCGAGAACGGATTTGATGCATTGAAAACTAAAGACATATGACCTGGAAAGTTGTCGGATGACATCAAGAACATCATGTATGAAGAAAGCAAAAGGTCATTAAAAAGACAGGAAAGAAAGAAAAAGATCATATTGGATGTCAGGAGAAACTCTGAAACTTACTCTTGATCACAGAACAGCTAAAGCAAATGGAAGAAATGATGAAGTAAAAGAGCTGAATAGAATATGTCAATGGAAGAAATGATGAAGTAAAAGAGCTGAATAGAATATGTCAATGGGCAGGTCAGAATGACAAAGTAAGGTATTATAATGAAGTGTGAAAAGACCTGGCAAGCCAAAAAGGAAAAAAAAAACAAACCAACAAGTTGAAAGAACTGAAAGTAAAATCCAGTGGGAAACAGAACCAGGAAGAGAGCGTATGCAGTCACATTCTCCAAATAAAAGTTATTCCCCACAATGTCCCCCAAAATAATGCCCATTTTAAGGTGCTACTAGAAAGCACCTTGTTGCTACCATGTACACTTGAAGGTTAACTGCTTGTAGGCTATTTGCCTGATGATTGCCATCAAAAGCAGTCAGGCCATCTAACCCTAAACAGGTCCCACTTCCTTCTGATAAGGATCTTAGACTATTCTCCTGGAAAAGAGCTCAAGGGCACTTAAGGTGAAGCCAGCTCAGGACCACCACGGTTAGGCTGCCGTCTTGACTCTGTAATCCACCCATCTTTTTACATATGTGCCTTCCTGTCACATATATGCCTCTAGTGCCTCTCCTTCCTATTGTGTGCATACCTCTAGCTCGTCCCCCTCCTGTTACGTGTACCTCTAATACACCCCCTTCCTGTTACACATGTACTTACCATAGCATGCATGCCCAAGATCATATATGTCTGTGAGAGAATACATTGCTGCCTCATTCTTGTTCCGGTCTCCATTGGAAGTGGTGAGCCCTTGCATGCTTTGTCTTGTCTGATGGCTCTTTAATTAACCCCTCAATTAGACGATTGCCCCTTGAACCCATTTGGTTGTGGAGCTGGTCCCCACAAAATTCCAAGGCTCAAGTTGCAATATTGAAAGATTCCATGGGCAAAATATTGAACAGTCTAGGAAGTATCAAAATATGTACAGAATAGAGTCCCTGTACCAAAAAATAACTAGTCGACATTCAACCATTTTAAAGGGGTATATGACCAAGAACCAATGTACTGAAGGGAAAAGTCTAAGCTGTACTAAAGGCATTAGTGAAAAACAAGGCTCCAGGAAATATCAATGGAAATGTTTCAACAAGCTGATTAACCACTGGAAGCATTCATTTGTCTACGCCAAGGACTCTAGAAAACAGCTGCCTAGTTGATCACCTGGAAGAGATCTATTGAAAAAAAATGGTGACCTAATCGAACGCAGAAATTACCAAACAATACAATACCATTGATAGCATATAAATGTAAAATTTTGCCGAAGGTCATTCAACAATAGTCGCAGCAGTACATCGACAGGGAGCTGTCAGAAATTCAGACCAGATTCAGAAGAGGACATAGAACAAGGGATATGATTGCTGACATGAAATGAGTTTCGGCTGAAAACAGAACATAACAGAGAGATGTTTGTGTTTTATTGACTATACAAAGGCATTAAACTGTAGGGATCATAACAAACTATGGATAGCACTGAGAAAAGTGAAAATCCCAAAACACTTCACTGAGCTCACGTGGGACTTGCTCATGGACCAAGCAGCAGCCATCAAACAAAACAAGGAAAATACAGCATGGTTTAAAATCAGGAAAGGTGTACATCAGAGTTGTATTCTTTCACAAAATTTGTTCAATCTGTATGCTGAACAAATAATCCAAGAAAAGAATTATATGAAGAAAAACGTGACATCTGGATTGGAGGCAGGCTTATTAACAACCTGTGACGTGCGGATGACACAGCCTAGCTTGTTGAAAGGGAGGAAGACTTAGAGCACTTGCTGATGAAGATCAAGGATTACAGCCTTCAGTATGGATTGCAACTCAATGTAAAGAAAACGCAAATCCTCACAAGTGGACCAGTAGGTAACATCATGATAAACAGAAAAGAGTGAAGTTGTCAAAGATTTTATCTTGGTTGGATTCACAATCAATGCTCCCAGGAGCAGCAGTCAAAAAATCAAAAGAAGTGCTGTATTGGGCAAATCTGCTGTACAAGCATTTTTTAAAGTGTTGAAGAGCAAGGATGTTAATAGGTCGGCCAAGCTTAAAACAGGGCCTGACCATTTTGAGTTTCTCCTTCCCATGATTCTCTCCACCTCCACACCTTCCCATTCCTTCCACACCTTGACAAGAGAACCTTCTGCGCCTGTCAGGGTTTACGTCACCCTGCCTCATTCAAACTTCCCAAACTGCCCAGTGCACAGTGCTTTCCCAAACCTAATTATTACCCACAGCCCCTGGGGGGGGGGGGGCAGCATGTGGTTTCTTGGTTTCCCTCTCTTGCCCCAGCTCTGATACCTCGTTTCTCCGATCCCCCTTCTCTCTGTTTCGTTGCTATTCCTTCTAGACTAAAAATTTCGCAGGTTGTATTTCTCAATAAAGCCTATTAATTGGTACTCCCATTCTGCTCTCAGCTCCTTATCTATCAGATAGCACTTTGAGAACTAAGGTGGGCCTGACCCAAACCATGGCATTTTGAATAACCTCATTTATATTCAATGAGGAGGATCAAAGAAGAATTGATACATTAGAATTATGATGCAAGTCAGCGGTGGGACTCAAGTAAACAACACAGAAATGTTCTAAGAGCTGAGAGTCTCTCCTCAGAAAGGGGAAAAAAAGTTTTCTTCTTAAATTTATATTTAGCTTTACACCTGTTACTAACTTAAGCCATCTAAAGTTAGCTGAGTTCAGATACCAAAAACACAACTCAGGCGAGTCCTCCTGCAAGATGGGGCTTACCAGTTTCTTTCTTCCTTTTTTAATCTTTTATTGGGGGCTCATACAGTTCTTATCACAATCCATCCATACATCCATTGTTTTGAGCACATTTGTAAATTTGCTGCCATCATCATTTTCAAAAATTTTCCCTCTACTTGAGCCCTTGGTATCAGCTCCTTATTTTTTCCCCTCCCTTCTCACTCCCTCTCCCTCACGAACCCTTGATAATTTATGAATTGTTATTTTTTCATATCTTACACTGACCAATGTCTCCCTTCACCCACTTTTCTGTTGTCCATCCCCCTAGGAGGGATTATATGTAGATCATTGTGATCAGTTCCCCTTTTTCCCCACACCTTCCCCTTACCCTTCTGGTATGGCTACTCTCAATATTGGTCCTGAGGAGTTTATCTGTCCTGGATTCCGTGTTTCCAGCTCTTATCTATACCCGTGTACATGCTCTAGTCTAGCTGGATTTGTAAGGTAGAATTGGGGTCATGGTGGAGGTGGGGGGAGGAAGCATTAAAGAACTAGAGGAAAGGGTGCTTACCAGTTTCAAGAACCAAAAATACAAAGTTAAAGTGTCATATTCACCACATCATATCAATGGTACATAGTCTATCAACATGATTTATCACTGTTGCTGTTGACCTTAAGCACTTACGTGAAGTAGTGCTTATCAGGTCCCCACTCCCACCTTTCTACCCTCTCCTCTTGGATGGAAGCCTATACTTTAGGAATGACAGCAGTGCTTATGTTCCTTGTTCATGAAGGGAAAACCCAGGAATTAGAGGAGCAAGAGACTGAGCAACCAGATACAGTACGACACATCTGTCCCTGAAATGGTGATAATTTGTAGCAAATATTCCAGAGATTACAAATGAGATCCACTCTTAAGCGTGTCTTTGTTTGCGGAACATTTATTGTGCTCACATGGAACCTCGTATGTATATGACCCAAAAGGCAATCGTACAAACAGTACAAGGGAATACTACATGTTTTAAAATCAAGAAAGGGATATGACAAAATACCAATTTGTAAACTATCAAGGGCTCATGACGGAGGGGGTGCAGGGAGGGAGGGGAAAAATGAGGACCTGATGTCGGGGGTTTGGATGGAGAGAAAATGTTTTGAGAATGATGTACAAATGCGCTTTACACAATTGATGTGTGTATGGATTGCGATGACAGTTGTATGAGCCCCTAATGTAAAAATAAAATAAAATAAAATAAAATCAAGAAAGGTGTGCATCAGGGTTGTATCTGTTTACAATAGTTTCATTTACATATAATTCACATCATACAATAGTTCAATCATATTAAGAAGAGTTGTGCAATCAGCACCACAATCAATTTTAGATTATTTTATTCTTTCCTACGCTCGTTGTTGGCTCCCTAACTGGACACTTTTTACCTAGTTTCTTTCCGTTCCTTGGGGGCCCAAGTGGCATGCTGCGAGCAACTGGGACGTTAGACGCTGTCCTTTAGAGTTGCACAACACCAAGGATCCATTTGGAAACACCACTAAACGAACTGGACTTTAACTCCTCTGTAGCAGATTTAAATAACTGAAATAGTCCCTTGGCCTTGGGGCTGAAATGCCCTAGTGGAAGAACCGAATGCCTGCTGTCCCAAGGTCAGGGAATTGGTGGTCATTGGACTTTGGTTCAGATCTCTTATTTTGAGGAAGTCCAATGAATGGTGGCCCATGACGACCATATATTTATTCTTCTCATGCTCTGTGTGCTTTTTTATGACATATGTGAGACTAGCAGGCATGGTTCTACCTTTGCAAAATATGTGTTACTCAACGTTTCCCCTATCTCCAATCTTCATTACTTGTGTAAATAAGAGCCAGTCGCTTAAGTATTTAATCTGTACAAATTAACAATTCATATATTGTGGTCTGAAATGCTGTTTTATACATGTATAATCTCTTTTTCTCAAGTGTTTTAAATTCTTTACCATTGGCTAAAATATCTTTTGCTTCAACATTTTACACGAATTTTTTTTAGATTTATCATCAAGTATAACCACCACCAAGATTCTACATGAAGATTCTGTTGTGTTGCTTTTATCATGTGCCTTTTATCTGATCCTTTAGTTCTCCTTCCATCCATCTTATTTTTTGCGTGCACTTCAAAGTGAAATGTGCAATCAGGATACTTACCTGAAATTCTTCAGCAAGCGTAACAGGAACTAGATTTTTAACTCTTCTTTTGGGATAAAATATACATTAAATAAAATATACAAATTGTTACAGTATATGTTGTTAGACTTAAATTTCTTTTATCCCTATCTAACTCCATTTTCCCCTTACAGCCATTTTAGTTCTCTTTCCACAGAGTTTTGCAGGTCAGAATGACTTGGCAAAATAATTGTGCACATAAGTTGTTAAACTGTTACCAGAGGAACAACGTCGGTGGCCGGAGAAGATTGGAAAAGGTTAAAGATCGGACCGGCTCTAAGAAGAGAATGTTATCTCTAGTAGATGGGGAATGAGTCGTAAAAGTAAGCCACTGTGACTCTGCAAACTGAGCTAGTTAATGTCAGCTAAAAAAAGTTTTACAAGCCCACCTGGACCAAGATAAGCTGGGCAGGCTAAACTGCCCCCATCCTGTTATCTTGTGCAAACACCCTTCCCCATTCCTTACTCATACCCCCCCTCTCACCTCACTGGTTTTAGCATCCTTGCGAAACTGCGTATATCCTGACAGATGTTTAAACAGATGGTCAATGTTTCATCTATCTGAGGATTTTTTTCATGGCCTTGTTCCCATCCATGTAACCCCCTATAAAACCCTGAGCTAACGTTGTTCGGCACTGCAGTCTTGATCCTGCGTGGTCAGGCTGTAGTCCAAGTTCGAACTTGTCTGTTTCTGTCTTTCTCTTTTACCTGTTGAATAAACTTACTCTTAGCTTTCACAGATTTGTGGTCAGTGGTTCTTGTTGGGCACGACTCCGTAACACAAATCATTTTTTTAAAGGATGTGCCTGACACAATGGATGGATGGATGGATTGTGATAAGAGCTGTACGAGCCCCCAAGAAAATGATTTTAAAAAAATAAAAAAAGGTAGGTGAGTTCGGAAGGACGCAATGACCCAAGTTTCAAAACGCTTGGGTTTGTGGGCGAGAGTGAGCGGACCATTCCCGCGCGGGAACGCTCTCTCCTGGAGCGCCTAGGCTCCCACGCTTCAGCTCGTCGGTTTACCGGCCGTCCAGGGCAAACTACCGCTCCCTCCTCTCCTGATTCCCGGCCGCAGCGTCTGAGCGGGGTCTGAAGCAGGGCGGGAATCCGCAGGGAGAGCCCCGCCCACTGAGAGCCCCGTCCCGCCCCCTCGCGCCTCCCTCCCCACCGCCGCCCCGTCCCAGAAGGCCCCGCGCGCCGGTTCCCATGGCGACGCGGCCCCGCCCCTAGTGGCCGCGGTTTGCGTGGCTGGCTGAGCCTCGTGGAGTAGGTAACGGTGTTGCCAAGGCCTCCGCATCCTGTGTAGCCGCCCAGGCTCCTTTCACTCGGCCGCCCGAGGCCTCCCGCCAAACTCTGTGTGGGCCTTTCCGTGTCACCTCGGACCCCTCCGCCCTCACCGTGCCCCGCGGCGGGCCCGACGCCGGTCTCCACCCCGCGTCCTCGCCTCCAGTTGGTAACGTAGCCGGCCGTCTGTCCGCCGTTTTCTCCTGCCAACAGAGCCCTGGTGAAGAGCAACTTCCGCCATGCCCCTCCCTTGTCGAGATGTGTGACCGTCTGCCCTCCTCACCCCACGCCAGCCCTCGCTGTTCAGCCTGCCCCGGGGACCCGGCTGCGGACGGACTGGGCTGGCGTCCCTGAGGCCGCGGGGACGCCCGCCCGAATTGGGAACTGCGAGGGGAAGGGGGACAGCGCTGCAGTGTCCGCAGTCCGAGCTAAGTGTCGCACAGAATCTCAGGTCCCTCTCGTCCACCTTTAGGGATTCGCCAGGATTGTCTTTCATACCTGCATTTTAAACCTTCAGTTTTGCATCTGCCTTATTTTTGCTTTGTTGGGACTTGTGCTTTAACCGCACCACTCTTTCCCTCCTGCAAGCACGTGGAAATCTAAATCCTTTGAAATACCTTCTCGAGCTCTCTTCGTCCCTCTCTGCTCAGTGTCCACAAAGATGAGGCTCTCTACTCCCGTAAAGATTTGTAGTTTCGAAAACTTAGACCGGGACAGTTCTACTCTTCTTCCCTATAGGGTCTTTGTGAGCCGAAATTGACCCAACGACGGTGACTTTGAGTTTATAACATTAGTTTGTGACACTTTGGGCCAAAATATAGCTTTTCTTCAGATCACGTTTCACTGTTGACCTCTACCTTTTACCATTTTAATCTTTTCACACTCCTAGAGGAATTCATCCAGCTTCACATGGACTAAATACCATTTATACCCAAATATCTTCCTTGAGACCAGAGCTGCCCTGAACACTAGACCTTTGCATCCTTCTGCCTACCCACATCTCTACTGCGATGTGTAAGTCACCTCACGTGCAGCATATCAAGACTGAGCTCCAGATAGTCCCTCAGAACTTCCCTCTCAATTTACCTAGTCCAGTTACTGGACACTCTGTACTTCCCATTGCCCAGGCCTGGCTGTCTTACTTGACCCCCCAGTATCTCGTCCCCTACATTTATTCTGTCGGCAATAGATGCACTTAAAAATAAAAAACACCTCACTGCTATCGAGTCCATTACAACCCAGAGTGACCCTATAGGACAAGATAGAACTGCTGGCTTTGTAAGACTATCAGTGTTTATGGGAGTAGAAAGCCAGACCTTTCTCCTGCTGAGCAGGTCAATGGATTCAAACTGTTGAACTTGTGGTGGTTAGCAGCCCAGCACAGAACCCACTATGCCACCAGAACTCACAGTTCTAACATTTCTCACTGTTGCTCGCCCTTGTCACTACCCTAGTCCAGGCTACCATTATCTCCTACGTACTTCATTGATTTCCCTGTTTTTATACTTTATAAGCCATCTATTCCTATTTCTTACATTCTATATAAATAGGTTTTGTTAAAGAATTATATTAATTTTATAGTTTCCATAGGTAAGAATACAATATTTGTACTATGCATGTTAATAATTACAACTTTTAAGCCTATAGACAAGGGTGCTTAAGAACCTTACTGTAAAGCAAGCAAAAAAATTTGTGCAATAACCTCAGCTTTCTTGAGTTAGTGTCCTTGAAACAGAGGTATGGCAAAGACTGTAAAATTGACAATATGGAAAATTAAATTAATTTACCAAAATCAGAAAACCAAATCCACTGCCAAGGAATCAATTCTAACACATAGTGACTCTGTGTAGGGTTTCCAAGACTATAGATCTTCATAGGAGCAGAAAGCTTCATCTTTCTGTGGAGTCATGGATGTGTTTGAACTGCTGACTTTGAGGCGAGCATTCCAAAGTATCATGAGTCAGAAAATACGCAACTGCTCCTAACAGAAGCCACAGCAAACATGTCAACATGCTGGGACTCTGTAGAAGGTTCTAGATCATGAACTTCACTCTACTCGCGTCTCATCTCTTACTCTCCCTCAATGCTATCTCTTCATGTTGTTTGTTGTTAGATGCCATTGAGTTCGTTCCAACCCATGGCAACCCACTGCACAACATAACAAAACACTGCCTGCTCCTGTACGATCCTCACAATTATTTCTGTGCTTGAGCCCAGTGTTGCAGCTCTTTATAGAGGATTTTAAACCTATCAGGTGGGAATCCCCTCAATTTCCACTTTAACCCAACCTACTTCTGAACCTATTTTGTCTTCTTTCCTTCAAGGCACTCTACTGCTTTGGATTCTCTCCTCAATGGTCAAAAACTCTGCCCTTTTATTATCTGCTCTGCCTTCTCTATCACACATGTTTTATCTCAATAGAGCTTTCCCATGGCTTTTAAACATGCTCAACTCTCCCACCACAAAAGAAAGAGGGGGAGGAGGGTGAAACTCTTCCTTAACCTCTCCATTCCCAGTGGTTTCAGGCATTGTCCAATCTCTCACCCCCGTGAGCAGGCAAGCTTTCTTAATTGCCATACTCAGTGCATCCACTCCTTGTCTCTCATTCCTCAACCCTCTCTACTCTGGCTTCCACTTTCATCTTTATGCTACAGCAAAACCCACTAATCACATGGCCGGACCTTATTTTGTCTCAGCAGCATTTAACACAGGTAACCCCTGCCTCAGTCTTGAAATACAACATTCCCTTGGGATCTGCCAACTATACTCTTCTGGTTTTCCTGTTAATATTTAGGTTCACCCTTGTCTTCCAAGCTGCTTAAATACTGGAGGTCCTCAGAGCTCAGTTTCACTCCTCATTGCTTTCACCCCTGACCTCCTGTATACTGGTTCTTGATACAGATCCATGCCCACCACTTTAAATGCCATTATAATTGTAAAAAATAAAATTCCAGATCAGAGGAGGAAACTGTGTGAGAGCTTAAATTCTGAGCACCCAGTTTGCTAAAAGCTGTGAATAACAGGGAGAGTCCCGATTCCATTTGTTGAGCCCCCACGTGAACTAAGCAGTCCCACTGAATTCCCTCCGTCCAGTGGTAAGAATAGTCTTATTCTTAGGGTGCATTGGAAAGCAGATTGCTGCAGATTGAAATTTAGCATTTTATCGTTTGTTTTCTCTTTTGACCTATTTTAACTTGTTCTAGTTTTTGTTATTTTCTGCTTTCTTTTGAATTGAGAATTTTCTGAGTTTATTTTGTTGTTGTTTTCTGTTCTTTGTGTGATTTTCTTTCTATGAGATCCAGGATAAGCAAATATAGAGAGATAATAATAAATGAGTAGTTTCTTAGGGTTGTAACGGGTGGTTGGGGGGAATGGGGAACCAATAATGATACAAGAATGAAGAAAATGTTCTGAAAAATGCTGTTTCCAGCTTTCATTCTTTACTGAGCTAGACCCACATGTCCAGCAAGCTGAATGACATTGCCCTATAGTGTCTCTCAAATATCACCCCAAGTAATTCAACATAGGCAATCTTCCTACTAAGCTCACCTCCAGCATTGTAAACTAGGATTCAGCCTTGACACCTTCATTTCACTCAGTTGACCACTAAAGTGATGTAATCTCCTGTGCATCTTTATATCTCTTCATCATCACTACCACCTGCCCTCATTGGGGAAATCAGCAAGAGTTAGCTGCCCAGTGTTACTACTACACCACCAGGGCTCTGCTCAAAGCTCAGTAAATTCCATTTGCCACCACTAGATGGAAGTAGAGACAAGTTTGTAATGGGATGTTCAGTCTGGAAATTCATTTTATGTAAAAAAATAAAATACATAACATTGTTGAATAATAAAAATCATGATTTATAACCATCAAGCCTTTAAGCATAACACATTTCCACATTAATCACATAAAGCTTGGAATGTCTGATTTAATGTTAAGTGCTAGAAAACTTAGAAGTGAGGATGTCAAGACTTAGTCAAAAAGGACATCATGCTCTTGGGAGTCCTTGAAAACAGTCAGCTCATTTTATAGGTAAAACTAAATTCAAACAGCTCATTGCATTGGCAGAGCTAGGAATATAACATCTTGTTTCACAAGCATTTTTGTCTATAGTGTTTGACTTTTCTTTTAAACCACTGTTAACTCTGAATCATCCCTTCTTCAATATTTAGAGTGACCAAATTTCTGAAGCAAAAACTTGAGACAAACTCATAAAAGCGAATAAAATGTTTGAAAAAGTACACTTGTAAAACCCTAAAATATGTTATCATATTACCTATAGAATACCATGTTGTTAAGTGCTATGAAGTCAATTTCAGGAACCCCATGTCAGAGTAGCACTGCACCACAGCACTGCACCGCTAGTGTCTTCCCAGGAGCACATCTCCACCTTTGTCCCATGAAGCCAGTCTTTCAGATAGCAGCCCCGTACTTAACTCTGTGCCACCAAACGCTCCATACAAGTTGTAGAGTTTGAACTTTCATTCCTCAGGAAGACCCTCACTCTTCCTGGGGCTGGCCAATGTTTCCTCAGGATCCCAAGCAGTCTTGGCAAGAATACTGATCCTGTTCCTTTCTTATTATGTCACTTTGTAATGTACCTGCTCTACCACTTGTGACAGGAAGCTTGGCTACCTGCTCAAGTTGGCAGCTCAAGATTTCTTCACTGTAAAGTCACCAGTTTTTCCCTAATACTTGATCATTTGTGGAGAGAGATTCTGATATTATGCCAAATCCTACTCGTATTAAATTTATTTTCACTAGCCTTCATAATAAGGAGTAAGAAAGGCCAAGGAAGAATTTATGCCTTTGGGTTATGGTATTGACAACAAATACTGAATATACTTTGGAATGCCAGAAGAACTAACAACTCTGCCTTGGAAGAAGTGCAGCCAGAGCACTCCTTAGACAAAAGGATGGTAAGACTTTGTGTCAAGAACTTGGACAGATGATCAGTAGGAACCAGCCCCTGGAGAAGGACATCATGCTTAGAGAAGTAGCACAAGGCGGTGGACTGACCCAGTGGTGACAACACTGAGCACAAATACAGCAGCAATCGTGAGGACGGTGCAGAGAACCAGGCAACATTTTGCTCTATTGTACATAGGGTCATTTTCGGCTCTAATAGGCTCGATGTCTTCTAACAACAACTAAGTTAAAACAACAAAAATGTGTTCCACCCAATTTGTTAATTTTTGACAGTCTGATAAAAAAATGGAATCTTGATTGTTTTGATTTGCATTTTAGTCATTATATGTAAGTTTGGACTTTGTTGGATATTTCTTGTCTATGTTTTGTAATGGACTTGTTTGTATCCTTCATCTGTTTTACAAGTGAATTATTAATCTATATTATAATGGTTCTTAATAAATTATGGAAATTATCCCTATGCTATATATGATTGTGCAAACTAGTCCAGAGAGACTAAGATTTCCCCCTTCGGATGCCAAATTTTGTGGTGGATAACAAATCCCATTCCACGTGGCAGCTACATCCTATGGAAATCTCAGCTTTCTTTCCCTGTTCAGTTCAGAACTCATCTGCCTACAAAGCTCTTCTCGCTCTCATTCTTAACCACCTGTGTTTAGGTCAACTGGTACCAACCATGAGGTCAAAACATCTATGAGTCCCTCCACACCAGCCGGCCTCAGATTTGGAGTGGGTCTCTATCCCCTCACCAGTCCACACGACTACCCTCAGATCAGCCAGTTCATCCTCCTCTGGGTCCTGCAATTCACTAGGATGACTTAGGAAGTTCACAAGAAGTACCATGTTTTCTATAGCAGTTGCAATACAACTTCAATGGGAAAAAAGGGTGTTCCAAGGGGTCATACACTACTCTCCCAAGAGCAATTGTTTTGCTCATATCAACCAGGAAGCTCCTTGAGCCTCCATCTTTTAAGGCAGTGGTTCTCAACCTTCCTAATGCCGCAACCCTTTAATACAGTTCCTCGTGTTGTGGTGAACCCCAACCATAAAATTATTTTCGTGGCTACTTCATAACTAATTTTGCTACTGTTATGAATCATCATGTAAATATCTGATATGCAGGATGTATTTTCAGTGTTACAAATTGAACATAAAATATAGTGATTAATCACAAAAACAGTATGTAATTATATATTGTGAAATGTTTATTTCTAATTACAAATAAATGAAATTTTGTCTTGTAGCATGGGGAAAAGTCTTACTATAACAACAGCAAACTACATTGCTACATTTTGCAACAGTATGTGTAAGCAACCAACATTAGTGAAAAGGTTGAGATAGCTTCTTTCTCACCAGATCAACATGTCTGCATGTGGGCAGACCCACCTGGAGACGATAGAGGAGCGGGGTCTCCGTTCTTAAGACCCATCGGAAATAAGTATTTTCCAGTGCTCTTAGGCGGCCCCTGCGAAAGGGTTGTTTGACCCCTAGAGGGGTAATGATCCACAGGTTGAGAACGCTGTTTTAAGGCCTCCATTGGTCTCATCGCACAGCCATAGCATCAGGTCCCCAAGCTGACCTATTTGGTCTGAGCAGCACCCTATTCATTAGCTCAGGTATTGTACAACTTGAAAGAACCAAAAGCAAAGGCCACATGGCTCTCTGCCATCAAAATATCAAAAGTAGTTTCCCCAGTTTATAGCATTGCTTTCAACTGTACAAATTCCTTTGTTACACAGTTTTACATTTTTATGCATATGTTTTCACTGTTTGTTTCTTTTATGGTTTCTGAGTTTTAAACCATGTCAGATTTCATGTTTCTTTCCCAAGACTTACATTTTCACCCATCCAGAAGTTATTATGGTTTAAGGAATATTGTAAAGCGTCACTTTTGATCTTTCTGCCTGCCACCATCATTTGACTTACTTGCCATTACCTTTGTCTTCAACTAGTTCTTCGAACGATTTGTTGCTGTTTCTTTCTTCTTTGTTTTTAATTGTTGCTGTTTCTGATTGCTTGATTTCATGGTCTGCCTTTTCAAGCACTGCTATCTAGCTATTTTAATGAGGGTAGTTCTATATCTCAATTTCTGATACAGGAAGTGCTTTTTCAGGTCCTGTACCATTGCCCCATATTTGTTTTCCATATAATAGCATTTTTGTCAAATGACTTGGCGTGTTATTGAAAGTTTTGTCGTATCACTAACCCTGCATTATTCATGTAAATAGTGCCCATTGCCTTAAGTATTTAATCTTTATAAGTCAACTGTTCATTTATTTTGGTCTGAAAAGTCAGCCTATGCATGTATAATTTCCTTTTCCAAAAGTGTTTTAAATTCTGTATCATTGGTTAAAATAACACTAACAATAAAATTATCTTATGCCCCAGGTGGATAATCTGTATCATAAAATAATGGTATCTCTAAAGTGAACCAAAGACATATACTAACCATATATGTCCAAATCCAAAAGAGGGAATGGTATCAGAACTTAAACTGTGAACACCTGGTTTGCAGAAGGCTATTCATGCCAGTGAAAACCCAAAATTATTTTGCAGAATTCACACAAAGATTAAGTATCTAGTGAATTCCCTGTGACCATTGTCTAAGGATGTGAATAGCTTTGTTATCAGACAGCATTATAGAGATGGTAATAGTAGATATAGTTAAATGTACTATCTTATTTGATCTCCCTTTTAACCCACTTAAAAGTTGCTTCAGTTTAAAAAAAAAGTGAAGTATTAAGCTTCCAGTGAAGCCCTTCAAACCATAGACCAAGGTTATAAATAGTCTTGCTATCATGCCAAATGCATTGGAAAGAGGATTATAGTAGATGTAGCTTCATTAAAATTTAACACTTTAAAAGAAAAATGAGCTGATTCCGGGAACCCAAGAGGAAAGCGAATCTTGGGAATAATGAGAGCAACAAATGTATAGGTGTGCTTTACACAATTGATCTATGTATTGTGATGAATTGTAAGAGCCCCAATAAATTGATTTAAAAATTTTTTTAACACTTTATCATTTGATCTCCCTTTTGACTATTTTAACATTTTTCTAGTTTTTAATGTTTTCTGCTTTCTATTAAGATTTTTCTTTTGTTAGCTTTTTTGTTTCTTAGACTTTTGTTTTTGTATGTTTTCAGTATAGATATGTAATCCACGATGGGTGAATCTATAGAGAAAAGTAATTGGATTATTGGTTTCTTGTGGGTATGGCAAGGGGAAGTTGGAGGAAATTGGGGAGCTAATAACAATAAGTACAAGAAAAATATGCTAAAATTGATAGATGTTGTACAACTCTTCTTGATAAATTTGAACTATTGAATTGTATGATATGTGGATTGTGTGCCAATAAAACTGTTTAAATAAATACAATAAGGTCGAGTGCCTACCCATAGCAGAAGGGGGTCTTCATGAAAAAATCAAAACAAATCCCTTGGTGCTGTTTACAAACTGACTGCCATGGAGTCTCTTCTGACTCATGATGACCCTGTAGGATGGAGTAGAACTGCCCCTGTGGGTTTCTGAGACTAATTGTTTATTGGTGTAGAAAGCCTCTTGCGCCCACAAAGTGGCGGGTGGTTTCAAGCTACTGACCTTGTTACCGCCCAGTGTGTAGTAACTACCACGCCACCAGGAGTCCTTACAGGGAAGCAACATATAATTCCAAAAGCTTTCAATATTTGTATTAAACTTTCCACTGGAAAAAAGAATAATAGGGTCACCACAGAATATTTTGCTCTCCCTACAAAAAGATTTGAGAGGCTCTGCTCTGTTTTGGCCCCTTCAAATCATATTTCAGCATGATTGCTTGAGAACTGTACCAAGAATTTCCTGATCAACTGCCAATAGCGGATTCACTTTGTCTTTTTAAAGTAATTTATTATGTTTTAAATGAAAGTTTACACAGCTGATTAGGTGCCTGTTTAACAATCTTTCTATAAATTGTACGATAACGTTGGTTGTAATTTTTACAGTGTGTCAGCATTCTTATTTTTCCATTGTGTTTGTTCTGTTTCCATTGATTTAGCTATCCCGTCTGTCCATCCATGCCTTCTCATCTTTGTTGTTAGATACATGTTGACCAGTTGGTCTCATAGTTAATTATTTAAGGGAGCACGTTACTGACATGGTGTTGTGTCATTTATGAGCCAATCGGGTATTTGATTGAAAGATGACTCTGGGGAAAAATATTTTCCAAGCATTTCTTTGGTGCCTGTTGGTCTGGGAGTTCTTGCCTTTTTTAGGAATTTGAAATTTGTTCTACATTTTCCTTCCATTCTTTCTAGGACCATTTGTCTCCCTTTCTGTCTGGGTCAAATGGTAATTAGTAGTAGCTGGACACCATCTACTTCATTTTTATACAACTAACACCCATTGTATAATGGCCATTGTGAAGTGCACAACCCTCTCATATTTCATTTGCATGTGTTTGTTATTTGTGTGGGTGCATTATATGTGAAAATTTGGTTCTACTTCTGGTCTCCGGCTAGAAGAGGCCATGGTTATGGTGGACTGTGAGTCTTGTAGACAAGTTTCTTCCTTGAGTTTCTAGAGACCAAGAGTTGTTTTCCCCAAGCATTACTCAGCAAACTGAGATGCAGAACACTATCTTTATGAGCTGTTTTGCCAATTGAGTAAGTTGTCCCACAATACTATGGTCCTAAGCCTTTGAACCCAGTAAACCAATCCCCCAAGGTGTTAAGATACTTCTAAAAAATCCTCATAACTGTGTCCCTCATGTGCTTTATTACATATATGCATATAAAGTTCACACAAACATGCATAAACATACTTACACACACTTACCTTTATAATCCAACTCATTTTTTGGTTGTTGTGGCTGTCATTGCAAAATGGTGTATGTTAAAACATTTACTGACCTTGTCCCTCATTCTTAGTGCCTTCATACTATTTAGGGCTTCATATGTCTTGCTCAAGTTGTACAGACTTCACCCATATTAAGCATTAACTTTGCCATCACCAAAAACAAGTGCCTGCTATCTAGAAAGCAATGCCCCTGCCTCCCATCCACCCACCTTACCATTCCAGTAACCCTCAATAATGCAAATAAATATAACTTAAGGCCATGCGCACTTCAGTAGCACATATGCTAAAAAACTTAAGGCAATCCTGGTTCAAAATTTTTAACATTCTCCTGAACATGTTAATTTATGAGACCCTAACATTTTATAATTTTATCCAGGTATAATGAACACTTTCTTTAATAATTTTATCTCGATTTTTTTCCCTTTTAAAAAAGATCAAGACATAAAACTAAAAAAAACCTGCAAACCTCAAATTCTATGGTGTGAAGAACCCTCCTCTCAGAGGACACAATTGTTCTTCATACATCTTAGGGACATTTGATAAAGAATGACAAATACTAATTCATGTTAAATCATTTTAGCATAGGTTTGGTTTTTGTTTTTTTATATCTGCTTTTGTTTCAAAAACAGGGTTGGAGATAAATCAGTCTAGTATTTAACATGATTCAGATGCTGTATTAGTTAAGCTAGTATTAACAGAAATACCAAAAGTGGATGACTTTGATAAACAAAGTTTATTTTCTCATCATTTAGGAGGATAGAAGTCCGAATTCAGGGTGTCAGATCTAAGAGCAGGCTTGCCTTCTCTCAGCTCTGAGGGAAGGTCCTTGTGTCTTCAGCTTTTTTCTCCTGGCTTCTTGGAGAGCTCCATGTGACTTGGCATCAATCTTCTCCATCTCTGCTCACAAAGATATTTAATCTTCTAGCTGGAGATTGACTCAATACACATCGGAGATAGTTTATTGTGCCAGCCTGGCCAATAAACACAACTGGGATTAACTGAAGGGCAGAGAGATAAATGCCTTGGTGAGCCTCGCCTTTGTCTCTCACTCTTTGATCATCAGACCAGTGTGCTGCTGCTTTGCTTGTTCTGTGCCTCAATTTAAAGGCTACACTACCTGTGGGACACCTAGCCTGTGGACTGTGTCACTGTAAGTTGAGGTCCCTTTAAGACATCTCTGGAGCTGGGGACTGGCAGTTGGTGACCTGGCTGGCAGTTGGTGACCTGTCTTGTGATTGGCTACTGTGCTGACATAGCCTACCTCTCGCTATAAATAGAGGAAGATCTGGCAGCAGACTAGACTTGAAGGACTGCTAGTCTCTCACAACTCTCTCTCACGGGAGTGAGTTGCATTGAGCCATTTGTAGTGCTTTATAATTTAACTGTTTATTTCTTGTATTATATATTTATCTGTATATGATTTAACAGTTCATTTCTTGTTATATCTAATTATCTTTATAAATAAATATACTAAATTATCAGCAATTTGTTTTTATCTCTCTAGAGAAACCTGTCTAACACAACAACCTACATTAATTTTGCCATATCGACATAATCACTAACATGAACATTAGGATTTACAACATATTTGAGGGGAACAAAATTAATTCCTTAATAGAATTCAGACCTTAATCGTGAACATTCTTTTTTCTGCTTCTGTAATTAGATGTCCACAATATGAAAGTTGATTATTCTTACAGAAAACCATGGTACATTCCAGGAAAACATATGAAAAAGTAAATCCTATTTTCCCATTGGAATGGGTTTTTAATTGTGGGATGCAGTCCTGCATCATATATAAAAACAAGGTACTATAAATGCCATAATAATAGGGACAGTAAAATTACGTTTCAAATGTAATAAAATGGAAACCATCATTTTATAAGTCCTCATTGCCCAAAATATAAATGTAGCTGAAATAAGTCAACTATGTACTACCATAAATTTTATACACCCAAAGCTTATGTGCTAGCAATTAATTGCATGATTAATTACTAACTTTGCTTATTTTATGCTCCATTAAGGAAGAAATATGCCGTCTTAATAACCCCAGGGTCTAGTACAGTGTCTGGCAGACACCAAGTGTTCTTTCATTGAATGTGTTAATTAATTAATATGAACTTTAGGTGACTACAGCAAGGCCTAGATTTTCTAATAATGCACCACATATAATGTAACGGAGAGGAATTAATTGGAACCCAAATAAAGGCTGAGCATGATAGTGGGACAAGAGGAAAGTAAAAGGAAATAGAGGAAAGAACTAGGAGGTAAAGAGCATTTATAGAAGTCTAAATGTAGGCTTGTACATATGTAAATATATATATGATGATGGGGAAATAGATCGATGTGCATATATTTATAGGTTTAGTATTAAGGTAGCAGATGGACATTGGGCCTCCACTCAAGTACTCCCTCAATGCAAGAATACTTTGTTCTTTTTTTTTTAAATCATTTTATTGGGGGCTTGTACAATTCTTATCACAATCCATACATATATCCATTGTGTCAAGCACATATGTACATTTGTTGCCCTCATCATTTTCAAAACATTTGCCTTCTACTTTAGCCCTTAATATCGGCTGCTCATTTTCCCCCTCCCTCCCCACTCCGCTCTCCTTCATGAGCCCTTCATAATTCATAAATTATTATTGTTTTGTCATATGTTACACTGTCCAACATCTCCCCCCACCCTCTTCTCTGCTGTCCATCCCCCATGGAGGGGGCTATACGTAGATTCTTGTCATTGGTTCCCCCTTCCTACGCCACATTCCCTCCATCCTCCAGGCATCGCCACTCTCACCACTGGTCCTGAAGGAGTCATCTGTCCTGGATTCCCTGTGTTTCCAGTTGCTATTTG
>NW_022111372.1:32282081-32288464 GCF_000313985.2 Echinops telfairi | reverse complement strand
CATATAACCTCATCCCTGGGGGATGAACAACAGAAAAGTGAGTGAAGGGAGAGAGACATCAGACAGTGTAAGATGTGACAAAATAATAATTTCTAAATTATCAAGGGTTCATGAAGGGGAAGTGGGGAGGGAGGGAAACAATGAACTGATAACAAAGGCTCAAGTAGAAAGCAAATGTTTTGAGAATGATGATGGCAACAAATGTACAAATGTGCTTTACACGATGGATGGATGGATTATGATAAAAGTTGTACAAGCCCCCAATAAAATGGTTTTTAAAAGTGCACCACATAATAATCTAATATGTAGATCCTGTATATATCACAGTAGTGAATTGTAACCTACTTATAAAGGTAGCTTTAAAAGCATTTTGATCAACCTAAAAGTTATCTATATGTTTTTAACAAGTCAGTAAAAAATAACCTGATGTGTAACAGACTAAATTTTACTAACCAAACCAAACTCACTGCCATCAAGTCCATTCCAACTCCTAGCGACCCTGGACAGAGTAGAAATGCCCCTGGGGGTTTCCAAGACTGCAATTCCTTATGGGAGTGGAAAAGCCTCATCTTTCTCCTGTACAGTGACTAGTAGTTTCTAACTACAGATTTTGCAGTAAGCTGCCCAACTCATGAGCCCTACACTATGAAGACTGCAGCCATTTGATAGGTCCATTCAGGGCACATTTCACCACTGACTGTAGTTAATAAATAGCCAACAGACCTATATTTGGGTCATACAGGTAGAATTCTAAGAATGTTCTGTTTTGAGGGTGGGTATAATTTATGTTTGGCATAGTGGTTATACAATCAGAAAAGGTACGCATCAGACTTGTATCCTCTTGCCATACTTATTCAATCATCTGGTAAATGGAGAAAAGGTTGAAGTTGTCAAGGGTTTTGTCATGCATGGATCCACAATCAACACTCGTGGAAGCAGCAGTCATGAGATCAAAAAATGAGTTGCATTGGGTAAGTCCATCATAAAATAAATTTGTATGTTAAAAAAACTCTTGGGGGGAATGATCCAAATTTCTAAGTACTCTCAAATCACTATTCATAGGATTCTATCCTTCATAAAAGCAGTTTTGCTTGAACCTCATTTTTTGTGATGGCTGATTTAAGAGAACAGTGTGCAGCTGTGAAATTTTGTTCCTGCTCAGGAAAAATGCTGCAGAAACTCTTGTGATGTTGAACACAGCTTACAAGGACAGCGCTATGGGTTAAAAGTCAAGTGTACGAGTAGTTTTCTTCTTTCAAAAAAGATGAAATGTCGATTGATGACAAACCTTGTTTTGGGTGTCCATCAACTTCCCAAATGGATGAAAATGTCAACAAAATTTGTGCACTTGTGCTCACAGACTGACTATGGATCATTGAAGAGATAGGGAAGTCATCTGGACTATCTTGGAGCTTGGTTTAGCGAATTTTAAAAGAAGATTTGGCAATGAGAAGGGTCACTGAAAAATGTGTGCCTTGGGTTCTGGCCAGGAAAAAGAGCATTGAGTGGAAACATGCCATGCTTTGAAAGAAAACGTTCAAAGTGACTCAGACTTTTTCCCAAGGTGACAAGACATTATGACCCCGAAAGCAAACATCAATCAAGCCAGTGGAAGACCATTGTCACTTCACCCAAAAAACTTATTCAGAGAAATCAAAGATCAAGATGATGCTCATCTTTGTTTTTGTTTTTTTTATTTGAGGGGGAATAATTCATTTGGAGTTCGTTCCACCAGGTCAGACTGTCAATTAAGCTTTTTTATTTAGAGGTTCTGAAAACATTGTATGACAAAAAGGCTTGATTTGTGGCAAATTAGGGACTGGCTTTGCCACCACAACAATGTACCTGTTCATGCAGCCATCTCAGTGTGCCAATTTTTGCCCAAAAAAACAGCATACTTCTCTTGCCTTTTGCACCTTACTCACCTGACCTCACTCCATGTGACTTCTTTTTGTTTCTATTAATAAAGAGGGACATGAAAGGACAGTGATCTGATGATTTAGAAGAGGTGAAGAAAAAAATGGGAATGTTCTGTCAGCCATCCAAACATGAGTTTGAAAAATGTTTCCAAGGACGGAATCACAGATTTGATAAATGTACTAAGTGTAATGGAGAGTACTTTGAAGATGATAAGGTTGTTTTTGTAAAGAAATTTAAATACATAACTGAATAAAAGTTGGGAGGGTACACCCTCATATTCGGGCCATTCAGCCCAAACACAAGGGGAGGAGTTACCCAAAGGCATAAGTACAGGCAGTGAGGATCATTGGGAGTCATCTTAGAAGTTGCCTACCACACTGAATGTGCATTCCAAAGCTGCCTCAGAATGAGGAAGCCTGTATGACTTAGGTGGTAGAAACCTTTATCACTAGGGACACTGGAGTGGGTGTTCCATTACTCTCTAGAAAGGGAAAAGCAACTATCAGGAGGAATCATCTGGTAGTTTCCTCAACAGAGTGGATGTCTGCAGTTAGATGCTCCCCATCCTCCAGTAGTCAATAGTGAGGGTACTGCTGCTGTCTCTTGGTAACTCAGTAGGAGTTACCTACTCTCCAGTTAACACGAGCTTTTTCCCCCCTAAACTTAAAAACAGGAGATTGGGTATGAATATTAAGGAAGTGTTCATTTGAAAAAGTGAAGCATTATTTATTTGGCATAGCATGTCATTATTGCTTGTACCAGGAAAATGCCTCCTTGTTTCAGCCTGAGAAGAAATCAAGGTCTTCCATGTGGGCATTCCCTCGTCCTTCAGCAGACATCCCAAACAGACTTGTCTGATTTCCTAAGTCACTCTTTCTTCCACCTTTGATTTATTTTCCTTTTCTCAATCTCCTCCTAATCTATCTTTTCTCCAAGATTTGTCAGAGTTCTCTAGATAAATAATGAAAGACGCAAGGTTCCTCAATCTGGTGAAGTGCATTCATAAACAATCTACAGTTAATATCGTACTAATGGTGAGCTAAAAAATCAACAATTAGACAAGAACATCCACATCACCATCACTTCTATTCAACATTGTACTGGAGGTTCCAGCTAGTCCAATCAGAAAATAAAAAGAAATAGATGGGCTCATATTAGTAAGGCACATTTAAATTCTTTACTGACAGATGGCATGATAAAGCTTCTAGAACTATTCATTGGATTTAGCAAGGTGGCAAGAGCTAAATTAATGTGTGAAAATCAATTGTCTATATACTAGCAATGAACAAAATATTTTAATAACAAAATAGGAAATAAGAATAAATCCGACAAAGGACACTTACAGATTGAGAAACAGATGAATGGAACAGAATAGAGCGCACAGATATATATAGCATTATATATGGACATCTGAGATTTTATAAAAGGCAATTCAGTGTAAAAACAGTAGTCTTTTCAACAAGTGGAAGTAGAATTATTGGCTGTCATATTAAAATATGAACTTGATCCCTAATATTAACTCAACACTTGAAAACTATAAAACATATAGAAGAAAGTGAAGGAAAAATAGTTGTTGCCCCAGATTATATAATTCTGTCCTGAATAAGACAACAAAAAGCATAATTCATAAAAGAACAAATTGATCATTGGACCTCATCAAAATTTAAAACTTAACCCCTTCAAACGACACTTTAAAAAAACATTTTATTGGGAACTTTTACATATATAATGACAATCCATAGTTCCATTAGATCAAGCATAGTTGTACAATTGCTGCCATCATTTTCAATACATTTTCTTTCTTCTTAAACTCCTTGATATCAGCTCCCCTTATCCCCTCCCTCCCACACTCTACAGTCCCCCTACGCCCTTAATATATATTATTATTATTTGGGGGGGGCATAACTTACACCATCCAATGCATCCATTTACCTGAAATTTTGATGTTCATTCCACTCGAGTGGGCTTATACAGATAAGGCTATTTTTTTGGAGAGAATATTTTCAGAAAGACTTGGGGGAAATACTTATAAAGCATATGTCTAATAATGGACCTATATTCAGAATATAGAAAGAACTCTCAAAACTCAATAAACAAAAGAGCAGTCTAATTGTTGTTTACTTTTTTATTGTGAATGAGGTGAAGGTTTACAGAGCACACCATCAGTTTTACATTCAACGGTTCATGTACATTTTGTTTCAACTCATCCACTGCAATTCTCTCAGTGTACCATCACTTGGCTTACTTCCTCCCTATGTTTGCTGTTTTCACCCCTTCAATTTGAACTGATACTTCACCAAGAAGATCAAAGGATGGCAAAGGAGCGCATGAAACTATGTTGAACATCATCAGTCTTTCGGGACATGTCCTTGAAAGGCTGAACTAAAGAAATGGGCCTTATCAAGTGCTGATGGGACATTGGAGCAATTAGAAGTCTGCTGGTGGGAATATAAAACTGTATTGCCACTTGAAAAGCACTTTACCAATTTCTAAAAAAAAAATTAAACATATGAGCACTTACTGTATGACCCAGCTATTCCACTTCTAGGTATTTACCCTAGAGAATAATCCTAAGTCCATAGCACTTCAATTTGTTCAAGATGTTGATTAATCTTATTTATAATAGCCCAAAACTAGAAATAACCAAAATGTTCATAAACAAATGAATAAATAGACAAATTGTGGTATATGCATGCAACTCAGAAAAGAACAAACCATTGATACTAGTCATAACAGATCGGTCTCAAAATAATTATTCTCAGTGAAAGAATCTAAACCAAATAAAATTTCATGATCTTTTATTCCATTTATATAAAACTCTAGAAAACACAAACATCTATATTAGCAAAATAATCAGTGGTTACCAACAGCTGAGGAACTGGGAAAGGATGAGAAAGAATAATGACCAAAACATGAATAAAGAGGTACACAGCAACTTTTACCAAGAAAACTTTGGCGGATAAATGTCATTTTATCGATTTTTTTTTTTCATGATAGTGGTCATTTTATGGGTGTATACATGTTTGAGAGGAGCCCTGGTGATATAGTGGTTATGCATTGAGCTGCATTCCTCATGGTTGACAGTTTGAAACCACCAGCAGCTCCTTGAGAAAAAGACTGGGCTTTCTACTCCTGTAAATAGTTACAGTCTCAGAAACCCACTGGGCATTGTTATGACTCAGTATTGATTCAGTGTCACTGATCTTGTTTGTTTTTATACATACGTTTGTATTTTATCAAACTGTGGTCTACCAGATCATTTATACCTTAACCAAGAGTTGTTTGGAAAAACCTTGCATGCTAGTGAATTGACCTATTGGATGGATTCATAAAGACCACGGATATGTCACAATTATATGTCAAGATAGATCTTGAAACTTTCTTTCTAATGATGAATGGTGACACCATTCTTGAATTTGTCATTCCCAGCATAGTAAACATGATTATTCAACTCAAAATGTCCCATACTAGTCCATCCAGCTCACTAATGCCTATGATATTGATCTTTATGTATTATTTCATTTTTTATGATTTCTAATTCTCCTAGATTCAGACTTTGGATAGTCCACATTGAATGGACATTTATATGGTTTTTCCTTTTCCTCTCATTTTGAGTCACCCCTTAGCAGCAAATGAAAGTCCTGTAAGCTGTCCTCAATCCACTCCATTAAGGCAAACTCTACTTCTAGGAGGCAGTTCTTCATTTTCTGGCACTATATCAGATAGTGTTCCATTGATGTTCATAAAATTTTCAGGGATTTGTCCTTCAGAAAGAGACAACCTATTTCTTCTTCTTACTCTATTCTTCATCTGGAGGCTCTGCTGAAATCTGCCCACTATAGATGATGACCTTGCTGGTATTTTAAATAAATACTGGCGGTGTAGCTTCCCGCATCAGAGCAACATGCAAGCGACCACAGTATAACACACTGACAGATGAGTGGTGGATCCACTAGATAATGGGTAGCAATAAAGAATTTCCTACCTAGCCATTCCACCTACCTCTCTACCCAAAACCGTCTGTATAGTGAAACTTCTTCCTGCATACTTTGGACATGGCAAGACTTCGTCTTACATAATCTGGAAATGTTGTCAGGCATGACCAGTCCCTGGAGAAGGACATCATGTTTGGTGAAATACAGGAGCAGCAAAAAAGAGGAAGGTCCTCAAGGAGATTGATTGACACAGTGGCTGCAACAATGGACCCAAGTGTGGGAACCATTGTGAGGATGGCACGGGACCAGGCAGTGTTTTGTTCTGTTGTGCATGGGGTCGCTATGGATTAGAACCGACTACGTGGTGGCTAACAACAACAGGAACAACAGGAAACTATACCTGTAGCATAAAATAAGTGAACAAAACTCACTGCCATCAAGTTGATGTTGATCATAATAACCTTTTAGCGAAGAATGGAACTGCTGTTTTGGGTTTCCAAGGCTGTAAATCTTTTTTTTTTTTTTTTT
>NW_022111372.1:32244129-32281981 GCF_000313985.2 Echinops telfairi | reverse complement strand
GGCTCTTACAGCTCTTATACTAATCCATCCATCAGTTGTGTCAAACACATTTGTACATATGTTGCCATCATCCTTTTCAAAACATTTTCTACTTGAGCCCTAGGTATCAGCTCCCCATTATTTTGCTCCCTCACTCATAAACCCTTGATAATTTGTAAATTTGAAAATTTATAAATTTTCATGTCTTATACTGACTGCTGTCTCCCTTTACTCATATTTCTGTTGTTCATCCCCTGGTGGTGGGGGGCAGTTACATGTCAATCACTGTGATCGGGTTCCCACTTTCTCCTTCCTACCTTCATGGTATCGCTACTCCCATTTTTGTTCCTGAGGGGTTTATCTGTCCTGGATTCTATGTATCGAGAGCTCTTATCTGTCCCAGTGTACATGATCTGGTCTAGCCTGATTTGTAAGATACAATCGGGGTCATGATAGTTGGTGGGGGGGAGCATTAAAGATCTAGAGGAAAGTTGTATATTGCACACTGGCTGGCTCATGTCTTCCTTGTGACCCTTCTGTGAGGGGATGTCCAATTGTCTACAGATGGGCTTTGGGTCTCCACTCTGACCCACCTCATTCACATAAATATGATTGTTTGTTCTGGGTCTTCTGATACCTGATCCCGTCGACATCTCATAATCCCACAGGTTGGTGTGCTTCTTCCATGTGGGCTTTGTTGCTTCCCTGCTAAATGGCCACTTATTTAACCTCAATCCTTTAAGACCCCAAATGCTATATCGTTTAATAGCTGGGCACCATCAGCTTTCTTTACCACATTAGCTTATGCACCCATTTTGCCTTTGGTGATCATGCCTTAATCTTTCCTATCAATTAGTAAAACTCACTCAGAATTTTGACAGGAGAGAAACAGTGAAATGATAAAGACAAAGAGGTTAGAATGAGGAGGTATGCTCTCTCGTGGAGTAGACTAGTAAGGTCAGAAGATCTGATTGTACTCCGCCTACAAGGATTTTGGAGGGAAAGACTTCCTTTAAAAGCGGTCTAATCCAGCTTTGATTTCTCCATGTTTGATAGAGTAGAAAACTAACCATTCTAATCTCTTGTTTAATAAAAATTCATGTAACGAGGGTGGGGTTGATTCTAATGGAGACCTATTGGAAACACTTAAGACTCAATGTCTATAAACAACCTAATTTCCCAAACAATTTCATCAGATTAAAGTGTACTTAATGGAGTGCTTTTTCAATTTATTTGTCAGAAAGAAAAGATACAGTTGGAGGTGTTATTGTCCTTTAGATGTGAATTTGCATGAGTCATAAATTGAATACGTCTGTGGCTGAATTGTCACATTAAGTATTATCTTATGTAGATTATCTCTGCATTCTGCAGGATCTTTAAATATAAAACATGTATTAAAATACTAGAAAAATAACACAATTAAAGATGTCCTAAAAAGATGACCCTTACTATCAAAACGGCCTAAAATCTTTCCTGTCCTTTAATTCACCTTACCAAGTGCTGCCTAATTCACTTATCTGTTATCTTTATGCACCAACTACTGAAGCTAGTAATGAAGAAATTGAAGAATTTTACCAATGTCCTCAGCCGAAAAATTGATGAAATGAGCAATCAAAATGCATTGATAACACTGGCCAACACACATTTCGGTGCCTCAAATGTTACGCTTGTTTCTGGGTATATTTGACCTGCTGACCAAAAATAACACCAGTTTCTTCCTATCCATTTTTGAGATATAGAGCATATGCCATATAACACTCTTCACTCTGCTTGCTCATAAAAACTCAGGATATTTTAATGTAGTGCCTGAGATAGAAGAAGTACATGCTGACTGGCTTTATTTAAAGTGTCCAAAGATATATCTGAATAGTGCAGATTACATGAACTTGGAATTTTCCCCAAGTATAATTTTACACTGAATAGCAGGCATTTCCAATGTGTTATCTTAAAAGGGAATAAGAAATAAGGGTTATTGTACAATAAATGAGCCCTGATGATATAGTGGCTTATATATGTTGGACTGTCAACCACAAAGTGAGCTATTCTAGGCCAGCATCTGTTCTGCAAGAGAAAGATAAGACTTTTGGCTCCAGTAAGATTTAGAGCCTCAGAAACCCACAGAAGAAATTCCACCCTGTCCTGTAGGGTCATATGAGTAACAATCAATGGACAGGTAGTGACTTTGGTCCAATAAATAGAGATTCAAATGTTCTGAAACCAAAATGGGTCTGTCAGAGTTCAAACACGTTTATTAAAATGTCCAAGTCTTATTATATGATGACATAATTTCTCCACATGTGCACAGAAACTCAAGTTAGAGTTTTTCTGTGAAAGAAACCGAGAGTCAACCTCATCTTTGAAACATTTAACAAAGTATTTATTGACTTGTATATATTAAAATGTATTCTGAAATGTTTACTACACAATTTGAAGAAAAATTTAGATCTTCAAAATATTTCATGAAAATTGTTTTGCAGTCTTACATTTTTGATACTCTAAATTGCCCTCACATCTTCCATATATGTGCCTTTTCAATTTTCATTTTCCACTCTTCTCAAATTGTGTTTTGGCTTTGCAGTATCCAACTTGTAGTCTCTGTGTATAGTGATAGCCTCCCATACCAAAAAGAAAAACCCATAGTCATCTAACCAATAGGCCAAAGAAGAAATGCTGCTTTGGGTTTCCAAACCTCTGAATCTTTTAAAGGCTGCAGAGTGACTGGTGAGTTCGAACTACTGACCTTATGATTGGCAGCTCAATGTAAAACCAATTAGCCACCGTGGTTTCATATAAAGTTTTCCTTGTAAGTCCCTTAATACCTAATTGTTTTAGGTATTATACCTAAATATTTCTTACCTTTATTTTTTGTCTTACCTGAAGTTTGCAGGTCTGACTTCATTATATTTAAATCTAGGATAAAAAATTAATAAATGAGTATGACTGAAAATAGAGTGGAACACTGTATCTAAGAAACTACAGCTGATGCAGTCTTCCCAATGCAATTTTCTGAATCAGTGCCCCTAATAATGCCAGAAACAGTCTTAAAAGCCAAGTCATCCAGAGAAAAAAACTTTTGTTATTGACCATGGGAATACAAAAATTGGAAACAGAGAGGAAGGAATGGTAGTTGGAAAATATTGTCTTGGTGATAGAAATGAAGCTGAAGTGCACATGACAGAATTTTGCAAGACCAACAACTTAATCATCACAAATAGCTTTTTTTAACCACCACAAAAGGTGATTATGTACGTAGGTTTCTCCAGATGGAATACACAGAAATCAAATTGCTTACATTTGTGGGAAGACACAATCAAGTTGCTCAATATCAGCAGGTAAAAGGCCAGAGGCGGACTGTAGAACAAACCATCAGTTGCTCATAATGTAATTAAATTACAGGAAAGAAATAAAAGATTCAGATTGATGCAAGAAGAGACTCTGAAACTTAAGTCTTGATCATAGAGTAGCTAAGGCAAATGGAAGAAATGATGAAGCCAAAGAGCTGAAGAGAGAATTTCAAAAGGCAGTTCCAGAAGACAGTAAAATATTGCAATGAAGTATGCAAAGACCTAGTTAGAAAACCCAAAAAGACACTCAGCATATCGTAAGCTGAAACAACTAAAGAAATAATTAAAACCTTGAGTTTCAATATTGATTCAGTGGGCAAAATATTGAACAATGCAGGAAGCTTTAAAAGGAGATGAAAAATATACAAAGTCACTGTAACAAAAAGAACTAGTTGACATTCTACCATTTCAAAAGGTAGCATGTAGTCAAGAACTAAGGGTACTGAGGAAGTCCAAGGTGCACTGAAGGCATTGGTCAAAAAAGCTCCAGAAATTATAAAATATATTCTCAGTAAGACAAGTGAACTGACAGACTACCAACTGAAATGTTTCAACAAGCTGATGAAGCCTTGGAAGCACTCACTGGTCTATGCCAGGACATTTGGAAGACAGCCTCTTGGCTAATGGACTGGAAGAGATCTATATTTGTGCCCATTCCAAAGAATGGTGTCCCAACAGAATGTGCAAGTTATAGAACAATATCATTAATATCACCATTGTTGAAGACAATTCAACAATGGTTGTAGCAGCACACTGACAGGGAGCTGTCAGAAATTCAGGCTGAATACAGAAAGGAATATGGAACAAGGAATATCACTGCTGATATCAGATGGTTCTTGGCTAAAAGCAGAGAATACCAAAAATATGTTTACTTGTGTGTTTTTTTCTCCTTAGCTGCACTTTTAAAACTCTGAATGATATAAAGGGAAAGGGAATTAACATGAGGTATTTTAGAATTTTTTCTATTAATACCTACCTTCTACTGAGAGTCTAGCTTGCTCGTGTTCCTATTGGTTTTGTATTTGGATGCACACAGCAGGAGACCCATCTCACACATTTGACTTCCAGGATGTTATCCGTTGTACATCGATTGATGGTCCTGGAGAGCTTGGAAGCAAAATCTATTTACTATTTTAATAAATAGAAAAAAATTCCTCTTTTGTATTCCGTTCTCTTTTGATAAAGAATGGCTAGAGAAGAGGCATCAACTGGGTGGACCATAACAAACTACGGATGGTAAGCACTGAGAAGAATGGGAATGCCAGAGCACTTCATCGTGTTCATGTTCAACATAATTCCAATTTTTGCATAGAATCTAACTAAATCCATACATGAAAAGAAAGTGTATTGCAATGTACCTGAATATAAAAGTATATCTGACAACCTGGAACAAGGGCAATTCTGTTTTCTAATATGGTAGAAAATGTACCATGGCAATAATTAATTAGCATAAGCCTTTATCCAAAAATGCTAGCATGAGAAATCGTTGAAGGAATGTTTTGAGGTAGACAAGGGAAACAGTTTTCAAAGGTCATAAGTTCAGGTAGTATCAGAAATAATTAAAAATAAATAAATAAATAATTTTTAAATTGCTTATTTTATAAGATGAGTGAAGAAGTTAGGTGCTAAACTCATGAGAAACTGATGGTGAAGAGGAACAGCTTCTGGGGACAAGGACATAAGAGGATCATAGCAGAATAGTATTCTTATAGCAACATGTATGTCTCAATATAGATGGAGAAGTTCAAAAATAAGAGTCTTTGTCTCTACCTCTGCCCACTGCTACATTTTTGAATGTGTCTGGAAACAGATTCTTTGTTTTGGGTTTGTACAAGGGGAAATAAAAAAGTAAGGCTACAGAGTCATCGACCCCTTTATTAAACAATAATATCAAAATGTGAAGCTATTCTCTTAAAGAAACCAACCATCTAAGTGAGGCATGTGATCCAAACACTATAAATAATAAAATCCAAGAGCAGAGGAGGGAATTCTATTATAGTTCAATTCTGAGCACCAGGTGTACAAAAGGCCCTAGAAGACAGTGAAAGCCCAAAATCCATTTGTACAGCCCCCACAGGATTAAGCCACCACTGAATTCCCTCAGGCCATTGATCAGGTATGTGAATAGCCTTTACCTCAGACAAAGTGCATCACAAAGTGAATTCATAAAAACATAGGTTAAAATTTAACATCTTATTTGCTTTTTTTGTTTGTTTTTACTTTTGACCCATTTTAATTTGCTCTAGTTTTTATTTTCTGCTTTGAGGTTTTTCTGTGTTTTGCTATTATTGTTGGAAGTTTGGGTTTGGTTTTCTTTTTAATCATTTTATTAGGGGCTCATACAACTCTTATCACATTCCATACATACATCAATTTATTTGTACATTCATTGCCCTCATCATTCTCAAAGCATTTGCTCTCCACGTAAGCCCATGGCATCAGGTCCTCATTTTTTCCCTTCCCTCCCCGCTCCCCTCTACCCCATAAGCCTTTGATAATTTATAAATTATTACTTTGTCATATCTTGCCCTGTCCAATTTCTCCCTTCACCCACTATTCTGTTGTCTGTCCCCTGGGGAGGAGGTCACATGTAGATCTTTGTAATCAGTTCCCCATTTCCAACCCACTCTTGCTCTATGCTCCCAGTATTGCCACTCACACCACTGGTCCTGAAGGGATCATCCGCCCTAGATTCCCTCTGTTTCCGGTTCCTATCTGTACCAGTGTACATCCTCTGGTCTGCCAGACTTGCAAAGTAGAATTTGGATCATGATAGTGGGGGGCGGGGGGAGGGAGGAAGCATTTAGGAACTAGAGGAAAGTTGTATTTTTCATCATTGCTACATCACACCCTGACTGGTTTGTCTCCTCCCCGAGATCCCTCTGCAAGGGGATCTCCAGTGACCTACAAATGGGCTTTGGGTCTCCACTCCGCACTCCCCCACTCATTCACCATGGTAAGATTTTTTGTTCTGATGATACCTGATCCCTTGGACATCTCGTGATCGCACACGCTGGTGTGCTTCTTCCATGTGGGCTTTATTGCTTCTGAGCTAGATGGCCGCTTGTTTACCTTAAAGCCTTTAAGACTCCAAACGCTATATCTTTTGATAGCCGAGCACAATCAGCTTTCTTCACCACATTTGCTTATTCACCCGCTTTGTCTTCAGCGGTTGTGTCAGGAAGGTGAGCATCATAGAATGCCAATTTAATAGGAGAAAGTATTCTTGCATTGAGGCAGTACTTGAGTGGAGGCCCAATGTCCATCTGCTACCTTAAAACTAAACCTATAAATATATGCACACAGATCTATTTCCCCATCCTCCTATATAAATATATTTGCATATGTACATGCCTTTATCTAGACCTCTATAAATGCCCTTTGCCTCCCAGCTCTTTCCTCTATTTCCTTTGACTTTCCTCCTGTCCCACTACCATGCTCAGTCTCCACCTTGGTTTCAGCAATTCCTCTTCGTTACATTACCCTTGATCATGCCCTACCAGGCCTCCCACACCCTTCTCACCACTGATTTAGATCACTTGTTGTTCCCTCCTCACCACCAATTTGGATCACTTGTTCCTCTCCATCCCCGCCCCCATCATGATCCCAATTCTACCTTGCAAGTCTGGCTAGACCAGAGGATTTACACTGGTACAGATAGGAACTGGAAACACAGGGAATCCAGGGCAGATGATTCCCTTCAGGATCAGTGGTGTGAGTGGCGATACTGGGAGGGTAAGAAGGAGGGTGGGTTGGAAAGGGGGAACTGATTATAAGGATCTACATGTGACCTCCTCCCTGGGAGACGGACAACAGAAAAGTGGGTGAAGGGAGAAATTGGACAGGGCAAGATATGACAAAATAATTTATAAATTATCAGAGGGTTCATGAGGGATGGGGGAGTGGGAAGGGAAGGGAAAAATGAGCTCATGCCAGGGGCTTAAGTGGAGAGCAAATGTTTTGAGAATGATGAGGGCAATGAATGTACAAATGTGCTTCACACAATTGATGTATGTATGGATTGTGATAAGAGTTGTATGAGCCCCTAATGAAATGATTTATTTTAAAAATTATTTATAAAAAATACGTGTGTCAGTAGCAATAGCTTCGCATTTTTAAGTATTTTTGACAATAATTCATGTACCATACAGTTGAATGGCTTGAATATATTAAAAAGAGTTGTGCGATCATGTCTAAATATTTATATGGAAGATATGTCAAGGTGGTGTTTCTGTTTCTTGCAAAGAACTCGGCTCTTCAATTTACACCTTATCAAAATGGCCGTTTTGCCATTAGGAGACTCAAGTCATTCATTTTCAATGTACTTTTAGGTTTGGGGAAAAAGAAGTCTGAAGGGGATATGTTAGGAGTGTAGGGTAAATGGGGTAAAGTTTCCCAATGAAATTGTAGGGCAGACCCTGCCACCCTCAAAGAATGAGCATTGCCATGATGGTAAAAACTTTTTATTACAATTTCTTCCTATTAAGCCCCCATAATCATCTTGTGTTCTTTGAGAAAATCTATCAAAATTACCCCATTGAGATTCAAAAAAGAGTCACATAACCTTCTGAATTGATCTCTCTACCTTGAATTGAACTAGTCAAGCAGATCCCCTCAAAAGCCACTGTTTGGGTTGGACCTTGTGTTGCTGTTTAAACCATTTTGTTGGAATAAAGCCATGCATGTATGAACTAGAAGCCTAGGGTATAATTTACCTTTGTTTACCAATATGATGGTTTATTTTGAAAATATTAAAGTTGAAGGTTGCAAAAGAAGGATAATCACTTACCTGCTATTAGAGACTGGTTCCTTTGTGGCTAGGGTTGTTGTTGTTGTTGTTGTTGTTATTGATAGTCGCTGTCACATTGCCTCTGATTCATAACGACATTATATATAAGAACGAAATGCTGCCCAGTCCTCTACCATCTTCATGTTTAAGTCCGTTGTTGAGCCTTCGTGTTAATACAGCTCCTCGGAGGTTTCCTTCATTTTCACTGACCTTCTGCTGTATCAAGCAAGATATCCTTTTCTAGTAATTAGTCTTCTCTAATGATGTGTCCAAAGCCCGTGAGCTGGAGTATGACCTTCCTCAGTTCTACCAGAGCTTTTTAGCTCTTTGCAGTAGATGACAAGAAGGCAGTTTGTAGAAAGTGAAAGCACTAAATATTAATTATACCACTAAATTACTAATAGAATCAGTTAAGACTCCTTGTTGTGGAAGAGTAAGAACTACCTGCTATTTTTCATCAAAAGAGGAATGGTGGAGAGTTAAGTGGATTCAAACAGAGGCAAAAGCAGGTTGAAGGGGAAAGGGACTCAGTGGAAAGAGTGACAGAGCACTGGTGGCACAAAAGCTTGGCTACTAGCCAAACACACCCAGTGACCATGCCGAAGAAAGACCTGCTGGTCTGCTTCTGTCAGCTTATACCCAAGAACACCGGACAGGAGCGTTCCACCCTGTTCTGTCGGGTTGCTATGATTTGGAGTCAACTCCATGGTACCCCAAAACAACAGAGTGATTTTTAGATTCCTGGTGGAGAGGATCTGATGCCAGCTCACTTCTTTTTCGTTTTCTTGATAAAACAGGAACATTGAGAACATTAAATGAAAAAAGAATCCTTCTGAAGACCCGGGACATGGATTAGTTTGTTTTGATCTGAGGTAGGCTGATAGAAAAAGAGATTCTAATGATGTTATTGTGCCTTAACCCAGTAGCATTAGAGAAACATTCAGAGCATTCCGTTTTAACTAAAGTTAATTTTATTGAGAATATACATTTTGAGATCCTTCTTGTATTTGGATTCCCGTTGCTTTCATTTAAAATGCTCACTTTAGACAACTGAGAGACCTTATCAGAAGCGCGTGTACATTGAGACCAGGGTGAGAGCTGTGCTCAGGGTTGTTTCTTCTAGTAGCCGTCTTAGCGCTAGACTCATTGTTCCCCTGGACGAGAACTTCCACATGAAACTTGTTCATTCCAAATACTATGGGCTTCCAGTCTTTCCCACAAGGTAATCTTTAAATCAGGATGGGTATACTAGATCTATTAATGCAGAAAGGGGGGCATATACAGGAGAGCCTCTATGTAGCCAGTAAGAGACACATTCACATCTAGCCTTGCTTGTCACACCAGAAACCCAAAACTCACTGCCATCAAGTCGATGCCAACTCATAGTGACCCTATAGGACAAGGTATAACTGTCCCTAGGAGTTTCTGAGACTGTAACCCTTTACAGAAGTAGAAACCCCGTCTTTCTACTAAAGAAAAGATGGTGATTTTGAACTGCTGACCTTGCAGATTGCAGCCCAACGTGTAACTTCTTCACTGCCAGGGCACCTGTTTGTCACACAGAGAAACATTATTTACTGCAGTCAATAGTTTCATACTACTATTTATTCCCAATACCAAGACAATTGTTTAAAAATAAAACAGTAGAAGTAAAATACTTTTTTTCATTGAATAGTAAACAAGACCGTAGGAGAAACAAAGTAAGAAATGACGTTTGTTAAATAAAACACGAACGCAACCTGTCAACGTTGTCTTAGGGAGTAATTCATTGAACCAAAATGAGAATTCTTACTGTTCAAGGTGATGAATCAAAATAGCGACTGCAACAATGGGCTGAAACATAGGAAGATTATGAAAATGATGCTGGCCCCAGTAGGGTTTTGATCTGTGTACTTTGGATCACCATGACTTTAAAACAGCTGTTTAAATTCCTCTAAGTAGGACTTCATAAAAATTAAGTGAATCCTAAGTTCAAGAAATGTGACTCTGTGTAGGTCCTTAATTTTTTTACTTATAGTCTATGATTACAAGGGCTTTTAACTAGGATCACACCATCATGTTTCATTCTTAGCTTTTTAACATAGTGCTTTGAAAACTTTCATACTATATTATTTTTTGTTCCCAAATAAGAATTTGATTTTTCACATTGAATAATTAAATCTACCTAATTTTTTCAAACTTGTGATTTATGAAATTTTTGTGTAGTCTAAAACATGCCTTTATTTTACTTATTAGAAGTTCCTTGTAAGTTTTGCACTTGGTAAATTGTTTTCAAAAAAACCCCAATCCCTGAATGATTTTCCCATGCCAAGCAGACAAATTTTTCTGAATTTCTTCTTCTGTTACCAGGTAATAGATAATCAGGGAAGTTATATTAATAATTGTCTAAACACATTACAGAAAAGAATGAAAATTTTCTGAATATAATGTAAATAATTAATTTTAATTTTAGAACAAGTATTCTAGAAAAACTAATAATTAAAATTATATTTTCCTCTATGTTTAATCTCAAAAGTACATGTTTCCATCTTAAGTGAATGAAAGTCTGTGCATATACACAACTGTGTCTGAGTTTACAAGTGTTGTATAGCATACTAGGTATCCCACATCACCAAGTTCTGTCATTTTTCTTTTCTTTTTTTAGTTCTAACCAAGTTTCAAAAAATTCCAGCAAATAACAAGCTTTAAAGAATAAAAATGTAGTTCACCACTTCCTACGTTCTTGTCACTGTAGTTAACTGCTAAGCTTTCACTTGACATGACGAGGATATTATCTCCCCAAAGTTGAACCACAGAGGTCTTCTTTTCAATGTAGAAGTGATTTTTAAAAAGCGAACTAAAGTGTTTGGGTTGTTTTTTTTAGAAAATGCTTTAAAAGAATGCGTTGTGAAAGAATAACAATGAGTCTGAGAAGCACCTCATAACATAAATGAGCCTGGAGGACATTATGCTGAGTGAAATAAATCGATCACAGAGGATAAATATTTTATGAGACTACTCATAAAAAGTTGAGAAAATGTTTACACACAAAAGTAAACATTCTTTGGTGGTTTCCAGAAACAGGAGGGGAGAGGAGGGTGAATCACAAACTAGAGACTAGACATGTATTAACTTGGGAAATGGGAAGGCAAGGTGCAACAAGGAGTGGGTCATTATAATACGACCAAGACAAACGAAGACATGAGGAAGGGCAAGGGAGCTATAGCAAACATAAAAACAAACAATCCTGCAATAACAGTAATAAACAATTTATAAGCATTGTATACATAGGTACATAAGGAGATGCTCGAGCTAAAGTACAGAGGCAGACATTCGAGCTAAACAGGTATGAGAAGTCAAATGAGAATATACCATGAGCATATTTATGTCTAAAAAAGGTTTTGTCTGAATACATATTTGTATGTTCTGCAATATGTCCATATGCCAAGGGGGCTTCAAAAGGTTCACCGGGGAAATTCCATTATCTTTTAATTCCTTTTTCCACAAATTTTTGGAAGCCTCCTCCTATAAAGCAGAGAAAATATAGACCAAAGTTAATGAAAACTTCTTAGCCATAGCCAAGTATAGTAAGGGATATTAGAGGATTAGGACCACTGTCTCATGGGACATTTAGATAAAATTGGCAAAACACAATTTACAAAGATAATATTCTATATCCAACTGTGGTGAATAGCAACTGGGATCTCAAAATCTAGCAAGCAGGCATCCTAAGATGCAACTATTGGTCTCTCCCCATCCAGAGTAAAGAAGAGTAAAGAAAATCAAAGGCTCAAGGAAATGATTAATCCAAAGGACTAATGGACCATGAAAACCACAGCTTCCACTCCCTTGAGACCAGAACTGGAGGATGCCTCCTGGCTACCATTATTAACCCCTGTTAATGTAACCACAGAAAGCCCTGGACAGAATAGCAGAAAATGAAACAATTCAAAATCATAAAAAGGGTAGACTTTACTGGTCGGATAGAGACTTGAGGAATCCCCAAGATGGTGGCCCTTAGGCACCTTTTAAACCTGGAACAGAACCCACCATGAGATGTCGGTTCAGCCAAACAACAGACATCCCTACAAAGTGAACATTTATAGTCACGAAGAACATACTCCTCAGAACAATCAATTACATAAGACCAAAAGGGCAGGATTTGCCCCAAAACAAATCTCAGAAACCAGAGAGGGATTCTAGGGAGGAAGTAGGAAGAATGCTGTTCCATTGAGGAAAATGCAACTAACTAACATTACAAAAAACAACCCCCAAAAAGTGTTTATAAATTGTTTAACAGAAAACTAATTTGTTCAGTAAACTTTCAACCAAGCCACAAAATATTATTTCATATTCCTGATTATCTATTTATAGGTTTAGAAATATGATAAGGCACAGGTTCATTTTCATGTCAATGTGTATACATTCTAAAATATTTTCTTCTATTAGGTTTGTTTACTATGTCTTTGGTTGCTACAACAAAAACAAATCTAGAGGAGCATTCTCCCAGTGTGGGGTTAGAGCACAATCGGAAATCTGCAGAATGCAAGAGGAGCCTTGGCCTGGATGATTTTCCCAGGAACATTAACACTGCTGAGAAAAGTGTTGATTATAGTCAGTCTCAGTGTTCCAGCAGAAATTCAAGTTCTCGCTATGATTACTCAGAAGACTTTCTCTCGGACTATTCAGAAACAGCTGTTAATAGAAATTACCTAGAGCAGCCTTTGGTAAAAGAAAAGAAGGAGAAGAAAAAGTATGCTTCTATACTCTCTGAACCCAGAGGTAAGCACAATTTCCCAAACAAATCAAATTTCTGGTCATTATGACAATTTTGTTGTTGTTGAATATTATTTGAAGTGATTGATAATCATTTTTGTTTTGTTTTATATCATAAATATGCAATTCATAAAAATAGAGGTATTGGCATATGTACATATATTTATATAGCAATACATTGAGGTAGTAGACAGACTTTGGGCCTCTGTTCAAGCCCTGCCTAAATGCAAGAACAGTTTGTTCTAATAACTTGACATTCTGTGATGCACACCCTCCCGGCACAATCTCTGAAGACAAAATGGGTGCACAAGAAAATGTGGTGAAGAAAGCTGATGGTGCCTGGCTATCAAAAGATACAGCACCAGGTGTCTTAAAGGCTTGAAGTTAAACAAGCGGCCATCTAGCAGAGAAGTAACAAGCCCATGTGGAATAAGCACACCAGCCTGTGGAGTCATGAGGTGTCCATGGAATCAGGTAACAGGCATCATAATATCCGGAACAAACAAAAAAACGTATTATTGAGAATTAGGCAGGTTAGAACAGAGACCCAAAAACCATCTCTAGACAATGGAACATCCCCTCAGAGAAGGGCCATGGGAAAGGATGAGTCAACCAGGAAGCAATATAGAACTGATGAAACACATAATATTCCTCTTTTTCCTTAAGGATTCCTCACCCCCAGACTATCATGACCCCAGTCCTGCCTTTTACTGTGGGCTAGATCAGAGCATGTCCACAGGTACAGATAAGAGCTCACAACACCTGGAATCCAGGTTAGATAAACCCCTCAGAAACAGAAGTGGGAGTAGGAATACCAGGAAGGTAGGGGAAAGGTGGGGAGAGAAGGGGAGGAGGGGAAACCAACTGCAATAATCGAGACATAGCCTCCCCACCCCCCCCCACCCCCAAGGGGCAAACAGAAAAGTGGGTGAAGGGAGACAGCGGTCGGTATAAGACATGACGAAAATAATAATTTATAACAAATTCTCAAGGGTTCATGAGGGAGGGAGGGAGGGAAATGAGCTGATGCCAAGGGCTCAAGTGAAAAGAAAATGTTTTGAGAATGATGATGGCAACAAATGTACAAATGTGCTTGACACATGAATGGATGGATGGATTGTGATAAAAGCTGTACGAGCCCCCAATAAAATGATTTTTATAAGACATAAGCATAAAATAATTTATAATTTATCAAGGGGTCACGAGGGTGGGGGTGGGAGAGAGAAAAGAGGAAATGCATAATTGAAAGAATTAGGAATGGAGGAAATTCTGAATAATAGCAGAAAATTTTACTTTAAAAAGTGAAGCCTTCTTAGAGGGATGGAAGGAAGTTCTAGTGGAGTAGTGGGTTACGCATTGGACTGCTAACCACAAGATCATCAGTTCAAACCCACCACCTAATTCATGGCAGAAAGGTGAGGCTTTTTGCTACCATCCAGGCTAACAATTTTGGAAACCCAAAGGGACACTATGAATGAGTTAGAATTGACTCCGTGACAGTGGGTTAGATTTATATGACTTCTTTCAGGGTCTACCCTCATAGAGCGACCAGTGAGGTAATTTCCATTTTTAGTTAATAGGTGGCCTTTGTACCAAGGATCAAAATACCTGGATTTCAGTGGTTTCTTGCCTTTCATCTCAGCTGAAGAACCAAAGTTTGAAGCACAGATGAAATGTAAAAATTTGTCTCAACAAACAAAGAAGATGATCGCCAAGTCTGGTGAGGCATATTGGCAAAGACAATTTTTTGAAATCAAAGTGGTGTATGTAGATGTGTGAATGGAGGTGGGGATGGAGTTAAACATGTGCATAGCTCTGTATATTACTAGTAACAAACTGGTTTTCTGCTTACATAGGTCCTAAGGAAATATCATCTGGAAAAAAGCCAAAGTGGAATACATCTTTTTTCAATGCTCAAACCAATACAATTATCCAAAGAAGAGATGTTATGGCTCATCGCATATTGTCGGCAAGACTCTGTAAGATTAAAGAACTGAAAAATGATTTAGCCGATCTACATCGTAAATTGGAAGCAACAGTCATAGAAAACCAATTTTTGAAACAACTTCAGTTTAGGCACTTAAAAGCTATAGGAAAATATGAGAATTCACAGAATAATCTCCCTCAAATTATGATTAAACATCAGAATGAAGTGAAAAATCTAAGGCAGCTACTTAGGAAATCCCAGGAAAAGGAAAGAATGGTGTCTCGGAAACTTAGAGAAGCCGACAGTGAGCTATTGAAGACTAAGGATGCCTTACAGGCACTGCAGAAACTTTCTGAAGATAAAAATCTGGCAGAGAGGGAAGAACTTACTCAAAAGTTAACTGTTCTTACAACAAAATTGGAGGCAAATGACAAAAAAATACAGGTCTGTATTTCAGAGGCTTGGGACATTTAAGGTGCCTCAAGTAATACAGAAGGGGCATGCACAGGAATCATACTTGTCCGCTCCCAAAAAGGCATTACAAACTGCTATGCCAGAAGGCCTCACTAAATAAGTTTGGGGGCTGTGGTACCAAACCAAACTCAATCATTGAGTCAATTCTGATTCTTAGCAGCCCTACAGAGGAGGGTAGACCTGCCCCTGTGGGTTTCTGAGACTAAATCTTTAAAAAGGAGGGAGTAGAAACCCCATACCTTTCTCCCATAGAGTGGCTGGTATTATTGAATGGTCCACCTTGTAACTTGTAACCCACTATCCCAGCAGAGCTCCTCAAAGGGGAATAGAGAAAGGTCCAAACTGGAAAGTTTTGTGGTGATAGTGAGAAAGGACTCATTCTGTGACTCCCACCCCCTCTGCCATCAATTTGGTTTTAACTTAGAGTCACCCTGTGGAACAGAGTGTGCTGCCAATTTGGGTTTCCAAAACTTTCAGTCTTCACAAGGGACAGGAACCACAGCTGGTGGGTTCGAACCACTGACCTCGCGGAACTCACTAAGCCACCAGGGCTCCTTTCATTCCGTGACTAGGCTAATTTATCTGGAAATGATCATTTCTAAGCTGGTTAAGCTACACGTTTCATGGGAGTTTTTCATGTGCAAAAAAGGCCATGTTGTGTTGTGCCAGGTCTAGAAATTACCCATTTACCTCCAACTGTTTATTGATTAAAAAAATACTTCCCTTATGCCTAACTGGTGTATCTGTTCAGCCCCTTTCCTTTTAGTCTCCCTCATAAGTTCTGCCAATTATTACAACACACACAGCCTTAGAATATTAGATTGGGAATTTCTCCCAGATAATAATGTTCTTGCATGTATCCCTTATCATGTAAGCTCTGTACTCCTAACCACAACACCAGCAGTTCAAACCCACCATCCACTCTTCTGGGGAAAGATGAGGCCATCTGTTCCATAAAGATTTAGTCTCAAACTGAACAAGGAGATACTGCTGCATGACTTAAAATCAGGAAAGGCATGCTTCATGGTTGTAGCTTTTTATCATACTTATTCAATCTGGATGTTGAACAAATCCGAAAAGCTGCAGAACTTGTCATCAAGATTGGAAGAAAGCTCATTATCAACTTTCAATATACAGATGACACAACCTTGCTTACTGAAAGTGAAGGAGATTGAAGCATTTATTAATAAAGATCAAAGATACCTTTCAATATGGATTGCACCTCATCCCAAAAGCAACATCACAATAAATGGGAAAGGGGTTGAAATTGTCAAGGATTTCATTTTACTTGGATCCACAATCAACACCCAGTAAGGAAATCAAACAACATATTGCACTGGGGAAATTGGCTGCAAAAATCAACTTTAAAGTGTTTAAAAGCAAAGATGTCATTTTGAAGACTTAAGATGTGCCTGACAGAAGACACATTTTCAGTCGCCTCACATGCATGTGGAAAATCGACAATGAATAAGAATGACCTAAGAAGAATTAATGCTTTGAAATTATGGTGTTGGTGAAGAATATTCAATAATGCTTTGAAATTATGGTGTTGGTGAAGAATATTCAATCTGCCTTGGAATGCCAGAAGAACAAACAAGTCTGTCTTGGAAGAAATACAGTCAAAATGCTGTAGAAATGAGTATAGCCAGACTTCGTCTCATGTATTTTGTACATGTCATCAGAAGAGACCAGTCCCTGGAGAAGGACATCACGCATGGTAAAGGGTCAGCAAAAGAGAATAAAAGCCTCAACAAGATAGATTGAGACAATCGCTATAGTAATCGCCTGAAGCATAGCAATGATTAGGAGGATCGTGCAGGATGGGGCCATGTTCCTTTGTTCTTTTATACATGAGGTCACTATGGGGTCAAAACTGACTAGACAGCAACAAATGTATCAAAAGATCAGGTAGTATAGAAAAACTATTTGGCTGTAGGAAATATGTCAGGGAGGGGAGGAGGAAGGGAGGGAAATTTTTTGTGAGCCAAACATGTAGGTGTTGTTGTTCAGTGCCTTTGAGTCAGCTGTGAATCCTAGTGATCTTATTTATGCATAACAAAATGAAATACTCATCTTGCACCATCCTCACAGTTGTTGCTATATTTGAACCCATTGTTGCAACCACTGCATCAATCTATCTCATTGAGGTCTCTCTCTTTTTTCACTGGCCATCTGTTTCCAAGGATTGGCCCCTCCAGATGGCTTGTTCAAAGTAAGTAAATGAGTCAAGATCTCAGCATTCTTCTAAGATCCATTCTGACTGTACATGCTCTTCCTCCAAAGTAGATTTTTTTTTGTTCTTCTGACAGTGTACAGTGTATATTCAATATTCTGTGCCAACACCACATTTAAAATGTGTCCATTTTTTTAGTCTTCCTTTATCTTTGTTCTGCTTTCACATGCATATGAGGAAATTGAAAATACCATGGCTCTGGGGTTTGATCAAATGCGATGTAGGCGAAAGGAATTACTGAAAGCCAAATGAAGGTCCAATATGATAGTGGGACAAGAGAAAAGTAAAAGGAAATAGAGGAAAGCATTAGGAAGCAAATGACATTTATAGAGGTCTAAATACAGGCATGTACATATGTAAATATATTTATATATAATGATAGGGACATAGATCTATGTGCATATATTCATATGTTAAGTATTAAGGTAGCAGATGGACATTGGGCCTCTACTCAAGTACTCCCTCAATGCAAGAACACTTTGTTCTAATAACCTGGCTTTCTGTGATGCTCACCATCCTGACACGATCACTGAAGGAAAAATGGGTGCATAAGCAAATGTGGTGAAGAAAGCTGATGGTGCCTGGCTATTAAAAGATACAGCATCTGGGGTCTTAAATGCTTGAAGCTAAACAAGTGGCCCTCTAGCTGGAAAAGAACAAAGCCCACATGGAAGAAGCCCACCAGCCTGTGTGATCATGAGGTGTCCACAGGATCAGGTATCAGGCATCAGAAGACCCCAAACAAACAATCATATCTATGCAAATGGCAGTGGGGGGTGGAGTGGAGACCCAAAGCCCATTTGTAGACAATTGTACATCTCCTCACAGAATGGTTACAAGGAAGGGATGAGCCAGCCAGGATACAACATTCCTCTAGTTCTTTAATGCTTCCTCCCCCCACTATCCTGACCCCAGTTCTACCATACAAAGCCAGCCAGACCAGAGCATGTACTCTGGTACAGATCAGAGCTCTCAACACATGGAATCCAGGACAGATAAACTCCTCAGGAATAACAATAGGAGTATCAATACCACGAGAGTAGGGAGAAAGGGGAACCTATCGCAATGATCAACGTATAAACACACACACACCCCACTCACCCAGGGTGACGAACAACAGAAATGTGGGTGAAGAGAAACAGCAAACAGTGCAATATATAAAAATCATTTATAAAGGGGTCATGGGTGGCAGGGAGAATGAGAAGCTGATACCAAGGGCTCAAGTAGACAAAATGTTTTGAAAAGGATTATGGCAACATACCTACAAATGTGCTTGACAGAATGGATTTATGGATTGTTATAAGAGCTGTCAGAGCCCTCAATAAGATGATTAGATATATATATACCATGGCTCACGTCAGGTGCACCTTAGTCCTTAAATTGACATCTTTACTTCTTAGCATTGAAAATTATCTTTCATACAACACAAAGAATATAACCAATAGCACTGAATTATACATGTACAAGTTATTTAATTGGACTGTTTTGTTGTGTATATTTTTGCCAATATTGAAAAAAAACAGTCACATGAAGAACAATAAGTACAAGAAAGAAGAAAATATTCTGAAGTTGATTGTGGTAAGGATTGTACAACTCTTCTTGATATGATTGAACTATTGAGTTGTATGATATATGGGCAAAGTGCCAATGAGACTGTTAAAAGAGAAAGAAAGTTGCCTTATTCAGCAGATTTTCCCTGTGCAATGCACCATTAATTAATTTCCAGGGGCACTGACTGTGAATCCAAACAGAATCAAACATTAGACAGCTTTTATTTCTTTGCCATTTAGTATGATGTTCTTTACAGGTCCAAGTTCAGCATGAACTTCAGTACATACTGAATTCTTTGGTCTTAATCAGAAAGTGCTTCAAGTCCTCTTGGCTTCCTGAAAACAAGATGGTTGTTGTACTTGTTAGGTGTCCTCAAGTCACGTCTGACTCAGCAGCCCCACGCACAACAGAATGAAACCCTACCTGGTCCTGCCACAGACTCGCGGTTTTTTTAGTGTAAATAAATTAGTGGGTGGGGTGGGGGTGCTCTTACAGCTCTTATAACAATCCATACATCAATTGTATCAAGCATCTTTGTACATATGTTGTCTTCATCATTTTCAAAATATTTTCATTCTGTTTGAGCCCTTGGTATCAGCTCCTCTTTTTTCCTCCCTTCCCAACTCTCCCACACTCATGGACCCCTGATAAATTATACATTTTTTTTCCATATCTCACACTGTCCGCTATCTCTCTTTGCCAACATTATACTCACAAATTTTATGTTTGTGCCCATTGTTGCAACCACTGTAGCAATCCATTTCATCAAGTGTCTTCATTTTTTTTTCTGCTCAAGCATGATGTCCTTTTCCAGAGACTGATCTCTTTTGATAACATGCCCAAAGTACATGAGACAAAGTTTCGCCATCCTCACTTCTAAGAAGTACAATGGCTGTACTTCCAAGCCAGATGTATTTGTTTTTCTGACAGTCCATTTTACTTTCATTCTTCTTGTTTTACAATACCATAATTCAAATGCATCCATTTTTCTTTATTCAGTGTCTAACTTTCACATGCATCTGAGGTGATTGAAAATAACATGGCTTCAGTCAAGCACACCTCAGTCTTTGCTTTTCAACACTTTAAAGAGGTCTTTTGCAGCTTATTTACCCCGTGCAATGTGTCATTTGATTCTTGACTGTTGTTTCCATGAGCACTGATTGCGAATCCAAGCAAGACAAATCCTTTACAATTTTTCTCTACTTAAGATGATGTTACCTATTGGTCGAATTTAGAGGGTTTTTATTTTCTTTACATTGAGTTGCAATCCATATTGAAGACTGCAATCTTTGATCTTCCTTTTGCTTTCTATTTTATTTATTGGTTTATTGGTTATAACGGATCAAATGTATGTTCTCTGTACAAGGCATTATACTAAAAATAGAAATTGTTCACTTTTTATAAATATAGTTATTTCTATTATATTAGAAGTTTTAAATAATACTACATTGGATACAGAATAGTTGAAATATATGCTGTTTTCAGAACTTGGAAAAACAACTGAGGTTGAATAAGAAAGCCTTTAATCGGCAGTTGGCTATTGAGAACCGGAAGACATTAGCAGCCCAAACGGCTACAAAGGCTCTACAAATGGAAGTAAAACGCCTGCTTCAAAAGCTTAAGGTATTCCTTTTCAAACAAAATGTAAGAAAAATTCTTTCTCAACATATCGAAGCTATTGGTGCCTGCAATATCTTTAAGTTTTTTAATTCATAAGTATATGAATTAATTTCTCAAATTAAGTTTCTTCCCAACAGATAATCTGAAATTATTTAAATTGTGTTAGTCTGGGTAGACTAGAGAAACAAATTCATAGAGACTCATATGTGAATAAGACAGGATTATAGACAAGAGCAATTGAATACTGAGAAAACATCCCAGCCCAGTCCAGATTTTAAGCCCATAAGTCTGATATTAGCCCATATGTCTGATACCAATCTATAAAGTCCTCTTCAGACTCACGAAACACATGCAATGATGCTGACTGCAGGAAGATCACAGGCCAGTGGGTTGGAAAGTCTTCTGGATCCAGTGGTGGTGTAAGCATCTCAGCACTGGCAGGGGTCTCTACGTGGCTTCTCCAGCTCTAGAGGTCTGGTTGCATCAGGGTAGGTCCATGTGGCTTCTCCATCTCCCAGGGCATAGTGCCATGTGTCTTGTCAGTAGAGCATCCTCTCAGGGAGTGAGTCTTGTTACTCCAAAGGGATGAGCAGAGACAGACTGTTTCTCGCCTCCAAGGAGGAAATCCCGGATTTCTCAGAATTCTGAGGAAAAGACCACACAGAGGCTATGGCCAGATTGACAGACTAAACTCCACCCCTTCACTCTTAATTCTCAAATTGATACCAGACTATGTAACTACCACATAAATGTATTAAAGAGCACAGTGAGTGTACAGTATAGTTACAAAATTAACCTTCTCTTCTATTAGTAAAGCCTTTTGTGCTCCAAATAAATTAACTTCTACTTGAAAGGAGACTACTTTTCCCCCATGTATCTCTCCTAAAGGCTCTACTACTAGCACATCTTCTTATTTTTATTTCATCACATAAAGCAATCTTACTACATTTTGTCCTCACTTAAATGTAACTCAAAAGTTTTTAAATTTAAAAATTAACTCCTGACATTAAAATATTATACCTGAAATGTTTTACCTTAAAATACTTAAAGTATTTGAGAATGATGATGGCAACAAATGTACCAATGCGTTTGACACGATGGATGGATGCATTGTGATAAGAGTTGTATGAGCTCCCAATAAAATGATTTTTAAAAGAAAAAGAAAAAAAATACTTAAGGTAAAACTGAATGGCTCATACATTTATATCTCTTTGGTGAGGGGAGGAATGGATAGGATGGAAGTAGGAATTTTTGTTTTTCTGTTTGTGTTTAAGCTCCTCACAAGAGTCCTACATGCAACTATGGTTGAAAACTGTGGTGATGAGGATGGATAGGATGGAAGTAGGAATTTTGTTTTCTGTTTGTGTTTAACTCAGTGAAAATATGAGGCATAGAAAAACAATTTTTTAATATTTACAAATATTTTTTTAATATTTACAAATTGTTCAGTGACATTAGCTACTATCTTCACAATATGAACATTCTTAATATCTGTTCTGGTTGTTCCATTTCCATTACCCTAGTTTCCCTGTCTTCTTACATTCATATATTTGTTTTAAAGTAATTTTTCAGTGTTTGCTCACATACAGAATTTTTCTTTGAAGGAGCACAGTTGTGACAGGTGATATTCTTTATTTTGTGAGCCAATCTGGTATCTGTCTGAAACATAACCTCAAGGACTAGTTTCACTTCAAGGTTTGAAGAGTCTTTCAGGAAAATAGTCTCAGGGAATTCTCCAGGCTCAACTAGCCCAGTAAGTGAGCTGCTGGTGGTTTTGTTTTGTTTTTCTTGTATTTTATTTGGGTTTTATAGAATGTGGTGTTTTCTCCAATTTTATAAGGGACCATCTCTGTGGCCTTGTTCAGAATGGTCAGTAGTGGTAGCCAGGCATCTATTTCTTCTGTTCTTAGAGCTCACAGGTTATGTTTCATATAGACTATTAGTCCTGTAGACTATTTTTTTCCTCTTAGTCTTTGGTTTTCTTCCTTCTCTTTTGCTATGGAAGAGTAGAGACTAATGGTGTATCTTAGATGGCCACTGGTAAGCTTTAAAGATCAGAAATACTACTCACCAAACTAAGATATAGAACATATAAACTTTATGACCTATGTTGTGCCAATTGACCAAGATGTCTGACCAAACTATGATCCTAATCCTTCAAACCAAGGAAACTAATCCTGCAAGATGTTTAGTTGCAGCTAAGACTCTCCTGTAATTGTGCTCCCTCTGTGCTTTATTTTATATTAGGTTAAGTCAAAAAGTATTGCTACAAAACTATAAACCCTATATTAAGTAAAAATATCAAAATGTAAAGCTATGATTCCTGGGTACATCCTCAATCTAGGTATGTACATTTCTGAAGGTAGTCTTTTCATCTCTCTAGCCCTTCCCTGAAGAATACATAACTTTTTGATTTATACTATGTCAACACAGTTTTTGGCACCACCAAGGGACTCAAATTGCATTCCTTTTAAACAGTGATTTCTGAGTTTTGAGTAACCTCAAGAATCTTCTTTACATTTGGGGAGCAAAAGTCTGAAGAGGCAAGATCAAGGTTGTAAGGGTGGTTGGTGTAAGATTTCCCGTCAGAATTCCCTTGCTACCTTTGAATAGGTGCATTGTCATAATGAAAATATTAAAAAGTTCCAGTACAACTTTTATTATCTTTTTCTCACCAGCATAGTATTTAATTTTCTTAAAAGGTCTGCATAATAAGCCCCCATGATCAACCTGAGATAATCTAATGAGATTACAACTTTTCAATTCCAAAATGTAGTCAACAAAACTTTCTGAGCTAACCTCTCTGCCTTGAATTTAACTAGCCAGCAGATCCTCTCAGAAGCCACTGTGTTGATTAGAATTTGCTCTCTGAATCAATCCTATTGGTCAATCCAAGATTTGCCCCAGGTTATGATTCAGTCCATAAAATCGTCTTTATAGCTTCTATCTTGCTTAAAAAAACTGATGAAAAGATCAGCTCTTTTCACTAGCTGAACCTCAAGCAATGCTTTGGGCACCCATCAAGCCAAAAGTTTCCTGAGGCCAAGAGGTTCATTTAAAGTTGAAAATTTAAGATCCCAGTAGCTATTGCATGAATGTACTTCTACAGTCTCTGACCTTCAGTCACAGTTTCGTCATTCTTTTTTTTCTTTTCTTTATTCATTAAGGCTGACAATCTTTCCTCTCTTGGATCAACGTTGAGGTCTTCTTCACTTTCTTTAAACCATCTAAAAACATTTTTTAATGTGAGGCACCATTCCCAAAACTTGTTGTAAAACTTCAGTGATTTAGAAAGATATACAATTGAGTTTTGTTAGATCAACCTTGACTTCAAAATAGTTTGTTTTGTTTTTCATTTGACAAAAGAATTATCCTTTTTCCCCTAAGACATCAAAATAAGTCTAAGACAAGTCCATTACTGAGAGAACTTGTCTGCAGCCATCCACTGATGACTGAGACATGTTTCAACATTTTTAATTGGAATAAACCCATGCATACATAAACTGGAACCTTAGCAATATTTTTCTTATCCTAATGTACATACAATGGAATATTACTCAGCCTCAAAGAGAACTGAAGTCCTTATCCATACTATGACAAGAATAAACCCTTAAAACATTGTGCTGAGTAAAATAAGTCAGACACCCTTATGGGAGCCCTTATATGGAATATCTAGACCAGGCAAATGTATAGAGATCTAAGTTTGTTAGCAGTCACCAGAAGTGAGAGAGCAGAGGAGAGGGGAATCTTGCTTAAGAAGCAGTGAGTTTCTGTTTGGCACACTAGGAAATTTGGCAGTGGATATTGGTGATGGTTCCTGTGGTGAATTAAAAGTATTTGCTTATGGTTCTATCTAAGCCTCCGTGGTCTTGTGGGTTACACATTGGGTTGCTAACCACAAGGTCAGCAGTTCAAAACTACTAGCCTTTTCACAGGAGAAGGATGAGACTTTCTAACCCATAAAGAGCTGCAGTCTCAGAAACCCACAGGGGCAGTTCTACTGTGTTCTATAGGGTCACTATGAGTCAGATCAACTCAAGGGCTGTGAGTTCTTTTGTTGACCCATATCTTTGTAACTCCTATGAAATGATTGGATGAGACTATGCAAATAGAATGTGTGAAAGACTAATAGAGGGGATTTGCCATTCTTCTGAGTATAAAAGTAAGCCATCTCAGAAGCAAGAAGGTAATCCCACGACCATCAAGAAAGAAAAGCTATCATTGAAGCTTTATACAGTGCTTTTGGCACCCATGACTAAGATCCCTGCTTGAAGAACTAGAGGCAGCAGAGGTCCCTGAAGTTGCAACACCAAGACCATGAGACAGAGCAGAGAAGCCACATCGAGACCGGAGACAGAGTGCTCGGTTTCCTAGCCCACAGAAAAAGCACAGCTAAGTACCTTTAGGCAGGAGACTGGTTTCCAGAGTGCTTTGGACATTTACAAGTGCTAAAAGAACTGGTAACACTGGCCTGAGCAGGCCAGAGGCCAAGGACCACATGATAGAGAGGCCAAGGTCCAGAGGGAGAGACTTGCTTGCCAGCATGGCTGAGAAAGAGGTATTGCAGACAGAAGAACTGTATTCTTCACGTTTTGTAACCTATTGGCTTCATTAACAAACTCCATAATTGTGAGTATTGACCATGAGTTCTATGGGGCCACTGCAATGCAGAGTGCTACGGGAGGACATTCGTATCCGAATAGGACAAAGAAAGAAGAAGGGTGGAAGTGTGTCTGATCTGCTCGAAGGCAATTGGCCTTTCCTTTTTCAAAGTCAGAGGAGGTCAGACATAGCCCTCATTCCATTTCCTCAGTTGCATAACACGGTACATGTCATTGAAGTCACTAAATTATACGTGTAGAAAACCTTAAATTTAAAAGTATGTTATATATTTGTCTTTTTTCACAATAATAAAATAAACACACACCATTGCCCAGGCTACACCCATACCACTGAAATCAGAATCTCTGTGCTAACACCTGGGCATCCATACCCCTGCAGTCCCAAAAATCAGGTGTGTAAACCACATGCAACTAGCAGTTACATATATGCATGATGACTTGGGCTGAGAGAGACTGTTCACTCTGACACTGAATTGTTGGCACTTGTAGACTGCCTCCACAAACTTACCTCCACAAACCTGGAATGAAACATCAGTAAAAGATTTTTAAATGGCGTTTGGTAGATGTATTAAAGACAAAACGTGCACGGAGGCATTTCTGATATGGATGGCAGAAAGCTGGAGCCGTGGAAGGGCGTTTTTCTAATAGTAGGCAGGTATAGTGGGCAGGAGTGAGAAGCGTGAGGACAGCGTGAATTCACAGCCTGCCTGCAGAACAAGGCATCTGCCCCTCCCTCCTCCTCAGCACTGTACATGTCAGCGGGCCCAGCACTGACCACCAGGCCAAAAGTCTGTAGTCCAGGAGAGTGAATAAATCGCTTGTGGGGAAGTAAAAAGTGGGACTATAGGAGTGTGTCGCTATCCTACAGAGAAACAGCAAATGGAATCCATGGTCATGGAATCCATTCCAACCCTATAGGACTAGTAGAACTGCCTCACAAGGTTTACAAGATTGTAAACCTTTTTTTCTTATTTATTTAATAGATTCATTTTTTAATAAATTGATTTTTTTCTCTTTTTTGAGTTTTTTTATCATTTTATTGAGGGCTCTTACAATGCTTATTACAATCCATATATCAATTTTACCTAAGCATTGGTGTGTCCATATGTAAATACGTTAATCCTTAACAATAGAGGTATTGGCCTATGTACGTATATTTATATGGCAATACACTGAGGTAGTGGATGGACTTTGGCCCTCTGCTCGTACCCTCCCTAAATACAAGATTGTAAATCTTTAAGAGAGCACTTGGCCACATCTTTTTCCCATGGCATGGCTGGTTAGCAGCAGGGTGCTTAACCACTTTGCCACATAGGGCTTCTTTGTATTTCAGATGTATGCCCTTGTAATTCTAGAGTTTTGGAGGCACTCAGTCAACAGATCCACTGATTTACCTCATGCCAGCCTGCCTTCCACTCAGGAAGGAGCCTGCCTGCCCAAGAAATGAACTTCCCTATTAATGCTGGACTTAGGATTTTACATCAGGTGAAGTTATTAATCCAGGCCATAAATTATGTGCCAATAAAACTGTTTGTGGAAAAAAAGAAAAGAGTTTAATATACCAGCACTAGAGATATTGTATCCATAAATAAAGAATAAGATGTTCTAACAAGGAGAAACTCAGAAAACAAAATATGATTGCTAAAATATAAAATTCAAGAGAAGAGCTACAAAATAAAGGAAATGTAGGACTATTGAGGAAAGCTCCCAAAACAAAGAGCAGGAAAGCAAAAAATAGGTAAGGAGGGAAATAAGGTACTCCGCATGCTACACAAAATAAAGCAACCCATTGTCTCATTTTCCATAGCCCAGTCCTGAAACCCAGGCCCTATCACCTATACTTTCTTTCTTTGTTCAGGACATGCACCACAAGCCAGCAGTCCTGCTTCACCTAGAAAAGTGAGGTTGCCCTGTATGCTTTGCTTCCATGGTCATTCCTAGTGTTGATCCAAAGGGAAGAGAAATACAAACTTTAAGCACATCTTGGGATCCTAATGGTTCCAGTTACTGTGTTTACATAACAAATTGTCCCAAAACTTATCAGGGTTTAAAACAGTGGCACTTCTTTTGTTTACGAACCTATAATTTGGGCAGGATTTGCTCCTCTCTGCTTCAGGTTGGGAGCTGGGATTACCTAAAGCTCATTCACTCATATGCCTACAGTTGGAGCCAGCTGTCAGCTGACACCTTCGCTGGGTTGTTGGCTGCTCCACGTGGCTTCTCTGTGTCCCAGGCCTCCTCATCACCTGGTGGCTGAATCCAAGGGCAAGAGTCTCGAGAGAAAGAGCCAGGCAAAACCACATTGCTTTTGTGACCTAGCCTTAGTAGTCCCGCCACATCCCTTCCACTGCATTCCATTGACCAAGAGGGTTCACGGAAGGAGCAGAGCATGCTACTTGATGCGGGCAGGGGGTGGGGGTGGGGGGCAGGCACGATCTGGAAAAGCACAGGAATATCCTGTGAGATTTTTTGTAAAATACATTTTCCCACAGTAATTTTAGTCAGTATTGCTTGAGCATGGGAAAGTATGGTCCCAAAGATTATTGTCTTGTTTTTCTACTTTGGAACTCATTATCAAAGTCATCCAGCACCAAGGCTAGGCCCTGCTCTAGAGACCAAACTAAAGGAAGGTGACCGATGTCAGCCTCCAGAATTCCCAAACGAGTTTACATTTTGGGTATAATTTCGCCCCTGCAAAGGGGTGGTGTATATTAAGACTATTTCCTGTCTAATTTTTGGAAGGCATCATTAGTCTTTACTTGATCCCATACCCCTGGCCCAAATTTCTACTTATATCTGACAATACAGTACCCCTCTGAGTTTCTGAAAAGTCTCTTCTATGGGTATTCCACAGAATGCCACTGAATATTCCTGGATATCAATTTTCTTTCTTTTATTTAATCATTTTATTGGGGGCTCATAATCCATACATCCATCCATTGTGTCAAGCACATTTGTACATTTGTTGCCATACTCATTTTCAAAACATTTGCTTTCTACTTGAGCCCTGAGTATCAGCTCATTTATTTTTTTAAATCATTTTATTGGGGGCTCGTACAATTCTTATCACAACAGCTCCTCATTTTTCCCCTCCCGCCCCACCCTATCAATTTTCTTTCTTACTGTTTCCTTTGATTGACTGATTGACTTTAGTCACAAAGTATCCAAGATTGTGTTCCAAACCTATTTTTTGCATTTTGGTCCAGTTTTGTTGCGTGTACCCAGACTTAAATCTTTGTTCCAAGCTTGAAGGAGGGCTGTCACTTCTGTTTGGCCCAACCACCCGGTGCCAGCTGTGTGCCAGCCAGCATTTCTCAGTGTATAGTGCCTCCTTTCAGATATCTGCTGCTGAAGCACATACTTGTCCTGTGAGGCCCAAATCAAATCAAAGGTGATCACTGAATTTTTTTTTTTTGGTTGTTTTTTGGGTTTGTTTTTTTTTCTTTTTTAACATTTTATTAGGGGCTCATACAACTGTTATCCCAATCCATACACACATCAATTGGATCACGGAATTTTACAGGTAACCGAAACCTTTCCTCTGAACATCAGAATCTTTCTTGTCTTGGCCATTGTGGATGAAAACGTCTTTCTAAAATGTTTTGTACAGTATGCTTATTTTTTAATAATATCCAGAATATACTTGGTTAATTTTTTATAGACTAAACTCGTCCCAGCACTGCTATGTGAAGTATCACAAAAAGAAAGGAGTGACACACTATGACATTAGGCTTCTAGAAACCTAAATTCTAAAATAAGAAAAAGAAATCTGAATTCTAGAAGAGATTGATATCCTCGTATTTTATCTATTGTTTAATCTCTGTTAGTAAAACGTATTTATAGCCCAAAGGAGTACAAAAAGTATACAGTTGAGATGTGTTAAAATATGTAATGGTCTTCTGATTGAATTTTCAATTCCTTGTGCCCTCCGTTCCATGGATAGGGAGTGGGCATGGGAATGAGCAAAGAGAAATTGATGCAAGCTTGTCTCGGTGTCCTCTAGGGAAAAACAGTCATAGGTTGTCTCATAGTTTTTTGTCTCATAGTTTTTTACCACCCTCATGTCTTGGTGGAGCTAGCATCTAGGAATAAGGAGAAATGCACCTGTCCTATTGATGGTGGAAGAGATGACCTTTGATTCCTCTCTAAACATAGTGCTACTGCCGAGCCTTAACTAGTGAGGTTCCTAAGGACCTGTCTGAAGTGCACTCAATGTGGCTGGTGAAGTTTGTAGTCTCTTCTCAATATGATCTCAAAATCTTGTTGCTACCACCTTGCCAATTGGTGGTGCAAATGCGCTGGGATCGTAGTTACATTCTCCATGTGATCCCTGGCAGATTCTCTGCTAAAGCCTCTGCTACGGGATCACCTGGACTCATAGCCTTGAGGACTCCAGAGCAGGTTCCATGACTTTCCGCTCAGTTCCCCTCAGCTCACCCCACTCATTGCACACTAAGGGAACTACTGCCATTGGCCCCTGGCCGAGACATTGCATTTCGTTCTAAGGTGATAGCATGTTACTCGAGTGCCTGGGACTCTCCAAACGGCAGAGTTCTTTCTTTACTCCTGAATATTCCTTGGCCTATAGATTTGACCCTAGGAAGGCTTGGGGAGACAGGCACCTGTTTTTCTCGTCCTCACTGCCCCCCTGTGTCACTCTCACAGTCCTGGCCTATCCTTTCTAGTCATGTGTTGGAAGACTTCTTAACTCACATAGGCCCACCTCTCTGGAAGGTGACTTTCACGAAAATCCAGCAGTCTTCAGTCCAAAACAAGAAGGGTCATTGAAATGTAATAAACCCATTTTGGTTTTTTCCCAACAAGTCTGAATTTCGAAACTTTTGTTTTGAAAAGCTCAAAAAAAGTGAATGTAAAAAAAAATGTTTTTAATTTAAAAAAAAGTGAATGTAAAGCTAAACAATAGCCTCCTTTTTATAAGTGTATCCACACCAAGTCATCATCATGGCAAAGGCCCAAGGAGCCCAAAAGAAACAATGGAAGAAGCCAGCAGGCAAGTTTTTTCAAAATCATGGTCCTCATTACTAGTACTTCGTGATGTCAGGCAGTCCCCGGATTAAGAACAAATTTCTAAGCGTGTCTATAAGTGGAATTTGTAGGTAAATTGGATCAATGCATATGGTATTTATCCTTCCTTTAGTGCCCCACCAACCCTGCACCAAAAAGGGATTATTTAAAAGCTGCTCATGCAGCAAGTGAAGGTGACTGTGATAAGAATCTGTTGCAAGTAGGGTTGGTCTGCTTCAATTCTTGAAAAGGATAAATTTACATCATACTAAAGGGCCTATAGAGTTGTCCTAAATTAAACATTCAGAATCTGGGATTGCCTATAAAATGACATGACCTGTTTATGTTTCTGCTAGAATATATCGATTTTATTCCAAGGATGCCAACCTCATTAAACTAATTTTTAAAAGAAAGCATTCATATAAATTTTGATATTGTGGGGGGGGTGTTTTTTAGGAGAAAGATCGAGAGCTTGAAATTAAAAACATCTATACTAATCGAATACTTCAAAATTTGCATGACAAAGATGATTATCCAAAAGGTATGTTGTAATTATTTTCCTCAAAATGTATTTTTAAATATCTATTCATGTTTACCTAATTTACGTAGTCAGGATAATGAATGCTGCTGTTAGGTGCCATCAAATCAGTTCCAACCCCTAGCAACCTTATGCACAACAGAATGACACACTGCCCGGTCCTGTGCCATCCTCACAGTTGTTCCTGTGCGTAGCCCATTGTTGCAGCGATGGTATCAATCCATTTCGTTGAGGGCCTTCCTCTTTTTCACTACCCCTCAACCAAGCATGCTGCCTTTCTCCTGGGACTACAGGCTCCTAACAACTTGTCCACTTATGTAAGCTAAAGTGTTGCCATCCTTTCCTCTAAGGAACACTGGCTATACTTCTTCCAAGACAGATCAGTCTGTCCTATGAGCAGACCATGGTTCTATCAATATTCTTCTCCGGCACCACGATTTAAATGCACAGATACTTCTTTGGTCTTCCTTGTTCAGTGCCCAGCTTTCACATGCATAGGAAGTGATTGAAAATGCCGTGGCTTGGGTCAATCACACCTTAGTCCTCAAAGTAACATCCTTGTTTTTCAATACTCTAAAGTGGTTGTGTGCAGCAGATTTACCTAATGGGCCTGTAGAATGTATCTTTTGGTCTTTTGTCTGCTGCTTCCGTGACCATTGATTGTGGATCCAAGCAAGACGAAATCGTGACAACATCAATCTTTTCTACATTTATCATGATGTGATAAACTGGATCTATTGGTCCACTTGTGAGCATTTCTTCACGTTGAGTCATAATATATACTGAAGGTGAAATTCTTGATCTTCATCAGCAAGTGCTTCAAGTCTGTCTCACTTGCCGCAAGGAAGGTTGTGTCTTCTGCATACCATAGGTTGTTAAAAGCTTTCCTTCAATCCTGATTCTCCAATGCCACATTCTTCTTCACCTGAGCCAGGTTCGCTGATTGTCTGCTCAGCACACAGATTGATCACGTATGGTGAAAGGATACAACTCTGTCACACACCTTTCTTCATTTTAAACTAGGCAGTATTCCCTTATTCCATTCACACAGCTGCCCCTTGGTCCACGTACAAGTTCTGCATGAGTACAAGGAAGTGTTCTGTCAGTCCTATTCTGTTCAAGACTATCTGTAGTTTGTTATGATCCACACAGTAGAATTCCTTGGCATAGTCAATAAACTCCAGTAAACCCCTTTCTGGTATTGTCTGCTTTGAGCCAAGATCATCAGCATGACATCAGCAATGATAACCTTTGTTCCACAGCTTCCGAATTCAACCTGAACCTCTGGTAGCTCTCTCAATGTACTGCTGCATCTGTTGTTGGATTATCTTCAGCAAAATTTTACTCCCGTGTAATATCAGTAATATTATGGGGTCACCTTTCTTTGGAATGGGTACAAATATGGATCTCGTCCAGTCAGTTGACCAAGTAGCTGTCTTCCAAACTTCCTGGCATAGACTAGTGAGTTCTTCTAGCAACTGAAAATCCTGAAGGGTCCACTCCCACAGGCTTCTCCCGCTCACGTCACCATGGTCGACTCCACTCTGAGAAATCAGCTTTTCGGTCACATTCCGAGTAGCTAGTGAATAGGTTTTAACATTTATTTTATAGTTTTAAAAAATCATTTTACTGGTCATTTTCACAATTCTAGACAAATAATGAAACTGTGTTATAATGGTAACTCAAAATATTTTGTTACTAGGGCTTCAGTTCATACAGTTTTATTCCAGATGAAACATGTTTAAACATATCTCTGACCAGCGAATGGCTGACAACAAGTTCTCTCGGTGATACACTTGTTCTAGTCTGATCAGGGGACCTTCAAAAAGACATTCAATCAAAACATTGTGTTCTGAGGCAGTGTACTGGGTGAGCTCAAATAAAGGCTGAGACTTCAAAAGGCTGTGTGATTATGTTTTGAAAACCCAAGATGTTAGTCTTGATAGATTTTCTCAAAGGACACAGGATGATCATGGGACTTTTTAGGAATAAATTTTAAGAAAATTGAAAGCTAATGAGAAAGCAGCCAGGAAAATTGCAGCAAGGAATTTTCTTGCCATCATTCTTTGAGGGTAGAGAGAGCTGTCCTACAGAATCTCATCAGGAGAGACCTTACCCCATCCATCCTACAGCCCTAATCTCCTGTAGACTTCTTTTTACTCCCCAAACTGAAAGAACATTGAAAAGGAGCATAATTTAAGCCCTTCAAGAATGCCAAAACTTCCATTTTACATGGTGCAAATCAAACAGCACAGAATCCTTTGGTGAAGGGCTAGAGAGATGGAAACACCACCTTCAGAAGTTTACAGATCTTCATGGAGGATATGTGGAGAAGCAATAGCTTCCCATTTTGATATTTTTTTTAATAAAGGTTTCGATAATTTTGCTTCAAGATGTAGCAAACGATCAAGAATTAATGGTACTGACAGAAGTACACACTGCACTGAAGGCATTGGCCAAAAGCAGGGTTCCAGGAATTGACGGAACAGAAATCGACCAACAGAAATCTTCAGCAAGCCGATTAAGCACTGGAAGCATTCACATGTCTATGCCAAGAAATTTGGAAGACAGCTAGCCAACTGACTAGAAGAGATCCATATTTATACCCAGTCTAAAGAAAGGTGACCCGAATGTGCATATTATAAAAGAATATCAGTGATATTACATAAAAGTAAAATTTTGCCAATTATCATTCAAAAACAATTGGAGCAGGGATTGCCAGAGGTTAAGATGTTTACTTGTGTTGTATTGACTGTGCAAAAGCTATCTGTGTGAATCCTAACAAACTGTGGTTAGTCTTGAGAAGAATGGGAATTCCACAATACTTCATTGTGCTTAAGGCATCCCAGTGAAATGGTAGTTACATGTTGGACTGCTAATCAAAAGGTCAGCAATTCACAACCACCAAGTGCCCATTGGGAGAAATATGAGTCTTTCTACTTCTGTAAAACGTTACAGCCTCAGAAAGTCAAAGGGGCAGTTCTGGTGTCCTATAGGGTCACTATGAGTCTGCATTGACTTGGTAGCGGTGAGTTGTTTTGCTTTATGTCATTGTGCCCATACAGAACTTGTACATGGATCAAGAGGCAGATGTGTGAACAGAACAAGGGAAGACTGCATGGTTTAAAATCCAAAAAGGTGTGCTTCAGGGTTGTATCCTCTCACAAGACTTATTCAGTCAGTATACTGAGAAAATCGTCAGAGAAACTGGCCTACATGACATCAGAACGTGGCATCAGGAGGGGAAGAAGGCTTATTAACAACCTTCAATAAGCAGATGACACAACCTTGCATGCTGAAAATGAGGAGGGCTTGAAGTATTTGCTGATGATAATCAAGGATTGCAGTCTTCAGTATGGATTACAACTCAATGTAAAGAATACCCAAATCCTCACAACTGGACCAATAGGTAATATCATGATAAATGGAGAAAAGATTGATGTCAAAGATTTCATCTTGCTTGGATCCGCAATCAGTACTCGTGGAAGCAGCAGTCAAGAAATCAAAGGAAGCATTGCATTAGCTAAGTCGCTGCACAAGGCCTCTTTTAAGGTGTTGAAAAGCAAGAGTGTTACATTGAAGACTAAAGAGTGCCTGACCCAAGCCATGGTATTTTCAATCACTTCATATGCATGTGAAAATTGGACATTCAATAACAAAGACCAAAGTAAAATCAATGAACTTGAATTATGGTGCTGACAAAGAATATTGGAAGTACCATGGACTTCCAAGAGTACAAACAAATTTGTCTTGGAAGAAGTACAGCCAGAATGCTCCTTGGAAGTGAAGATGGTGAAGTTTCATCTCTTGTACTTTGGGCATGTTGTCAGGGGAGACCTATCCCTGGAAAAGGACATCTTGCTTGGTAAAGCTGAGAGACAGTAAAAAAGAGGAAGACCGACAGTGTTATACATTAGCACTGTGGCTTCAACAAGGAACTCCAGCAAACAATTGTGAAGATTGGCCAAGACCAGGCAGTGTTACATTCTGTTGTACATAGGGTCACTATGAGTCAGAACCAAATCGATGGAACCTAACAAAAACAACAATAGCATGCTCTTGTAACAATACTTCTTTTCTTACCTTCCAATGGTTGCAATAACTAGAAAATAATTGAAGTGCTTTCCTCTCTTGCCATTCTGCTTAGTCACTGGTGGCTGTACTCCAGGTGGATTAGAGGATAATTTTTCAGCCTGAAGCAAAGTGTCCACCAAATGTTAAATATTCTATGTCTAATTTGCATAAGTAACATCCATCCGTTTGAAGGATATACTTCATTGGTTTTATGCCAAATATGTACACCCATGTACCCACCACCCTAATCAAGATTCAGAACATTTCCATCTCCCAGGAAGCTTCCTGTCCCTTTATAGTCAGTAGCCCCCCACCCTTGGCCCAGGACAAACAATAGTTTCTCTACTGTCTAGAATTTTTTTTCTTTTTTTTTAAATTGTTTTATTAGGGGCTCATACAACTCTTATCACAATCCATACATACATCAATTGTGTGAAGCACATGTGTACATTCATTGCCCTCATCATTCTCAAAACATTTGCTCTCCAACTAAGCCCCTGGTGTCTAGAATTTTATGTAAGCAGAATCATACAGCAAGTATTCTTTGTATTTGGATTCGTTGGTTTGCATGTTTTTAAAATTAATCCATGGTGTTGCTAAGTACCTTGGTATTGCTAAGTAGTACTTTTTCCTTCAAGGCAGTACATACTCCATTTCCTGCCCCCCCTCCTCCCCGCCACCCACCCAAAAGAATCTCCCAGTATGTTAGACAGGGTTCTCTAGAGAAACAAAACCAGGACACTTATGATATTGTGTGTGTATATATATATATAGCTAGCTATATACATCACAAAGGAATATAACAGCTAATTAGTCCACACAACAGTACAGAGGGCTCAGTTCAACTCACTTCCATGAAACAGTTAATATAATGGATGTCCTTCAACTCACGAGGGCTGCTGAACCCAAGGTCAAGGAAACAGACAGCCGAGTCTTCTTTAGGGCAATGCAGACAGTTCTGCCACAGGCAGCAAACAGCAGGGTGTGTCACCAACAGTCAGCCAGATAACAGGATCTGATAGTCCCTAACTCAAACGATGTATACACCAGTAGTGTGGCAAAGCAGGTCTCAAAGGAACATCAAGCTGTAGTGACGCAGTCCATGGGTTGGGTGTCTCACAGGTAGTGTAGTTCACAAGCTGAGGAAGAGAACTTGTTAAGACAGCCACACACTGGTCCAATCACCAGAGAGCAAGAGAGAGACAGGTGGGGCTTGCTGAGCCATTTATCTCTTTGCCCTCCAGTCAAACTGTGACCTTGTTAATCCCACATGTTCCTATTGGCCACATTGGCACAATAAACCTACCTATCACACTCAGCATAAAGTTTTCCTGAAAAGAGGCACAATAGAGATAGAGTACCATCATGTGTCACTTAATGCCCATGACACATTCTGTGAAGACGTCATGTGATTTGGGCATTGTGCAAACACCAAATTCCAAGGGGGCTTCAAAAATTGGTGGAAAATTCCATTGTCTTTTCATTTCATTTTCCAATAAACTTTTTGAATCCCTTCATGTAAATAGGCAGTCCTCAGATTATAGAGGAGTACTTTTCCTAAATCTGTCTTTTAGTCAAATTTATACATAAATCAGAAAAGTTGAGCATGGTACATACCTAATGCCAGTCAAATGTTTGTTCTAGTATAATATATACATAACTTTCTCTGCAAAAAAACATTAATTTCTTTCAAAAATACCAAAACATCTTTAATATAATAATACAGTAATAATGATGTCTTGATGTGCATGACAAAGTGGCATCTGTTTGTTACTGTGAACCATTGTATGTACCTCAATTTTTTAATATAATAAGCTTTGCCGTGGCTGGATGCATGTGCCATCATTATGCAGAACATGACTGTACTCCGGCTCAGTTTTGGTAGGAGAAGTAACGACATGCTTACTTCCAAAGGCAGCAACCTCAAATTCCCTTGCCTTCCTTTCCTTACTTCTGGTTTATTATCCAGAATCACAGTCACCAGAGACGAGCATAAAATCAGTCATGGGTGGCTTAAAGGAAAGAACATATCAAAGGAAGTAAAGTCGCGATTAATAGACATACACTTTAGCATTAATAATTGAGAACTCTGACACAGACCATCATAGTGGGTCGACTTTTTGCAGTTGCATGTCTACAGTGGTGAATGCTTTATGCAAGCAGGGACACTCGAATACTGTCAGCAGCAATGCTCTTACCCTAACATTTTGTTCTGTTACACCACTCTGACAGGCCCAAAATAACACAAGGGAGAGAAATAGCGGGGGTGGGGGGTGGGGGGCGGAAACTACCATATGTTATGCCTGTATGTGGAAAAACTTTAGGAAATATCTGCTTTTTTTTATTAGTATGATGCATACTTCAATATTATTTGTTTAAAATGAATCTTGCTTTCAAATGTATCACAGATTTCTTACATATAATTTACCTGTTCTGTAGTTTCTTCAACAAAATCAGTACAAGCAGACAGGAGAAGTTTTCCATTTACAAGTATGAAACACCAGGAAACTCAAAAATCAGATGTCCCCTTATTGACAACTAAGGTACAGCAAATGTGAAATCTTGCAATGTCTAATTAAACTTGTTTTTACAAAAAGAAGAGGAGCCCCAGTGGCATGGTGGCTCAGCAGTTTGAAACCAGCAGCTGCATCACAAGTGAGAGACAGGGCTTTCGACACCCATGAAGAGTTACAGTCCCGGGAACTCATGGGGGCAGCTCAAGCCTGTCCTCCAGGATCACTATGGGTTGGCAATGAATGTGGGTTTTTTGGTTTTGCAAAAATAAAAAGTGCCCTGGTAGTACAGTAGGTTAAGCATTGGGCTACTAAGTGAAAGGATGGCAATTCAGATCCACTCGCCCCTCTGAGGGAAAAAGATGTGTCAACCTTCATCCCTAAAAATGGGTCACCTTGGACCAGCGG